>NC_082654.1:6292187-6595000 GCF_028023285.1 Balaenoptera ricei | reverse complement strand
CAGAATCCAACAACACATTAAAAGGATCATACACCATGATCAAGTGGGATTTATCCCAGGGATGCAAGGATTCTTCAATATACGCAAATCAATCAATGTGATACACCATAATAACAAATTGAAGAATAAAAACTATATGATCATCTCAATAGATGCAGAAAAAGCTTTTGACAAAATTCAACACCTATTTATGATAAAAACTCTCTAGAAAGTGGGCATAGAGGGAACCTACCTCAACATAATAAAGGCCATATATGACAAACCCACAGCAAACATCATTCTCAATGGTGAAAAACTGAAAGCATTTCCTCTAAGATCAGGAACGAGACAAGGATGTCCACTCTCACCACTATTATTCAACATAGTTTTGGAAGTCCTAGCCATGGCAATCAGAGAAGAAAAATAAAAGGAATCCAAATTGGAAAAGAAGAAGTAAAACTGTCCCTGTTTGCAGATGACATGACACTATACATAGAGAATCCTAAAAATGCCACCAGAAAACTACTAGAGCTAATCAATGAATTTGGTAAAGTTGCAGGATACAAAATTAATGCACAGAAATCTCTTGCATTCCTATACACTAATGATGAAAAATCTGAAAGAGAAATTAAGGAAACACTCCCATTTACCACTGCAACAAAAAGAATAAAATACCTAGGAATAAATCTACCTAGGGAGACAAAAGACCTGTATGCAGAAAACTATAAGACACTGATGAAAGAAATTAAAGATGATACCAACAGATGGAAAGATATACCATGTTCTTGAATCGGAAGAATCAATATTGTGAAAATGACTATACTACCCAAAGCAATCTACAGATTCAATGCAATCCCTATCAAATTACCAATGGCATTTTTTACGGAACTAGAACAAATCATCTTAAAATTTGTATGGAGACACAAAAGACCCCGAATAGCCAAAGCAGTCTTGAGGGAAAAAAACGGAGCTGGAGGAATCAGACTCCCTGAATTCAGACTATACTACAAAGCTACAGTAATCAAGACAATATGGTACTGGCACAAAAACAGAAACATAGATCAATGGAACAAGACAGAAAGCCCAAAGATAAACCCACGCACCTATGGTCAACTAATCTATGACAAAGGAGGCAAGGATATACAATGGAGAAAAGACAGTCTCTTCAATAAGTGGTGCTGGGAAAACTGGACTGCTACATGTAAAAGAATGAAATTAGAATACTCCCTAACACCATACACAAAAATAAACTCAAAATGGATTCGAGACCTAAATGTAAGACCGGACACTGTAAAACTCTTCCAGGAAAACATAGGAAGAACACTCTTTGACATAAATCACAGCAAGATCTTTTTTGATCCACCTCCTAGAGTAATGGAAATAAAAACAAAAATAAACAAATGGGACCTAATGAAACTTCAAAGCTTTTGCACAGCAAAGAAAACCACAAACAAGATGAAAAGACAACCCTCAGAACAGGAGAAAATATTTGCAAACAAATCAATGGACAAAGGATTAATCTCCAAGATATATAAACAGCACATGCAGCTCAATATTAAAGAAACAAACAACCCAATCCAAAAATGGGCAGAAGACCTAAATAGACATTTCTCCAAAGAAGACATAGAGATGGCCAAGAAGCACATGAAAAGCTGCTCAACATCACTACTTAGTAGAGAAATGCAAATCAAAACTACCGTGAGGTATCACCTCACACCAGTTAGAACAGGCATCATCAGAAAATCTACAAACAACAAATGCTGGAGAAGGTGTGGAGAAAAGGGAACCCTCTTGCACTGTTGGTGGGAATGTAAATTGATACAGCCACTATGGAGAACAATATGGAGGTTCCTTAAAAAGCTAAAAATAGAATTACCATATGACCCAGCCATCCTACTACTGGGCATATACCCAGAGAAAACCATAATTCAAAAAGACACATGCACCCCAATGTTCATTGCAGCACTATTTACCATAGCCAGGTCATGGAAGCAACCTAAATGCCCATCAACAGACGAATGGATAAAGAAGATGTGGTACATATATACAATGCAATATTACTCAGCCATAAAAAGGAAGGAAATTGGGTCGTTTGTTGAGATGTGGATGGATCTAGAGACTGTCATACAGAGTGAAGTAAGTCAGAAAGAGAAAAATAAATATCGGATATTAACGCATGTATGTGGAACCTAGGAAAATGGTACAGATGAACCGGTTTGCAGGGCAGAAGTTGAGACACAGATGTAGAGAACAAACGTATGGACACCAAGGGGGGAAAGCCGTGGTGGGGTGGGGTGGTGGTGTGCTGAATTGGGCGATTGGGATTGACATGTATACACTGATGTGTATAAAACTGATGACTAATAAGAACGTGCAGTATAAAAAAAAAATAAATTCAAAAATTAAAAAAAAAATTAAGGATTTCTGTTCAACAAACAGCACAATAGAAAACCTTAACTGAGCATAAGATTGGGGGAAAAAAAAATAACAGCTGACATGCCAGAGAAGGTGCAAGAAGCAGCAGCAGAAATAAGCATCTCAGATTAAACAGAGTAGGAGGGCACTGGGAGCACAAAGTTAATTACTGAAAGTTGTGTAGAAACCGATTTCCATAAATCAGCAAAGCTGCTGCATTGTAAGTTACAGGATCTCTGGCAACTGTCCCTGTAAGCGCATCTGGCTTAACAGCCAGCCTCTGTCCCCAAAGGGCACCTACTTCTCATTTTTATGTCCTGGAGTTGAATTGGCTGCACACAGAGTTACTAACGGACATAACTTCATGATTCGGCTCTCGGTCCGAACACCAGAAAAAGAGAGGAAGTTCTTGGGGTTTCATTATATTAGAAAGAACAAGTTAATGAATGCAGATTATACAGGTGAAGGAATAATAATAAATAACCGAATAGGATTTGCTAATATTGCATTCTACATTTTAAGACATCTCCCCAGTATGGCCCATAAAATTGTCTTAGATAAAAGCAGAAGGGTTTAGATGAGGGTTCTTTATGGCAGTGCTATTTAAGTGTAATCCATGGTAAATAATGCTAACAAATGGAATATAAATGTTTCAGTGTGAGGCCTCTTCTTTACAGCAGTGCAAAATCACACTGCTTTATTCCGAAGGCAATTTCAATATGGACAAATCATCATTTTTATTAAGTTCTATTGCCAACGGCAGCCGTACTCCCTGTAGGATAGCTCACTACAAGGTCACACACCTCCCCCACTGCCATCACTAAAAGTAACTTGAAGGGCTAGTATCACACTATTTCGTTACGGTGCCCTTTCTCCATGGAACCCCAAATGCCAGGCTCCAATACTGAATATGCGTTTTCCTGCCACAGTATCTGCAGAAAGGCTGCTCACAAACAAAGAGGCCATTAATCTGGAACAAGGGTTAAGTCCACCAGCCGGAGGGAGGGACTGACCCAGTGCTGAGTCTAAGCAAGAGTGCAGGTCAGATGAGGAGTGCAAGGCTCTGCTGTGTCATTTCCAGAACCAACGGCCTCACATGGCATCTTTCCTATGGCCTTGAAAAGTCTGCCAACATTTTAGATGTCACATAGCAGGAATCACAGGCTGTTCCTGTCCCCGTCACGGGGACATTTACTCAGGCACTCAGCAGGAGAGAGAAGAACCAAGAGACAGAGACGAGAAGCTGAGTACCAGTGCTGTTCAAGCCTCTGTCCTTAGGTGTCCCTGAGGCACTGCCACATTCTCGTCTTGGATTTCATAAGACACCCCGAGTTCCTTATCACAACGCACTTTGGCTTATGCCAGTTTGAGTGGCGTTACTGGCACTGGCACCCAGAAGAATTCTATACGTCAGAAATTCTGTCACAAAGGAAGAGTGTATCAAAGTGCCACTGGGACTTAGAAAAGGCAGGGACGAAGCTGGCCCGGGGAAGGATAGCTGGGCTCACACAAGGCTTGCTGTGTGCCTCGTACACATGTGACTTACACACACGTACACATGTGCAGATGGACATGGAGAAAGAGAGTGACAGCTGGACAGGGCGGAGGCAGAAGATGAGGTTTCTGGCCCGGTGGGTTTTAGGACTGGAGCTTGGGCACTGTGTGCACGGAAGTAAAGAGCCCACGCAGGGGAGAAACGGAACAATCGAGACGGTGCTGGTTGGACGGTGTAGATTCTCAGTTGTCTCGGGACTTTTAGGGAATAGGGTTAAGAGTTTGGCTCTGAAGAGGAGAGAAAGGAAAGGCCTCTGTTTCGCTTAATTTCACAAGGACATGCTCACAAAAGCTGGCACGTGCCCACCCCCTACCCTACATGGTACACAGAGCACTTCTGCATAAATAATCTCATTTGAACCTCTCAATAACCCCCACGATACAAGAGGGCAGACCCTCTATCCTCATGTTACGCGAGTCCCGACAAGGGCGGCAGGTCCGCTGCATCTGCGTATTTCATTCACAAGAGGAGCTACATGCGGCAGCTGCAAGCATCATCTTTTTTTTTCTCTTTCAAAACGATGAGTCAGAGTTAATCCACAGTTACGTTTCCCCAAGCACAGCAGAAAACAGTTATGTGCGTACCGTCAGCGGACAAAAATAAAGTGTCACCCTCACCCTTCTGTCCCCCGTTATCAGCTCTAAGCCCCGTGGAGTGAGCAGCAGAGGTGACCATTGAGAGACACGGAAGTTCCTCTGCACGGCTGTGGGGTGCCGTTTGCTTTTGAAAATCTTCGCTGTTACGAGGCCTGCTCTTCTTCTCTCTTCGCGCTAGTCCACCAAACAGCGACTATCACGACAAGAAGATGTCCAGGCAATCAACACGTGGTGGTTCTTGGGCTTAAGAGGCGAGCAGTTTTCAAAAATGAAACCTGTTTCTTCAGGGGGTGGTCTCTGGAGTGGTGACTGGCCGGCCAACGACAGAAGCCCTGGGGTCAGCGGTGAAAGTCGGGAGAAATGGATGCAAGTGACACACCCTCACCTTCTAGACTCCTTTTTTCTCAGGGACCAGAGTGAAAGCCGGGACCAGAGTGAAAGCCAGGAGCAGAGTGGCTTCACTACTTGAGAGTTAAGGGATCACAGCTAAAGGAATCCTGCAGCCGGTGTTTCCCAGCCTTTCTGGGCCGCATCACTCCACCCCCGGCCCCCCACCCCGGGGCCCCAGCCCTCCCCGCCCCCTCCGCTCCCCCCCAGGCCCCTGCCTACACCCTTTCTAACTTGCCACAGTCCTGTCACTCTGGCCATTGCTATCAAAGAAAAATGCACTCAGCCTGAGTTTGCTACAGATACTTTACCACCTTACATCACATCCTATGACTGTTTCTTTCCTCCAAGCTACTCCCTCCAGGTATATTTATCACTAGCATATTCATCCTTGCAGCTAGTTAGGAAGGGGCCGGGCCTTTTCTGGGACCTTCTCTCGGGTGGGGACGCTCTACTGAAGCCAAGCTGGCTAGCATCCTCAGAGGCGGACGTCCGGCTGGGACTACTTGGCGGTTCTCCAGGCGATGTGCTAATCTCCCCAGGAACCTAAATGCCAAGGCCTTCTTGACATGCATTCGATTTAGACCTCTCTTTCCCGCATGCCTCTGAGCTTCCACTGGAGAACAGCAAGCCTTTTCCTGCAAGAACAGACAGCGCCAAGGGAGGAGAGGGCTCCAGAGGAAGGAGATCAATCTTAGACGAGATAGGAGCTCACCTGGACCCTTTCCTCCTAGAGATTCCACTGCTCCTTTAGGGAAGAGTCTGTTCAGAACGTTAGATTCCAAAGAGTTTCCCAAAGTAATTGATTTTCCAAAGTGTTTGCTGGGAGAGTTTCAATATAAAACTCCCTGCGGTTCTAGGGGAGGACTCGCATCGCGACCTCTAGGTGAGGCCCTGACACTGCCCCTCAGGACCATCCAGGGTTGGAGTCTTGGACCATCCCCTTGGCTGCTCTTCTTGTAATGAGAAACTGTCTCCTCCACACTCTATTTTCTCTTCTACCTTTTCATGTCAAAGGTTAGCTTTCTTAGGGGGCCCTCCTCTTACTTAACCTACTCCAAATTCTATGCGCTATTTTAAGAAATACTTGAGAAAGAGTAACTCTAATATAACCTATATTTCTCAAGTGCTTGTAATCCTAATGGCACCACTGGCCAAAATGACTGAAAAATATAGGAACTGAGACAAAGTACAGCAAAACAGTAGAAATTCTTCAGTTTCCATTTCAAGTACACTCTGCTTACAAGGTCTTTTGGCTGGCTGCTCTCTCGTGCAAATTTGATAAATGCCATGAATATCCTAACACTAAGATTAATACACTGCCAATCACCCCCTTTGATAAAATACAGTGAAAATTTTAACCATGGGCCTAACGTGTGGAAAGAATTAAGGATGTTTTCTTTTATTAATGCACGAGTGAAAGCTAAACATCAACTGAAGGGCAATCAGTACTTAAACCAGAAACCTTTGTACAGGGACTCGAGCACCCACTCGGTTGCGGTGAAGCTCAGCTGCCGCTCTGGCAGCCTCGCCACACGGGAGGAGCGCCTGCCCTGGAGCTTCCTCAGCCTTCTGTCCAGGATCCCTGGTGGTTCCCGCGGGAGCAGCCCAGGTCCCAGCCGGGTCTGACACTAGCGGGGAGGACGCCAGCACCCCTCCCATGGTAGAGGGCCCTCCTCAGTGAACTGGACGGCAGGGGGGAGCTCCCCAGGAGACGGACGCTCAGACTGTAATTCTAAGGCCTCAGTCTTATGCTTAACAACCGTACCCCCTCCGTATCTCCATTTACCCTTAATTACAAAGGCGTGAACTTCGAGTGGGTTTTCCCCAGGTGACGGTACGATTCACGAGGAAGGGCATTTGCCTACAAGTTTTCCCACTGAGAAACACTAACGCTGCCAAGAATCCTCCTCTGTTCAGTTTGGCCTTACACCCCCTTAGTCCACTATCCCCCACCCCGCCGGGTTTCTACTGGCCTGGCCCCATCTCCCTATGTTCCAGTGGCCAAGGGCAGACACTTTTCCAATGTCAGAATAGATATTTCCTAGAGGGTAGCTTTTTTTTAAAAATTTTAAAAATTACTTTAGAGAATGTTTACCTCTAGTGGGGAAAATGCTTCAGGACAAACCAAAGCCCCGGGCTTGCTTGCACCACCAAGGGCCACTGCTCTTAGGACTGGGGACGGGCAAGAGGTACGAGGGTAAGGCTCAACCAGGCGCCTGCTGACCCGCGGGCACACGGCTACCTGGTCTGTTCACGAAGTCACAGTGGCCTAAGCCCGCGATGTCGATTCTCTTCATAAAAAGCACCATGCTGGTTAGGTTGGCTTCCTGCATTTCCGCCGGCTTAAGTGGCCGCATGTCTTCGGAGGCAAATTCTTCAGAGTACAGACAGAAAAGTTTTCCTAGAAGAAACCAAGGAAAACGGTTTTAATGCTTCTGTGTTGCCTCCGGACAGGAACTTACGTGAGTTGGTTTTGGAGCCTGCAGTGCTACCTGAAGAAGATGAACCGAGAATCTGCTTGCGTATCTCTGCTTGGCTCTGGCTGATGGGCTGCATGACGAGTGAGTTTGCTCTTATTCTAGGGTTGTACACCTTTAAACAAAAGACAGCATCTTAAGCATCAGCTCACTCAAGATTTAGCAGGCTCGCTGGCCCTGAAGTGACTGCTGTTTGCACACTTTACTTCACGAAATGCTCTGCTACTGACTCATTTCTTTTGTACAATATTTATTATTGTTTCACTTGCCTTGAGATGGAAACTGCAAGAGCTTTGATAAATGGATTTAAGGGTTGTCTGCTTTCATTGTAGCTTCAATAAATATGGGAGCTCTGTATCATCTGCTGAAATACAAATGCCACTTCTCAAAGCGCTATACTGCTGAATGATGACAGATATTCACTCGTGTGCCACGTGGAGAAAAGGATGATCATCTGACAGTGCTGCATTTCCTCAAGGTTCTATTCAAATTGACTGTGATCCCAGGGGTCTCATCTTTATTACATATGCTGGGTTTTTCCAGTCCTATCAGCTAACACAAAAACTGCAGGTGGCACTAACAGTGATTTTTCTTAGGCGTAGTTTAAAGGTAAGTAATAACCCTGGGTTCTCTGAATGGTGGACTAATTCAATAAGATCAATCCAAACTGGTTCCAAGGGAACCTTCCTAATGGCTGGAATTGCTCCGTCACAGTAAACAAGGATATTTAAGAGACCCATAGTTTCCTGGAGGAGTAAAAGCTACGTAACATCTAATAATGGTAAATGGATCAATACTTGGGTAGATTCTTCTCAGTTTAAAGGCTATGATTTCTGAAGTCCCACTGTCTTTGAGAGTTTGAGATATCCTATTTCCATTTTTCCTAATTTTTAATTTAAGGATAGTGATTAAAAATATACAGACGTTTTTTAAAAATTTAGGATGGAATTTTATCATGTCAACTATAAGCCAAAATTGGCGAAAATTAAACTCAGGGTACTTGAAACTAATTTCTAGTAAATTACCTGGGAGGAGATGCTAATTACTTTGATAAAGGGGCTACCAAAAATACCCAAGGGATGTATAGAAGAAAAGGTCAGTTTAGGAGTCAAGTAATTTGCTTTAGTAGTTGTCTTTCCTTAAAACTTTTTCCTCTGGCCCCTCAACCAATTTAATTTGTTTCCAGACTACCAACCTGCTAATGACAGGCAGTCACATGTGCTCAAGACTTTTGTTACTGGATGCAATAGTTCTTCTTTGCACACATGGCCAAATAGAGAGAAATCCCCAGATCATAGAGTTCATCCTCACTTTCTGGTCAGTAAAACGGTAGGAGCCCAAGACAATTAGCAGCAGTCTATTTAACCTCCTCAACAATAATTACCTTTCTTCTCTCCACCCCGACATCAATAACAAATTTGACTGTGTTGCTACAGATCAAAGCTTCTCCGGAGCTAGCCGTTAACACCACTCGTCTCTGATAAACTTGGCATCTTTTTTCTGTTTCATCATTTGGCTTGAACAACGCACATTTCTCTTTTGGATACAAAGGAACAACTATCAGCTCTCCAAGATCTGGGTTTAAGTTAGATCCTTCTTGACAGATAATTTCATAGGCTTTTTCAATATCCTAAAGTAAAAGAATAACATCATCCATGAGAATAAAGTACATTACAAACAACTTTCTCCAAATTACATAAAACTATAGGCAAAAGCTGCATAATGTATACAGGGAAAGAAATACTTGTGTCATTTCCTATAGGTATCGTTAAATATGAAAAGGAGATATAACTGTGTAAGAACATGTCTTTGGGGAAGTTTAATATAATTTATAAATAATTTCAGTGCTTTTAGTCCAAAATGGCTTTCCCCTTGTGAAATGTACTGTCTTTGCCGTTATGCATTCATCCTGCTATTTTTCTAGCTTGGTGCAATTTCTCATATCCATTAACAATGACAGGTGAATAAAAGTTACTCTCACATCAGCGATGATGCATCACTGTGCTTTAATGGTGGCAGAACTAAGAATTCTAAAACAATCTCTAGATTTCCAATAGAAGCATATATACATACACATTCCACAATCAGGGTCTCTAATCTGGGTCATCTTGAAAACTATTATTACCCATTAGCACTTTAAAAAAAGCAGAAATGCAATGAAATAGGCAGGAAATATTCACTGCTATTTATATATTTGCAAGATTCAGGAATTTAGAAATACTCTTTAAAAATGCTTCATTGTCAAATATACTGAATAAAAGAGTAAATTACGTGCCCTAAAACCACAAACAAGTAAGTATATTGGTGTAAAATGCTCAAAAAGCAAGACATTTTACACAGTACTTTTTAATTAATTAATTTATTTATTTATTTATTTTTGGCTGCGTTGGGTCTCCGTTGCTGCGCGTGGGCTTTCTCTAGTTGCGGCGAGTGGGGATTACTCTTCATTGCGGTGAGCGGGCTTCTCACTGCGGTGGCCTCTTGTTGTGGAACACTGGCTCTAGGCACGCGGGCTTCAGTAGTTGTGGCACGTGGGCTCAGTAGTTGTGGCTCGCGGGCTCTAGAGTGCAGGCTCAGTAGTTGTGGCCCACGGGCTTAGTTGCTCTGCGGCATGTGGGATCTTCCCGGGCCAGGGCTCGAACCTGCGTCCCTTGCATTGGCAGGCGGATTCTTCCCTGCGCCACCAGGGAAGCCCTGCAGTACTTTTCTATTTCTCAAATCACAACCAGATTTTTAGGACCTCATATAAAAAAGATGTCACTTAATGTAATTCTTACTCTTCTTAAATTTGTTTCCAAAATTTCTATTTTTTTAAGGGCCTAACTCATTATCAGATGGAAGAAGCCCCATTTCATTTCATTACATACATTAGATTTCACTAAAAATCTGAGTAAAAAAGATGCCTTCCCATGACTGTTAAGTCTGAGTCCACTGTCCAGCGCTCTAGCTCACCTCTCCTTCCTTCCACGCCACCTGTATAGTGGGATTGAACTAACTCAAGGGCTTTGTAGGTGGACAGATCTGCCTAGAAAAATAGTGAGACCTCGGGTGAGCTACTTGAAGGTTATTCCTGAGCTGCTGAGAGGCCCCCAGGAAGCAGGGCAGAGGCTGCCCCCTGGGGCCCACACAGCAGTTATCCCGGTACCTTCTCCTGTTCACACTTCCCTTTTCTGCAGGGTTGGTTTACTTGGGGCAGATTTTTTTTTTAACCAAGCAAAGGGTAGGATTATTGACCGTAATGAATGAAAAATTGCCAGCTGGAATAATCAGAACAAAGCGATTTCTTCCAATTTTTATAATTCTAATCATGTCATCATTTTAAGTGAGGAAAGCTTAGAAATTTCTACGGAGGAGAACAAGTCCTCGAGCTGCGTCTCCCTGCACAGGACGTTCACACATTCCTCCTCGGTGGCAGGTGGTAACCTCCGCACGCGGTGCTTCACCTCCCACAGCTACCCTGGAGCTGGAAGAGGAGATCTGATTCCAGCAACCCACTCACAAATTTCCAATCAAAATAACCTTCAAACTGCACTGAAATATTGTACCTAGTTTAGATTCCTAAAAAGCTGACAGAAAACTTTGAGGCCATAATCTTCAGAATTTAAAGAAAGTACTTAAAATATTCATTCGGTGCTTCAAAGTGTTTACTCATTTCCTTCCTATTCAATGTGTTCAGAGCATTTACGTATGTGGGGCTTTCCTACAGTACCTGCAAAACTCAGGAAAACACAGCAACCGGCACTGAAGGAAGATATCTGCCCCCAGATGAAAGGCCCACAACTAGATGGAACATTTCACAGGAAAACCTTCAACCTAAGAGCATCTTCCTTGTGACAGCTTCAAGCTGCTCGATAATCTGGCTAGATAGTGTCATTAACCTTAATTTGTTTTCTATTTAATCTATTTCACTTTTTTTTTCAGGTTACAAGATGGTGAAGTGATAAGGAACAACACGCTGTAAACATGCAGGGCTCCAAGTCTCAATTAAGCGCAAGAGCCAGGGGAGCGTGGGGTTGTGGGTATTAATTCACAGCAGGTGAGGGGCTAAGTGAGCAGTGCGAGAAAATGTGAGGCACCTGATGTTCACCAAGCCAAATGTGAGAGTATTTCTGCAACTTTAAATGGATTTCTTAAGAGAAAAAGTGACAGTTAGTACACTTCTGTTAGACTGCTTGGGTTTGTTTTCCTATGACATTTAGTTGCTATGGAAGATTTTAAAGTTTTATATAGAAATCAAGAAAGCTTCAAACAGCATGGGGAAAAATGATCAACAGCTGTTAACATGGATTTCGGAGCAAGACAAAACTTTCCAAAAGACAAATTCCAAGACCATAGGAGAGTGTTAATCCTGACGTAAGTAGTAAAAGAGAAAAAAGTCCATCAGCATACTGAACTATGTTCAGCTGTTTAGGTGGTAGATGGGGAAAAGAAACCCAGATAATACCTGTGGAATTTGGGGCTGAACTGTGAGGAAAAACACTGGTTCCCAGAGAAGGTGTGCTGCAGCCCGCAGAACTGCTGCCCCACCCGCTGGGCGGCCTGCTGGGAGCCTCTAGGCAAGGAGGACCCCCCACCCCCCCCCCGGAGATTCCAGTGCTGGACCCGGGCCACGTGAGCAGCCGCTGCCAAAATGACGAATCCGCATTCTCAGAGGCTCAGAATTGCAAAACCCGCCCAGAGCTTTCACTACACCACCACGTTCATGTCTTTCAGGACTGATGGTTTCTTAATAGGAAATGTCTTTCTGGTCTGACTTCGAGGAAGATTATATAATTTTCTAAGCCCTGTGGATTTTATAGTTTCTACCACTCTCCTAGGTAAAAATGCATCTTCTAAAGTCTGACAATTCAGAAGTCACTATGCCATTAATTATAGCTTATATTAAACTTGTAGGAATCAAATACTTTAAGAATCAAATACTACCCCCAATTCTGTTATGAGCTTTACTTTTCAAAAATCAATTTTGGAATTTTTGGTTACTCTGACTAAAGATGACTACTCATCTTATCAGTCTTAATTATACTGTCCCCCACCCGATCCATCCCCAAATGTATGCCTTCTTTTCACCTGGCAATTCTAACTTTCAAATGTTTCAGACTTCTAATTCTGCCATTCCTCCCTTCCTTAGGCTTCAGCCGGTTATACTGAGAACCTCTAATTGTTTTCATAAATCATTCTTCTGTCTTCTTAATCATTTTGTTACTTCCCTCAGGACTTTCTTGAGTATCTTGAATCATGCGGGATTAGGGAATGATCATAGAATAAATCACTGTAATCGGTAGAAGATTTACTATTCAAGAAACTGTATAATCTACACAGGAAAAATGGAAAATATGCTGTAGTTATCATATATTTGAGATTCTAAACTACTTTCTTTATGGAAACAGATAAAATCTAAGTTGTGAGAAAACTGTCTAAAGTTCCCCAAACTAAAGGATCAGTCATCCTTTATGCTTTGACTATAAAGCAGAATAAATACTCCTGAAGGTGCTTGTGAAGGCGTGTGAATACTTAAGAAACGGCTCTGGTAGAGAGCTGAGGTACTTGTCTTTGTTCAGCTGGTGGCTCAGCCAATATCATACAGTTTCCTTTTGGTTTCTGTTTAATCACTGGAATCACTACATATCTGGGTCATGGTCTAAAAGCTAGTGCTTTTTTTAGTCTCTGAGTGAGATGACTGGTAGGGGAAAAAGGCCAGGAAATCAGTCTCTAAGAAGGAAGGTCTAACTCTTCAGATTCTGGAGGCTTTTAGATTTGGTCCACAGAGCAGTGGAGAGAGAAGCAGGGCCACAGTAACTGCATTAAAAAAAAAAAAAAACCCCAAATGATGCCTTGACTCTATAAAAGCAAAAAGAGACGCTCAGCTGTACATTTCCCATTGTTCTTTTGAAAGACATTGTCAGATATCGAAGTGAAGATTTTTCTCATTCATCTTTTTAAGAAAAGTATAGGGAGATAGCCTTCTGACTGTGCTATAAATTATATTTTCCTGCCTAACACTCCACTGACTGCTGTAGGAACATTGTGGGTACTTTTTTGTTCCCTGACTCTATGCCAAGGACTTAGCTTATGTCCCACATCTCCAGCACACGTGCCTGCCATGAGGGAGGTGGCCATGAGTGTGAGATGAGTCAGTGTGTCTTCTCTACTGAGACAGTTCACAGCAAGCCTTTGGGGCAGCCCAGGATCTCGCCCGATCCCATGGAAGGAGGTCAGCTCTGGAGATCAGCTCTGGAGATCAGCTCTGGAGGTCACCCCGAGAAACTCCTCAGAGTCCCCACCTCCCCACCCCCATTCTGTGTTTCAGAACAGCTCCTGGGGTGGTTGGTTGGTTGGTTGGTTGGTTGGTTATGTATGTATGTATGTATGTATGTATGTATGTATGTATTTATGCTGTGGCTTGTGGGATGTCAGTTCCCCAACCAGGGATTGAACCCGTGCCCCCTGCAGTGGAAGCACAGAGCCCTAACCACTGGACCTCCAGGGAAGTCCCCAGTTCCTGCTTTTAGAAGCACTTCCTTGTTTGCCTTTCAGCATAGGTTTTATTTACTCTATATCAAGGATTCTTCTAAAGTATGAAAAAAGAGGTGTGATGGAAACAAATAGCAGTTCCATCAGTTAATTAGTAAACTGAAACCTGTACGTTAGTTACTAAAAGCTTCCCAACAAGGTTAAAAGGTTCCCAATAAGTAAACTTATTACTCTCTTAGGTTAGAATGAATATTACTTACTTACTTGTTCACAGGCCAGAAAGACTACAATGTCACCCTTCTCACCGGAGTGGTGAATTTCAAAGATAAGGCGTAAAATAGACTCAAAAGACTCCTTTTGAGCCCCACTAAGGTACACAACCTCCACTGGGTGCTTATTTTTCACTTCTATGAGAGGCACATTTCCATAATAAGAACTGAGTTTGCTGATCAGGTGAGGTGAGGAGTTAATTATGAGCTTCAGTTCCGGTCTTGCCAGTAAAACATCTTTAAGAAGTCCAAGTAACACATCAGTTGCAATGCTTCTTTCATGAATATCATCTAAGATGATGACCCCATAGCTACCCAGAAAAGGACTGGACATCATTTCTCTCTGTAACATATCATCAGTACAATACCTACAAAGAAGAAACATGAAAGTTAGAATACTCTCATGAAGAAAATCATATAAAAAAACTCCTAACATAAACAACAAAAATGCCTTTCTTATATCCTTTTGTCTAAAACAGGAGTTTAAATCTTTATTGGGGGCCAAGATTTCTTCAAGTTGATAAAATCTACAGGCCTTCAAAATAGAAAAATACACATGAACAAATTTTAAGCACAGTTTCCATGTGTTCACAGACCCTCTAAAGACCATCCCTGAGCCCTAGGTTCCAGACCTCTGCCTTACATGTTCACTACAGATATTAACAAGAGCTACATTTAACGTTTGCCCTGAGCTTTTTAAAAAAAAGTAATTCAGCAAAATACCCTTGTTGGGTAAGAGTTCCCCCTGTTCCATCAATGTTAGAATTTTGAGTCAGAGCACACACTTCAAGGGAAGGATACACGGATGACTGTCCTCTCTCAGGCTCACGGCCCAGTGAGTCCACTAGCAGGACTCTGTCAGTGGCACATTGTGGGAGATGACGTCACCAGGGTGTTAGCACCAACAAGTTGGAAATGTCGCCCAAATAATAACCACACGAAAGCACCTAAAAAGTAACCACCTATTTGAGAGCAGCGTTCCTGGAGGAGGAATGGGTCATTAGTGATTTTCATGGACTTCCAGTAGTTCTTGGGGTGTAGTTAAAAATAATAGTAAAAATAAATACCTATTAGTCATCCAGCACCATACAAACATCATCTTTCTGACACTGTTTACATATCTACCTATATTATTCCTTGAGGAAGCCAATTTCATAAGTTTTCTACCCATTTAAGGTATTTATTTTATGTGTCCCTGTCTATGGCAGGTCTGAAACTGCTATTCTTAGAAAGGCCTGCTTGCAAGGTTGGCCCTTGGCTGGCATTTGGAAACTTAGATTTGGGAGGGTTCTCACCATTCCCAGAACTGATGCTTACTGTTTGTAATATGGTCTAACCTGCTTTCCTTCTGGGAGTCTGGGACTTTAGAATACAGTAGGAGGCAGAGGGTGCCTATGTGACCAGCCCCCAGTAAATAGCTGGGCACAGTCTCTAATGAGTTTCCTTAAACTCGTTGCTACAACTCACAGCTGGAGGAACTAAGCACATCCCGGATGAGTCCACTGGGAGGTGCTCTCGGAAGCCTGTGCCTGGTCTCCTCCGGACTTCACGCCTTGCACCATTTCCCTGTGCTGACTTTGCTTTGTATCCTTTCACTTCAGTAAATCTGAGCTGTGGATTAACTATATACTGAATCCTACGAGTCTTCCTAGCAAATCATCAAACCTAGGGGTGGTCTTGGAGACTCTGAAACAGTCCTCACTTAACCCTTTTCAAGGAAGAAAGAAAAAGGAGAAAACATTTATAAGTTCCTACCTAGTGTGCGCCAGGCATTGTGCTGATAGAATAGTTCTCATTTAACCTCTAGAATAAATCTTCAAGGTAGACATTACTATCCCATTATTTATAAATGAGGAAACAGGTTCAGAAGGGTTAAGTACCCTGCATAAAGTCATAAAGCCAGGGAGAGAGTCAAGATTTAAGCCTGAATGTCTATTACATCTCATGCCACTGTCAAATTATAAAGACGGGTCCCTTGGCCGCCATGGATTGGTAACAAAGCCCATGTTCTCCCTCTCTGCACCTTGACGAGATCAGAACATTTGCTCTCTGCCTTACTCCTATACTTGTTCTCATTCTGTGTCTGTCTTACCAAAAGAGCAATGATAAGCTGCTGATTATTCCTTTTCTCAAACTTAAGAAAGAAAATATATTGAATACTACAGTATTATACTTTGTGCAAGATGCAAACAAACAGAGATGCATCCAAAATCTAGGTTCCAGGTCATCTTCTGCTGAGGGTAATTAGTATGATATAATAATATAAGTACTATTGACTCTTGCCTGAAAACAAGTTGCTTTAATCTATGCTACTTCCTTAATGTTATTCCCTTCTGAGCAAAACTCATCTAAGCACTTATCTGACAGGAAGAAATGCTTCCTCTCTGCCAGGCAGAGGAAGTGTGTGTGTTATGTAAATACGTCCAGGCTTAATTAAAAAGGGAGCAGATGTGACTCACCTAAAACTCTACCAGACTCAGCAAGCTAGACCTGGCCTTCCAAATGATTCTGTAAAACTAAGGGAATACTAAGGATCCACCCTAAAACTTACCATACAAACCTCCAGTTTTCTACATAAGACAGAGATCTATTTCTTACCTTTATATTAATAAGATCATGTGTACAGTGCTTAAGAAAATACTGCTCCTGATAACTATGTAAAAAGATGGATACATTTTGGAAATGTAATTTATTTATTTATTTTTTAAATTTTTATTTATTATTTATTTATTATGTTTATTTTTGGCTGTGTTGGGTCTTCGTTTCTGTGTGAGGGCTTTCTCCAGTTGCGGCGAGTGGGGGCCACTCTTCATCGCGGTGCGCGGGCCTGTCACTATCGCAGCCTCTCTTGTTGCGGAGCAGAGGCTCCAGACGCTCAGGCTCAGTAGTTGTGGCTCACGGGCCCAGTTGCTCCGCGGCATGTGGGATCTTCCCAGACCAGGGCTCGAACCCGTGTCCCCTGCATTGGCAGGCAGATTCTCAATCACTGTGCCACCAGGGAAGCCCTTTTTATTTATTTTTAAAATTTATTTTTATTTATTTATTTTTGGCTGCATTGGGTCTTTGTTGCTGTGTGCAGGCTTTGTCTAGTTGTGGTGAGCGGGGGCTACTCTTCACTGCAGTGCGTAGGCTTCTCATTGTGGTGGCCTCTCGTGTTATGGAGCACGGGCTCTAGGCGCGCGGGCTCAGTAGTTGTGGCGCACGGGCCCAGCTGCTCTGCAGCATGTGGGATCCTCCCAGACCAGGGCTCAAACCCATGTCCCCTGCATTGGCAGGCAGATTCCTAACCATTGCGCCACCAGGGAAGTCCCTGGAAATGTAATTTATATTCTAAATTCTTAAGACTGAAAATTTGAAAGCTAAGAATGTAATATAGGAAAGTTTTATTAATATTTTCTGAAATTATATGTATTGAATTTGACCTTAAAAATCTGAGTAATTTCTAAAAAATTCTGTGTTCTAGAGGGTCCATATTTGAAATGTATGTCACTTCCACAAGATATTGTGATATCTAGTTCAGAAAGACTATTTTAGGTATATAATATTCAGGGATCCACTGTTTTGAAAAAGGCCAGAAAAAAGCTTAAAGAAGAACTAAGCTGTTCTATATAGAATCCAGAAAAATGGTAGCGGCATAAAGATTATATTTACTAAGTGCCTATTATGTACCCAACAGACTAGATGCTAAGGAGTTACAAAGAAAATGAAAACGACAATATCAAATACAGAACACTACCTTCTATAATCAACAGTCACCCTTAGATCCTCTTATTTAAATAGCTATTCAGTCTGAGCTTATCAAAAATAATGGCTAGGGGGCTTCCCTGGTGGCGCAGTGGTTGAGAGTCTGCCTGCCAATGCAGGGGACACGGGTTCGAGCCCTGGTCTGGGAAGATCCCACATGCCGCAGAGCAACTGGGCCCGTGAGCCACAACTACTGAGCCTGCGCGTCTGGAGCATGTGCTACACAACAAGAGAGGCCGCGATAGTGAGAGGCCTGCGCACCGCGATGAAGAGTGGCCCCCACTTGCCGCAACTAGAGAAAGCCCTCGCACAGAAACGAAGACCCAGCACAGCCATAAAATAAATAAATAAAAACAAATATTTAAAAAAAAAAAAAAAAAAAATGGCTAGGGCTTCCCTGGTGGCGCAGTGGTTGAGAATCTGCCTGCCAATGCGAGGGACACGGGTTCGAGTCCTGGTCTGGGAAGATCCCACATGCCCTGGAGCAACTGGGCCCGTGAGCCACAACTACTGAGCCTGCGCTCCGCAACAAGAGAGGCCGCGATAGTGAGAGGCCCGTGCACCGCGATGAGGAGTGGCCCCCGCTTGCCGCAACTAGAGAAAGCCCTCGCACAGAAACGAAGACCAACACACCCAAAAATAAATATATTAATTAATTAAAAAAAAAACTTATGGCTAGCACGTGTCTCCAAGGAAATGAATGCGGCCGGAATTTACCTTTTCACCCAAATCACCCAAATCGCTAACAGGTGCGTCGTGCTCCCATCCACCAGTCTTGGGCAGCAGCTCCCTGAGTCCTCACAACAAGCCTGTGAGCTGCTGTGTCAACCACCGCGTTTCACGGATGAGGAAGCGTAAGCAGAGAGGCTGGGGGACTTGTGCAAGGCGACAGGTGGGTGGGTGGCGGAGACACTCATTTTACAGCCACGCCGCCTGCTCTTCAGAGCACAGAGCACCAGGAGGAAAATAAGGGACGACTTTCTTTTCTCGTATCCCATAGAGCTTTTCACTCGCTTTGGCCCCTTTGCTGCAACTCAAACCCTGTTAGCAACAAATCAGAGTATCTGCTGACTCTGCACTGGTTGGGGGATGTCAGGGAGGAAAGTGCAGCATCCCAGCAACGAGAGTGACTGTGAAGTAAGGATGAGACGACCCGGCAGCCCGGCCGAGGCAGGAGGAACCAGAACCCGCAGTGGCCGGAGGAGGCTGCTAGTTCCCTTCCACCTTCTGAGGTGCACCTGCGGTTCAGCTCCTCCACACCTGAAGGCTATTTTCTACATTAAGGAAGGAAAGCTACATGCAGATAAGAGGCAAAAAAAATGTTCAACAGAAACTGTAGTCCTTCCTTTGGCTGTTAGGATTGAATGCTTGCAGGGTTTTCATCATAAAGCAATGAAAGCCAAGTCCCAACACATAAGAGATGCTTAAAAGGTGAGATGTGTCTTTGACCTACTCTGACAACATTACTGGGTT
Organism: Balaenoptera ricei; assembly: GCF_028023285.1. Classification (NCBI taxonomy): domain Eukaryota; kingdom Metazoa; phylum Chordata; class Mammalia; order Artiodactyla; family Balaenopteridae; genus Balaenoptera; species Balaenoptera ricei. The sequence continues at coordinate 6,575,631 of NC_082654.1, read as the reverse complement.
ACTCCACAATTATTTATCTCTATGATTTTCTTAAAAAAAAAAAAAAAATATATATATATATATATATATGCACACGATCCATATCAATAAGATAAAAAAATCATAAGATTTCATTTTAAAAGTGACTACATCCAAGAGTCCTTTTCAAAAGGTTTCCAAAGTCTAGTCCATCCTTTAATTAAAACCATGACCACCTGAGAGGTCACTTCAAAATGTAAAGGATGAAGAATGAATCTGCTAGGCGTGGAGATCCTTCACCCTTTCAGGGTTGCACGTCCTGTCCAACTCTCCAACTAGTCTGTGAGTTCCCAAAAGCAGGGAGGTTTTTACGTTTATTTGTATCACTATTGGACCATTTGCATAATAAATAATTTATAAACATATACAACGACTCGGGGACATCATGGCTAGAATAACAGAAGGTTATGCATCTTCAAGAAGTTCAAGTCGTAGTGCTACTGATCGAAAGATTCCCTATGGTTTAACACCAGCCTGAAGACCGATGTCCTCTATTTTCGAAGATAGCATTTGAGGGAAAGCAGCTTAGTACAAACCAAATGAGTTATACAGGCTTTCTGAATGGGAGAAGAACTGCACCAGAGTCTGCAGCAGCCAGCTGGGACCAGGCACTCGTCTTTCCTTCCGTTATCAAGTGTGTTAAACAACATTCTCCATGGGACAAGCATGTCAGATGCCAGGGATATGAGTATGCAGGAACCATCCCTGCTATACTGTACTCTGCTATGCTGTGTCATAGCATCCCTGTTACACTAGCGTAGGACGTCCCCAGTGACGTGCCAGGGCACTCTGGTGTGCCCCACAAGGGGGTTAGAGACACGCAGATACACTGAGGCTGAGACACTTGTCTCCTCAGACCTTGGGGCATTCAGGCAGTGCCTGGGACAGCTGAAGCCCTTGAGATGGTCATCTTTGGCTGCAAGCAGCTTTGACCATTTCCTTAAGGTGCCATAAGATACTCTCACTTTCAATGATGGCTATGATAGAAAACTGCTTGAGAAACTGGCCCAGAGCAGTGATTTTTTCCACTTCTCTTTTTCCTTCTGTTAAGCTCTTGGAAACAACTGTGTAAAGGAAATCTCACAACTGTGGTAGCTACTGAGAAGGGTCCTTGGAACCTGTAAGAATCTCAAAACTAGAGTTTGAAAAACACTGACCTACACTGCCATGATGAAGGCTGAGACCAAGTTTTACAGAAGCCCAGCAGAGGGTTTTCTAATTTACACTACGGGAGGGTCAGGGAAGCTTTCCTGGAGCAGGTGACCTCTGCATGGGATCTTGTATGACGGGGAGGAATTAGCCAAGCCCGGAAGAGGCACAGACATTCCTGTGGAGGGAAGATCATGTGTCAAGGCACATGGTACACGGAGAACGTGTGTCAACACACCTGGCACACAGACAACGCACATGGACCCACTATGAGGCGGAGCTCCAGAAGCACAGCTTGAAGGTATTTGGGGCCAACCTAACAAGTCATGACTTTTCCCTGAGGATTATGGGGAGATACGGAAGAAGTTTAGACAAGGAATCCCTGATGGTGCCAAGGTGGGAAAATGAATGGTGCGTGTCAGGCTGGTGACAGAGAGACGAGTTACTATCACACGTTACAGGTACGTAAAGCAGAGAACGCAAGAATACGCTCTTCTAGGATCGCAGAGGACAAGTCAGGAGTCATCAGGTACAGCAGATGAAAGCCCCCCAAACCAACCTCAAGATCGTTTCACTGGTGCAGCAGTTCTCAAAAGGAATCACGTAGCCGACTTCATGACCGATGTTAACATCCATTTCGTCTGCCACCCGGAGGGCGAGCTGGACCGCAGTCTGCTTGTGGACCTGTGTGCACACCACGCCCCCGTGCTGGTAGTGGATGGAAAGGCAATATTCAGCACACCACTGAGGAACCTTTAACGGGGACAAATGAGACAGGATCAGCCCCGCTAGGAAAACAACACCACCACCACCAAAAAACCTCCAAGGGTTCATCTTATAAATGATTTGTTTTCTTCCACCAGTGAATCACTGGTGGGCTGCATTACAGCTTAGTTAGTGAAACTGAAGAATTTGTATTTATGCATAGAGTTAGTACTAGTAAATAAAGTTAGGAATAAACAGGAGTTAGCAGGGACTGTAAAAGTTAGACTCCCAGATGAAAAACAGGAAGATAAAAATAAAAGGCAAGGTAAAAAAAAATTTTTTTAACCTCAGCTGTTCTGAAAAGACTAATGTATTTAAGATTATTATTTTCTTTCTGATTAAAAGAAGACACCATCAAAGATATGGCTTCTGGTATCAACTTTTAGGCTTTAAGCAATGTAAATATTAAATAGCATTTAGATGAAAAATAGTAGTTCAAAATTAAAACATTTACATTTAAATCTAAATGACCATAACAAAATAACCAGATAAGCCTACTTTACATTTCCCTGGCAATAAAAGCTAAAATACACTGCATTTATCATCTAAATACAATGAAAAATAAGCTCAGTGAGATAATTAACCAATCCATCCAGATTTGGAAAGAGCCAATTCCAAGACTGCTCTTGAGTTATTTATTTTTAAATCCTTTTACTGAAAATGTATTATGGTTCAGTTGATTTTAAAGAGTTCATTTGCATAAGAATTATTACAGTAGAAAGTACTGAATTCATTTGTATGCTGGAATCTTAGGGCACTTTCAGTAAGTTACGCTTTGTTACATGTATTTTTAAAATAAATCATTCTGAGTGTTTTTTAATAGATCCAAGGTATTCAAAAGTTTTAGCATTTTTAATTATCTTCAGATTTGCTATTTACTAGACCCATCGTGGAATTCTTAGATTTTTTTTTAATATAAATTTATTTATTTATTTATTTTTGGCTGCGTTGGGTCTTCCTTGCTGCACGCGGGCTTCCTCTAGTTGCGGCTAGTGGGGGTTACTCTTCGTTGCAGTGCGCGGGCTTCTCATTGCGGTGGCTTCTCTCGTTGCAGAGCATGGACTCTAGGCGCATGGGCTTCAGTAGTTGTGGCATGCGAGCTCAGCAGTTGTGGTGCATGGGCTTAGTTGCTCCGCGGCATGTGGGATCTTCCCGGACCAGGGCTCAAACCCGTGTCCCCCGCATTGGCAGGCAGATCCTTAACCACTGTGCCACCACGGAAGCCCGAATTCTTAGATTTTAATACTCACTATAACTTGAAAAATAAACATAACTTACTAGAAATCAAGTAACTCCAAAATGAACACCTGCTGCAGACTGCAGATTCCCGATGATTAAAAGTGTAAATGTAGTTCCTCTGTTTCAAGATGAGTGTCAGCCTTGTCAACAGGTTGAAAACTATCAGCAATTATTTCCTCAATAACCCACTTTGTTCTATGAAAGATGAACATTTAACATACTAAGCTCAGGAAATCTGGAATCAAGGTACACCACAAGTGACCAAAGTCAGGAGTTCTAGAACTGGTGTGCCACTAGTTTGTTAATTGTAAATCACCATTTCTCTAAGCTTCAGTTTCCTTTCCTGTAAAATGGGTTGAACGGATGAGACCTACCCTTCAAGTCTGAGCTCCTGTGCCATTTTCTCCCCAAGGCTTGCTGTGATACCTCCCCTCCACCCCCCACTAGGAAGGAGACCCCACAGTGTACTTCCTGGCGACCATGGCATGGACCACGGACCACACTTCCTGCAGTTGCTGGTCTGTTCCAGTGCAGACCTGTTCACCCCACTAGACTATGAGCTCTGGGAGAACAGAGATCTGTCTTGGTCACCAAATAATCTTAAATAAGTTTATTCAATAAATATTTGTTAAATGGACAAATTAATTTCTTACACTTTCCAGAAATATTTTTAAATTCTATGATTCGATATATTCTACCTTGAATTGCTTCACAATCACACCTAATTGGGAATTCACATAAAAGTTTCTATCTCCCTCATTCCCTAGGAAGTTATTTTTTATCCTTGTCAAATCCTTACTTTTTAACCTGATTCCCTATTCCCTTCATATCTAGGTCCTTAGCTGAGACCTCAAATAACACTTTTGTGAGAAATTATATTAAAACTGTTTGAATCTTTGTCTCCCCACTAGAGTGGAAGATCCTTAAGGTGGACATGCATGGTTCATATTCCCCCCACTACTTAATAGAGGACCTGACACATAAGAGGGATAATAAATATTTGGATGGAAGGATGGATGAAGACATTAGAATAATTGAAAAGAAGGGAGAGAAAGGCTTAGACTCAGGACTTAACATGGGAGAGAAGTAATAAAACCAAGGGACATTTATTTCTAAGGAAGAATGAATAGTACTCACTAGCAGACTAATTATGCGTAAGAAGAAACAAATATTTTACGATCTCTGACTTAAAATACTAGGGTAATGGCATCGTTAACAACCAGAAATTTAAAAGTAAAATAAAACAGAATGAATGAATGAAGCTAAACAGTAGCATAAAGTGCTTCTGGGGGGAGCGAGGTGTTCACGGGGAGGGAGAGAACCTTCAGGAGAGCCGGGAAAGTGGTCAGGGTTAAGGTCATCTTGATGGGAGGACATCCAGGTGTAGCCAGCCTGAGATCAACTGCAAAACAGGCCAGGAGCCTAAGTGAGGGGCCAGAGCTAGAGATACACACAGAAGTCCTAGAATTTCAGAGCTGAAAGGAATCTCTGGAAGGCATGTAGGCCACGGCCTCATTTTACACATGAGGAAAGTCTTAGAAGGGTGACTTGCCCCAGTCATCCTGCCAGTAAACAGCACAGCCAGAACCGATCCGAATCTTCCAGTTTCTCATCCAGCATAATCTCCGCCGGGCCAGGGTCGCTCCCGAGAATCTTTATACAAAGGTAGTAACATAAGCCATCAGGTTCTCAACAGTCACCACTTTTCACTACTCTTTCTAGCCTGATAGCAATGTCGGGGGACAGTACTACGAGGACAGCGGGCACTATTTTACACAGCTAGAACTGCTGCTGAAATGACACCATCCAGTTTCACTAAAACACCTGGATATACTCAGTCTGGTTATTATTCTAAGATCCAGGATAGCTGCTTTCAAACTCTAGAATTCTACATGATTCAGATGATTATGGGCCACGTTCCCAAGGTTCTGATTTTGTTTTCTGAGTGCACTTCATTTATTTCTATTTACTCACATAAACAAATTCTGCAAGATTAGACTATTACAGTATGTTTATAATGTTATAAACATCATATCGGCCTGGCAGTGGAATAAATATAAACAATCCAACAGTCCTCGCTGTTCTTTTTGCCCTCCTCCACAATAGAGCAAATTATTTCACCTATGAGGCAAAGAAAATAATTCAGAAATGGGACAGCTCTTCTAAACATCAGTTCAAATAACCAGCGAAAGACTGAACACATGCATATTGGGCTTAATGTAGGGATGTCTGCTGACACAGCCAAGCTGAAAGTTGAGCACAAGTCACAGCTAATTGCAGAGCACCCACCCCATGCACCTCTGACTGCGTACGATGTATTGCCCCTTTCAGTAAGTCACACATGGATGACGACAGTAAGTGATGCAAATGCAAACTGAAAGGGTCGTCTCTGAACAAAAAGGAGAGACATATGAAATCACCTCTCCTAATTATAACAACTTCTGTGCTTTAGCAGACCTTCCGAATCACTCTAAGCAAGCTACGGCACACTGTGAAGTCTGACGCCTTCGCAAACTCAAAGTATCGGCTGAAAAGAAGTATGATTCAGCAAATGCCAGAAATGTGAACATTTCGTCATTTCAAGGGGCACTAAGATTACAGCTTCACAGGGAACTCTTGCATTCTCTGCACTTATAGCAAATACCGTACCATTCTGCACCCTGATTCTGATTCTCCTCTGGGAGTGGCTTTTTCTTTGTCCCAATAGTACTTTACCCTTCTCACCAATGCATTATGTGCCTTTCATGTCTCTCTCTATAGTTTCTCTTTGGAAGATATGCCCCCCACCCCCGGCATCTAGAACATACTTTAGTACTTAGCAAAAGGTGTGCAATTTGGTGAACAAAACAGAAAACTGTTCTTTTATTTATTTATTTATTTTTTGTTAATTGTGGCTCACGGGCCTAGTTGCTCCGCGGCATGTGGGATCCTCCCAGACCAGGGCTCGAACCCGTGTCCCCTGCATTGGCAGGCAGATTCTCAACCACTGCGCCACCAGGGAAGCCCCAAAACTGTTCTTTTATAACTGAAAAAAACAAACCTATTTACAAATTTACCTGGACCTTTCAGCAATAGATAACACCCACATTTATATATTTGGTCTAGAAAATTTCCCTACTAGAAATCACAACTTCACATATTTTCATTCTGAGCTCATCCAACAACTTTTTCACATTCTCTCAATCCAGTTTTAACGGTCATTTTCTGGACTGTGTGACGTGCCACACGTGCTAAAGCCTGAGCGGCGAAGCGGGCTCCGGGTCTCGCAATCAGGATCAGCGCAGACGCTGACAGAGCGCGACCGGCTCCTGGCTCTTATCTCCTCCCTGAAAGCAAATCACTGGGACTCTGGCCCATCTGCCGCTACGAGAGTAGGTAAGAGGGGTCCTCCAAGTAACCAAAACCTAATCTACATCAAGGCTTCACCAGCTTGACTTCGTAACTGGAGCTCTACAAGTTGTACAGATTCGGAACGCGAAGCCAAGACGCTCCATCCCCACCCCAGGCAACAGGCAGGAGGCTGGGCTGCTGGACTCTGGGAGGCTGGGGCCCAGGATCCTCGGCTGGTCCTGATCCAGATCAGAACCAGGAGGGCAGCAGAGCAGTCTCATTGCTGCCACCGCAGCAGGAGGACAGCCACATGAGTCACACTGGTGTGGAACCTCCTGCCCCTCCGTCCACGGCTAGAGATTGCGTCCCCTCCTCTAGTGGATATACGAGTAAAGGACGCGAGACAAAAGTCATCTGTGAGACACAACGCTACTACAGTTAAACAAATTCTAGTCCCAAAGGCCCTCGAGCCCTTGTTTTATGTCCCCGGCCTGCCCACGGTGACTGATTCCTCTTCTGGGCCACCCAGGGCGCAGCTGTGCCAAGGTCCCAATCACTCACTTTTATTTAAGTACCAGAATCATGAAATCCAAAGTTGAAAGGAACCATAAGGACCAGCAATTCACCCAAAGGCATGAATCTCTACAGCAACATTCCTGCAGGCGCCCTAAGCTGCCCGATGTGAACCAGAATGTCAGAACTCATTCCTGAGGAGTGGGTCCCCTTCTGCATTAAATGTCACATGTCCCTGGATACCATAATTTGTATACCTCTTGAGTGAACACAGGTAGACTCTGCCAGCAGAAAATGCGGGGTAAGTTACTCAGCTAATAATGTGGAGTTGTTCTACACCATCCAGCTTCTTAATTTAGGCTAAAGCTCAGGTACGTCATGCTTATTCAGCTCACTAACCCAACCATTTCAGGGGAAATTTCAGGACAAGTAAGTAAATAGATGGTTCTAAAAATATTTCATTCTCTTTTAGACTTTTTCATAAATCTGCCCCAAAAAAGGTAACAAGAAAAGGCTCTATAAATGTATGAAAAGTTGTCCTCTTTTCCAGAGGGCAGTCACAAAATAGCCTTCATACCATCTGCACTAAAGAGAGGTGGAATTTTTAGGATACAGCAAAACACTTGTGGTCCTCTTTGGAAAGCTTGGGTCTAAAGACAGACTTTTCTTTGAAAGGTTTAAAATGCTGAGGAAAAAGAAAATAGTCTTAGAAGCTCTTTAAAAAATAACCAAGTTGTTTCCAGAATTAAGAAAACAACTGATGCTCCCATTATTTAAATTGGTTTAGAATTTGATTTCTCCTACCCTGAAGATACATATTGCCTTCACACTTAACAGAAACAAGCATGATTTATTAAAATGATCAAGAAGTTAGAGATGACAAGAGAAACCATTGCTAGGTATTAACATAACATATTACATGATAACAACTCTTGCCCTTTAAGATCACAAATTCTAAAAGAAAACTCAAGGAGTATATATTAAAAAAAAATTTTTTTTAAACAATATTGTGGGTTAGCAATTCTGAAACTAAAATTTGAGCATTCTAAAATTGAACAAGTAAAGATATTATGAATAATGAGTGCTAAGTTTCTCATAGTTAGTGAAGGGAGTTACAAATATGGAAGTGCGGAAGGCTAGAATGAACGCTGTACAGCTGAACTGGAATCAGAGACATCAGTAGGAACCCATGGTTTTTAAGAAGAGAGAGACAGAAATACAGATAAAACAGAAATATACATAGAGAAAGAAATACAGAGAAATAGAGAGAAACAGAGAAAGACAGAAATCGAAAGAGCTAGAGAAATAGAAGGAGAAGCAGGAGGACCTAGAAGCAACGACAAGTCAATGACCAACGGGCACTTAGCACCCATCTCCTGGTTTTTAAATACAATTCCCCACTAAAAGGAACCACCAGGGCTCCTTGAGAAAAATGGCAGTTTCCAAGACTGGAGCAGGGAACATACTAGATGAGCCTATAACATCTTACTGGGCCAGAAAGCAAAGAAATGCTCAGAGAATGATGTCAAAAGAACACAGAAGGCATCCTGAAGGGGTTCCCATAGGCCACATTGGGGACAATTTGAGCAACAAGATAAATGGGCTTAGTAATGAATTATCACCTACAGAATAAAATAAGAATTCATGAGTCCACACTGACATAAATAAATGAATAAATAAATAAGGAAGAAGAAAAAGCTCAGTTTTACGGAAGAATTCCAAATATTAAATGTATCGATAGAAGGAATTTCAGAAATAGAAAAATCACCATTTGGTCACTACCGTGTAATAACGTCAAAGGTAAGAATCATCCAAGGATGCTAAAATTAGTAGCTGGGGGCACGACAAGAAGCAGACTCTACATAGTCTCCAAGTATCTCCCCATATGTCTTAAATGATAGGGGGGAATTGTAACTTGACGATAGGGATCAAGACAGTCACCACCTTACCAAGTTATCAAATTTAACATCACCAGTCACGGGAAAAATCTTCTGTCTCCTGCTACGATGTCCTGAGGAGGACACATAGCACTTCTGTCCTCTTCCTGCCACAAATGCAAAATTGGAATCTAATCCAAAGGAAACACCAGACAGATTCAAACTGAGGGATGTTGTACAAAATACCTAACTTGTACTCTTCAAAAATGTTGCGGTCGTGAAGGACAAGGAAAGACTGAGAAGCTGCTTCAGATCAAAGGTGATTAAGGAGAAATGACAAGGAAATGCAATGTAACTTTGGATTGGATTCTGGACTAGAATTTCTTTTTTTAATTACAAAGGTCCTTAGTGGGCAAACTGATGAAATTTGAATGTTATAAGTTAGATTTTGGTAATTATATTGTGGCTAGCCCTGTTTTAGTAGATATTGCTGAAGTATTTGGAGGTGAAGGGTATCATGTCATCAACTGACTCAAAATGTTCAGAATAAAAATCTGTGTGTGTGTATGGAGAGAGAACGATAAAGCACGTGTGGTAAAATGTTAACTTTGGTGGAATCTGGGTGAACTATATGTGGAAAATCTTTGTACTATTTTTGCAACTTTTTGTAAGTCTGAAATTATTGCAAAATAAAAACTTTAATTTTTTTTTTTTTGGCTGCGTTGGGTCTTCGTTGCTGTGCGCGGGCTTTCTCTAGTTGTGGCGAGCGGTGGCTACTCTTCATTGCGGAGCATGGGCTCTAGGCCCGCGGGCTTCAGTAGTTGTGGCACACGGGCTCAGTAGTTGTGGCTCGTGGGCTCTAGAGCGCAGGCTCAGTAGTTGTGGCGCACAGGCTTAGTTGCTCCACAGCAGGTGGGATCTTCCCGGACCAGCGCTCGAACCTGTGTCCCCTGCATTGGCGGGCGGATTCTTAACCACTGCGCCACCAGGGAAGCCCCTAAATAATTTTTAACTTGCCACTTGTCCACAGAAACCAGGAAAATTATAACCCTTCAGTTTTCATCATTAGCTTCTTATGACAAACTAAATCATTCACTGTAGCGACAAGTCATCACAACGAACAGAAAATTATAATAAACCCTTGATACTGGCAGCTATAAACAAGATTAAAGAAAAAAAAAAACCTATTGTCCATTTCACCCCTCTTCAAGTTCCATTTAGAACAAGTAAGCCTCAGAGGTAATAAAAACCTTAAAGCAGCAAAGTATAGTAGAAAGAGTTCTTAGAATTCCAGCTCAGAAAGTTATGTGACATTCATTAGACAAATTATCAAACCCCTCTGGGCCAGGGTTTCATCATCTGAAAAATGAAGGGGTTCTATCAGATTATCTCTGTGGTCTGCTCTAATTCTTACATCATGAGAACCTACAAATGAATTTCATAATAAAAATACTTATTGCTTGCTTTACAATTTAAGAGTAAAATAGAGATCTCACTCAAATCAAACTTCAAGTTCAAATATAACAACAATAAACTGGCCAGTAAATAGTCATTCGCTATCTATCCTAATTCTTTCCTCCTTTTTAGACCCTGAAGTGTGTGGCTCTAGGCCTGGATCATATTTGGCCACTCAGTTATTTCTTACAGTCTGGAAAATAAGAATTCCCTTGTGCTTTTGACTTTCTGTAACTTAACCAACTTCACCAATAAGCATATCCACACATCCTGATTATCAGACTGCTGGACATGTAAACGTGGCAGTTAATCCCAAAACCTATGGCAGGCAAATAACATCTATCACATCTTTTAAAACATAATATGCACAACAAAATAATTTGAATAGATTGTTCTGCTATTCTAAAGAACATTCAGTGGTACAATAAACACAATCAATAGCCACATAAGTATTAACTTTTATTCAGCTGGCTTTCATAAAGAAATTTAGGGAAGTAACTTAATTGTTGTGCCTGAATTGCTGATGCTCTTTTTTGTTTTGTGTTTTGGTTTAGATAATATCATTATTAAAACAGAACACTATGCTGTGACACTGTAACTATTTAAGTAATAAAAAAGTACAACATGCAAAGCAAATGCTTTTTTGTAGCGGCTACTCACCTGAGAGCTCTTGCCACACTTCGCATCTCCTGAAACGATCACAATTTGACTTTGAAGCAGATTCTCCATAAAGGAGTATTTTTCCTTCCATATTGGAAGATCTTCTCTTTCTTTCAGAAGTTTATAATAACGTGATGAATATGGCAATCCATCAAAAGGGTTAAGTTCCAGATCCTCACAGGCCAAAATCCCCTCCTCATCCCCCTCACTGGAATCGAGGGATTCAGGGAAATAGCGTTTTTCAGAGGAAGAGTTTGGACATTCCAGTTCTTCTTCCATCTTGTCCAAGTGAGCTTAAGCAGGTGGCATTCTCCTACAATAACCCACTGCAAATAGAGTTGAAAGTCCACATATACAAACTCAGATGTCCCAATCTCTAGGACTTCAGTTCAAGGTTTAAGCAAGCTGAATTCCTCAAATCTGCGTCTGTTCTTCTTTGCTGCATTAGCTACTGTGCTGGCTCACCAGCACTCTTCAGCACGTTAAGTGATTGTCAATAAACCACGCTAAACACAAACAAAAAAAAGAAGGAAAATCAGGTACATATACATACAAGATGTTCAAAAGAAAAAGCATACGCATTCAAAAATAAAACATGATTTTTCCTGTTAACTGGTTACTGTCTGTCATTTCTGCTGTCTGTTTAAAAGGCCAGGAATAATATAGGTTAATTCTCAAAGTCTGGTTGGCTGCAGTTTTTTCCTGGCCAGTTTGGAAAACAATTCCACACTGGACCTGGTGCTCTCTGCCTGATCTGCCTCTATCACAGGTCCCTGCATCTTGATTGGCAGTGAATAGAAAGCAACAGGGGGACATTGTGAGTGTGAGCCTCAATCACGTGGTCACTAATCCCACTACAAAAGAGATGCCAGACCCTATAAAAGGGAAAATTGTGAGGGCCTGGGGAGTGTTCTCCAACACTGGCTACAAGAGTCTACTATTTATTTATTTATTTAGTATTAAGAACTCCTCTAGTTTAAAGGAGAATATTAAAAAAAATACTTCATTTTACATTTGCTTTTGCCAGTTTACAAAGTCAAGTGAGTGGGTTTCTTATTTTTTTCCATCTGAGGCTATGGCTAGCTTTTGTTAATGAGGTCTTTGTTTGCTTAATTAAACCAGTAACCTCAAGCATATTTCTTGAGATTCCTGGGTCTTGAGCCCAGTATGTCATATTCAAGAGGCAATAAAATACATTTAATTTAAATGAAGAAGTGAAAAATTGCCTAAGAAAAGGTAAAATTTACGCTAGTAACACTCCCTACGTGTCAGGTAAGGGGTCCTTCCTTTTCCAATCACTGGTGATTTTTTAAAACTCTAATCAGTATTGCTGGAAATAAGCACCTTTTCACGTCAATCAAGGGAAAACTAAAAAGACAGAAAAACTCGAGTATAAAAGAACAAATAATAAAATACATTTCATGATATCTTGTCACTCAGATCACTCTTTTTACAGCACCCCATTTATCGGAACTATTGCTTTTTTTTCTTTTAATGTATAACACACCACTTTATTTTTTTAACTTCCTTTTTAAAATTATTTTCAAATTTATTATTTTTTAAATTTATTTGGCTGCGCCGGGTCTTAGTTGTGGCATGCGCAGGGTCTTTCTTTTTTAGTTGCGGGATCTTTTTTTTTTAGTTGCAGTGTGTGAACTCTTAGTTGCAGTGTGCGAACTCTTAGTTGTGGCGTGCGAACTCTTAGTTGCGGCGTGTGGGATCTAGTTCCCTGACCAGGGATCGAACCCGGGCCCCCTGCATTGGGATTGAGGAGTCTTAGCCACTGGACCACCAGGGAAGTTCCGGAACTATTGCTTTAGATTGTCAGAGTTAGTGGGCTCAAACGGCTAGCTCCTAATCGTAAGTAATAAAAAAAAAAACCTCCCCATTGGTCAAGCCAGGCTCCAAGGAAACAGTCAATCACTTAAGAAACATTCGCTGAGTGCCTTTTCCGGGCTTAAATTAATAAACTAGGCACCGGACACCCACTTACTTTGGGGGTAGGATGAAGAGTAGGATAGAATTTTTAAAAAGTCACATACAAATAGGCCAAAAGAGGGAGAAACCAGAGCGGGGAAAGGACGTTTTGGCTCTATGAAGGTAGAGTTCTTCAAAATTCATTCTAAAAACCATTGTTTCAAAATTATAATGGAATTATAACGTTGTGATAACACAAATGCAACATGGATTAACTCTACAATTCTTCACTGCCCCATGGCTGAGACCAGATCCACAGAATAGCTCCGAAAACACAATGGCCTGAGATCACAGGACAAGCTAACTTTGAGAAGGTATCCAAGAGTCAGAAAATTCTACTGCTTAAGAGAAGTTAACATTTAGTTTTATATTCAATTTTTGTTTTGTTCTGATTAGAATCCCTTCCAAGGGATCTCATCGTACATGTAAATTAAATTACTGTAATGACCAATGATTGCCTTAGGTACTATTTCTGAATTGTTTTAACTTAAAAACAAACAAAAAAGCAGAGCTATTATTTTTACCAAATTTGTGTCCTTGAAATGTTTCTCTTAATTTTATAGCACTCCCTAAAAGTGTAATGATCTTGTAATTAAAGTAAAATCTTACTTATAAAGTATTTACCACTTTGAATCCTCGGGGAACAGTCACGTTTTCTGAATAGTCATCTTTCTAGAGATGTAAGGCTCATCTAGCCCCTTCATAACACATACAATGTGTACAGATACATCACCCACTTCTCTGTTATGGTGATTAAAAGATGACCACAGATTCTCTGCCACTGCTCCCATGGGGAGGTGGAGCCTATTTCCTTTCCCCTCGAGTCTGAGCTGGCCCTGTGACTCACTATGACTACAAGAATGCAGTGAAGTGATGATCAACTACTTCCAAGGCATTCACATGCTTGAAACACTCCCCCTTGGAGCCAGCTGTCATTCTGTGAGATGCCCAAGGCACAGGGAGAGGCCACTGGGAAGAAACCAAAGCTTGGCGTCTGTTTTCAGAAAGCACAGACCGCCAACCATGTGGGTGAGCCGTGGAAGATGCTCTAGCCCAGTAAAGCCTCCAGATGACCACAGGCCCAGCCAACAGGACACCCAGCAGAAGGAGCCAAGTCAACCCAAAGAACCATGGGAAGGGTACATGGTCACTGTCATAAGCTGCCAAGTGCCAGCAACAGATAACCAGACTTCTGCCTACTAAACAGAGTACACTCAGAATTCAACGTTTTTTTCATAACTCAACATCACCAGTACATTGGTTCCTATAACACAACGATGATTTCAAATTTCCCTGAAGTGACAGGGGTCAAACCCAGACTGCGGCCCCAGAGTCCTCCTTTCTCTGGGGATTCAGTACCCACGTCACACTGTGGTCAGCTCATTTACCTGGTGAGGCCATTCTCTGCTTCTCTAACCTGCTCTCCTACTTGGCATTTAGAAACCAGTTAGGCTTGTTTGACAGAAATACTTGTAATGGTTGAGTCCACAAAGGGCTCTACGCTGAATCCAATGAATCTGAAGGGTAAAGCTATGAAGTCTGTGACCTCTATTTCCAGTTCTCTCAGGACCTTTTTACTGCGATATAGACTGAGTTCCAGATTTGGAGGGGGGGAGTGGCTGAGTTTTGAGCCCACCTGACTCCCACGACACACCTCTCCTCGTTTACCCAGCAACTGGCATCAGTCATGTCAATGATTTTCTCCTAGATGTAATTAAATATATACAAAAGATCCATGTCTTGGCCTTTGGCAAATTTAATAGTACTAACCTAAATAAAGGAAAACACATAATACGGTAGGCTACATGCCACTCAAAATAAAATTTAATAAAAACTGTTATCAGTATAAACAACATTCTACTACAATAATTTTAAACCTGAAAGATTGGCATTTGCTCCTTTTCAAAGCTATGCTATCTGAGATTGTAGATTACAAAACTCATCAAAGACTGCCCTTTGAAGTGAATCTATTACAACTCTTCAATGAGTATTTATGAAAATAATACATATCTAGTATAACATGAAACCACCTCACCAAGGAAAGAATCAGAAGTTGATGTAAGATGAGCTATGTGTTAACCATTTATATTTTGGCTCTGGTCCAGTAATTCTAGAAATGTAAATGTAGTTCATAGACAACGAAGGATAGTTTGCAAGGGACTAAGTGAAACAAGATTGTGAAATTTGTCCTGAATAACTGTTTCACTGTTCAATGCTCCTCTTCAGTATTTCTCTCCATGTTCAATTTAATATAAATGTGTTCTTCAGACCTACCAAACTCTCAAATGTACCATTTTAGCAATTGCAGAGATCTGGAGATTTCCCAACACTTAGTCTCTGGACCTCTTCCCTTTTCTCTCTATAATAGGGCCCACATGGTCTCATCCTGTTTCATGGCTTTAATGCCATCATATGTGGAGGACTCCCATTTATACATCCTGTCAATCCTCTCTCCTAAACTTCAGGTCTCACGTATCCAACTACCTACTTGTCATCTCCAACTTGGATATTTAACAGGCATTTCAAACTTTACGTATCCAAAACTGAGCTGTGATATTTGCCCCAAAGCCATAAACCTGGTCTTCTCATCTTCTTCCTTTTAATTGCTCAGACCAAAAATTTTGAAGTTATTCTTCATTTCTCTTTATCGCAAATTCCACATCTGGTCCTTCAATGGATGTGCAGAATAACAGCCTCCAAAGATGTGCACGTCCTAATCCCCGGGATTTGTGAATATGTACTTTGCTTGACAAAAAGGGCTGCAGATGTGATTAAGTTAAGGACCTCGGGGATAGGGAGATTATCCTGGAGGGTCCAAGCTAATCATAAGAATCTGAAACTCAGAGAGCCGTTCTCAGCTATAGTCAGAGGGAGATATGACCATGGAGGAAGGGTCAGGGAGATGCAACGTGTTGGCTTTGAGGATGGAGGGAGGGGCCGTGAGCTGTGATGTGTGTGACCTCTAGAAGCTGGGATTCTCTCCTACTGGGTGTAGAAAGCAGCACAGCCCTGCCGACCCCTTGATTTTAACCCAGTGAGATCCTGTGATGGACTTCTAACCGAAGCACTGTAAGATAATAAATTACCACTAAATTTGTGGTAATTTGTTACAGGAGCAATAGTGAACTAATACATCTGATCATGTCAGCTCTACCTTCAAAACACATCAAGAACCCCATACGTTCTACTGTGAACAGCTGGTCTGAGCCACCATCCTCTCCCCTGGATTACTGCAATAGCCTCCTGACTGGTCTTGGTTCCACCCTTAGTCTCTTGGAGTCAAAGTGATCCTGTTAAAGTCAGCTCACGTCTCCTCTGCTCAAAAATTTCTAATGGCTTCCCATTTCATCTTACTCCAAGGAAAAGCCACAATCCTTAATAGGATCTACCAGTCCTGTGGGACCTACAGCCATCACCTGTCTGCCCTCGTTTCCACCGGCTCCCTCCCTTGGTCACTCTTCTCTACCCACGTGGCCCCTCACTATTCCTCAAACACACGGCACACGCCTGCCTCAGGGACTTCACGCCTGCTCTTCTCTCCGTCTGAAATGCCCTTTCCTCAGATATCCAAATGGCCAGTTCCCTTACTTCCCAAAGATCTTCATCAAATGTCAACTCTGTGAGGGCTTCCCTACCACCTGGCTGCCCTGTCTGAACTTCTATCCACACCCCCGCGCCCCAAACCCACTTCCTAGCTTCTTAACCTGCATTATTTTACCTCTTTATTTTGTTTATTGTTGGTGTCCTCCACCAGATTGCAAGCACCCTGAGTCAGGGATGTGTCTATTTTGCTCCCCACACCTACAGCAGAGCTGACACATAGAAAGCATTCAATAAGTATTTGTCGAATGAATGAGTGAATGACGTTATTAGCACGTCAGGGATACTGTTGTTTGACTTTCCAGGTTGCCCTCGATTCAGTCAGTGACCAAGTCCTTCAAAATTCGGGATTCTGTTCCTTCCATCTCCCTCGTCTTTCATCCCCAGACGCCCGTGACCACCTACCTTCCTCCTCAGTCTCTCCACCGCAATCTCTCTTGCACAGATTTGCACTTTCATTATTTCACTCTCTTCAAAGTTCCAGTTAGCTTGCTACTGCTGAATGAACAGAGTTGAAACACTTCTGTCAGGAACTCACTATGTTTCTGGATTTCGGTTACTTTTCTGTCCCCTTTCATTAGTGATATAGAATAGACCCCTGCTGTTTTTAAAGCATATGGCCTGAAATTTTGGTGAATCACCACAACCATCAACTGAAATATTTGTGCAAGCTCTTGAGTTTTCCCTTGAACCACATACCCAAACCACAGATTAGCTCCTTTTGCAACATTTATTAAGGCTGTTTCTTTCTTGGTGACTTGAGAAGAGGGATTGTGTGGAAAATCACAGAGCTGCACTGAGATTCACATAACAGCGTTCTCACGCTTGCTCCAGCAGACACCTGATCTTTCGGGCCACTTGTAAATAACCAGTATGAGGAGGCAACATCCCTAAGTATTAGGGAACTACTGAACTATCTGTACTACTTACTGTCTTTCCCCCATATTTTCAGTCTCTCTACTTGAACCATTATTGAGCTATACCTTCTTTGGCAATTTCCAGAGTCTGAACCCAATTATATGGGTACTCGGTTAGCAATTAAAGGCTGCGTAGATAACCAATCACTTTCTGTTCTTTGGGGGTTTTATGCTTTTAAGAGTAACATCTGATTGTATTTTACTACAGGTATTATTCTTAATCTAATTAAGAATTGAGTTTTCTCTATTCTCTATTCTCAAGTTTTCTCATCTTCAATGCCTATATTTTCATGGCTTCCATTTTCTTATTCAACCAATACCTGAGTGCCTACTAAGTACCTGCCCTGTGAACATGGGGGTGACACATGTGAACAGGCAGGGCTGGGTCCTGTCCTCATGAGGCATATAGTCTAGCTGAGGATGAAGGTGAGGTGTGAAACAAAGACTCTTAATCTTATAGTCAAGTAAGTAAAAGAAGGAAAAATGGCAGGTATAGAATAGGAAAAATAAAAAGACCCTGGGACAGGTAAGTTCATAGATGAGACAAGGGCCACATCACAATAGACTTGATATGCTATGATAAAGAGACTGTGTTTTATTTTAAGTGCCATGGGTCTAACTCACCGAGTCATTTCTTGATCAAAATTTTTATTTTTTTACTCTTTTTGCTTTTCTTTACAATTTTCCAAAATCTAATGTATTACTCAATTTTCTAAATATTATCTATAATTTTTCTAACACCTACCTTCAATTTTCTTAAAGTTATTACTGAGATCAAGTTCTAAAAGAGTTGGTGACAGTTGAATGTAAATGGCAGAATAGAACAGATAGTGGGGTTATGAGCAAGCTTACCAAATAGGGCAGTAAGAGAAACCAATGAACCATTTTCATGTGAAAAATTATAAGAATTATTAAAAACTAAGTAACATTTCTTGACTTTGAGTGTTTATAATTATTTTCACTTAGGTCTGGGAAAATAGGTCTCTTCTATGATCTAAGTCACAGCCAATCCTTTTTCATCTCCATTGTTTAGGGAAAGGGTTCTTTCCCTAAACACACCCAGACTTTGCCTTTTAAAAAATTATTCTTTTAATATGACTCCCAAATTTGTTTTGACACTATTTACCAATGCATTTTTCTTGAAGAATCTGTGCTAATTTTTATTGAAAGTTTTAAAGTAATTTAATATCTATTTAATGTCTCTTCATATTCTGCAGAACAGGAAATTATTTATTATTCAAATGTTTGCAAACAGGATCAAATAGACAATCAGTAATGTCTTAAAAATCCTAGAACCTAAGGATGAATCTTCTATAATACTAATATCAAAAAGTTATACTTTTGTCAGTTATATTTAAAAACTAAGATATTCCCTAGTGTTGCAGATTTCTGAATCTCCCAGGAAAAACACAACCTTAATAAAGTAAACCCTGATCTCCATTATAAGAGTACAAATGCTGAAAAAATAAAGGCATTAATTCTGTCCTTTTACAGGCGCAGGTCAGCAAAAGGAGACATCTGCCTACGTGGAACCTTTGGAATGAAGCTGTAACACTAACACAAACACTCACCACACGTACTCAACACATTTACTCAGGTTTTCACTTTGTGTCCTCTAGCTCTAGGTTTATGATAGACTTCCTTAGGTCAAGATCCGTTTCGGAGCCATCCTTGCGAAGTCTACAATATATAGGGCTTTGCACAGATTATGTGATCAATAAATATTATCTGAAATAATAAATGATATACTTGTGAACCACGATTATAATGTTTAGAAGAAAGAAGGTTAATGAGGCATTACGAGTGAATAATAACTCTTCAGGATAAAAGGCCATTATTTTTTTTGGAGAATGGGATCATTAGTCCCATATTCCATGCCAATTCTATTCAAAGTGCTTGTTTGCGGCAAGATAAGGAGCTTAAACCAGAATGTGAATTAACTCACTGCTCCCTTCACTGAAGAAGTCTTGCTGTTAAACTGAAATAAACAGTATGATTAGTGCCATAGTCTATTTACATGCTGGTACCAGCTCCTAATCTCACTGCAAACCAGTAACAGTTTGTGGACGGGCACTGGTCTGCAGACCACACTTTGAAAAGAAAGGTTCTATACAACCACTGAAGTTGGACTAGTACTAATGATAACAATAATAATGATGAGAATTCTACCAATTAGCCTTTACAGAGTGCTTACTGGGTGCCAGATGCTATAAGTACTTAAGCACTTTATATGGATTACTTCATTTAAACTCTTAAGGACCCCATGAGGGTTTACTTTATTATTTCCATTTTTTCAAATGAGGGAATTTAAGCCTTCAGGAGCTTAGTTAATTTATTCAGCTTTGAGATGCTCATCTGTGGTGCTGCAGGTGCTGAAGTCCTGCAGTCTGAGCTCAGCTTCGCCCCAGGTACGTGTACAGCGTGCGCTTAACGACATCGTACCACACTGCTTCCTGACTGCGCTGAAGAATGTGGGCTCCCACTGCAACACTGTGGGGTGAAGAAATACTTGATATTATGGGAGATGTCAGGCAGGGTAGTCTGCAAAAAATACCGTAAAACAAATAATGTGCAGTTCTTTTACGGGAAGAAAAACATAGCTGTAATCACCCACGTGAAGTTACAGTCAAATACCTAATATGTAAACTTTATTTTCTAGGCGTGTTATATTTTAATTGAAACAATGGACTTAACGTTACTGGGATTTTTAGAAGATTACCCCTTTGCTTTCCTTTGTTTTAATTGGCTCAGAGCTCCCAAAAAGCACATCCTACTGGTTTCTAGTATCTACTTAAAACCTTTCTTGAACAAGGTAAGGTAAAAATTCAGAACTTATTTTAAAAACCTTATTTCTAGACTCCTAAAGTTGACTTTGTCTTGATTTTAAGTAAGTAAATCAAATTAATCAGCTACTTAAAAATACTCAAATGAAAAATGATTCACTTTTAACTCAATATTGGCTCATACCAAATACAGCTTGAATAACCAATCCTGCACAATTAATTTGTTAAAGAATCCTACATTCTGCTGGTAGTCTGCATCTACAGAAAGACTTCCCAAGCTCAAGCAATGCTTATGTATCATAATAACATATTACTCCCCACATATAAGTTTGTAAATCAAGGGTTTGGTTAGACTCTCAAATGGCTGGGTCACTCAGTGCTTTTCAATATTATTTTGGTGATTTTTTTAACTGAATAATATTCTAAAAACTAACATTTGAGTAAAAGCAGAGTTAATGAAGTATGCTAAAATATTAATTTGGCTCATGTATGTAGTCGAGTTAGCTATCTGAGCAAATGGGTGGGAGCCAATCACAGCTGAAATCTAAAGAATAGGTTACTGCTGGCCTCCCCGGGGAAGTCAGCGTATTTATTGGAGCTCCACCGCACACGAAGCCAACTTTGACCCATTTTTTTTAAAGACAGTATTTGCTTGAGGCATTATCATATCTCCTGGAGTTACATTTTGCTCTAAACGGAGATCATGAAAAAACCACAAATCAGGAAGTTTTGTTCTTTGCGAACAAAGCAATGGGTAGCCGTTTTGCATCACCTTTAACAAAGCAATAATAAACTGATAAACTGTGTTGTGTGCTCTGGGGCAGGTGGAGGGAAGCACTGGGCTGGCCAGAAAGTTCGTTCTGGGTTTCCCATAGGTGCTATGGAAAAACTCGAACGTGCTTTCTGGCCAGCCCAGTGTAATCATTTCAGGGAATGCTGGTACATGAGCCCTCTAACAGCAGGCATTCTGTTTTATTAATCTTTCCAGATTTTCAGCTTACTTTTCTGGTCCCTCCTCTTTAGTCTCCTTGTGTTCTTCCACCGCACCCTGCTCCTCATACAAGATATCTGTGTACCCCAGAGTTCTGTCCTTGACCCTCTTCTCGTTCCACACCATCTCCCTGGGGAATCTCATCACATTTTAACTTCAATTACTGAATGCTTCATCCAAATTTCTATCTTCATCCCAGGCGTCTTTCTACAGTTCCAGACACACATGTCCAACTACTGCTTATGGGACACCCCAACTCAGATGACAGGCAATTGCAGTGTTAACATTCGGAACTGAGCTCATCATCTGCCCCATTCCTTACACTCCTGAAAAAGAAAAAGATGTCTTTCCTTCTTTCCTGTTCCAGATTCAACAATTGACAGAACAATCCCCCCTCAGCGGGGAGACAGCCCTGGCTTCTCCCTCACCTTCACCCCCTCCCCAACACCAACTCCGCCTCTCTCAGCCGTCCCTCCTCCTGATTCCCACCAACACCGCCTTAGTTATGTTAACATTTTTTCACGGGATTACTGCAAAATCTCCAATTTTGTTTTTTTCTGCATGTACTTTTGGCTCTCCATCAATGTCATTCACAGGCTGCCAGTGATCTCCTTCAAATGCATAACTGATCATGTCACTGACTCAAGTACTTTTTATTGCCTTCAAGATAAAACCTCACTCCCAGGTTCTTTCTGATTTAGCCTGCATTTGCCTCTCCAGCCTCACTTCCTTCCACTCCCTTCTAATAAGTTCTCTCTGCTCCAGCCACAGTGAACTTTTGTCTAGAGTTGGCCTCCCATGCCTCCCTGCCTTTGCTCAAGCTCCTCCTCTGCCTAGGAAGCCCTCCTGCCCCCACATACAATCCATCTGGTCATTTCCTAGTCCCTTTATGAACAGCGACTCCGGAACCGAGGAAGCACCTAACACACTATGGATGCTCAAAATAAATGTTTGCTGTATGCTGGAATCAATAACAGCCCTCTACATTTAATAAATTCTTTGCAATATACAAGGTATTTTCATTCATATCTATAATCACATTTACTTTATTTCTATTCTCACAACTTGACTATTAGACAACCATTGCAGGTTTTATTATCCCCAGTTATCAATGAGGAAATAATAGCTCCTGACTTTCCCAAGGTGGCAGACCTAGAAATTAATGCAATCATCCCTGACTAAAGGCTTGTCCTCTTTCTATTATTATTCTACTTAAATTATCAGGTACATGCCGAAAACCCACTATGAGCTAAAAGGAATACAGAAGAAGCCTAGGTCATGGACTTAGCTCTAAAATGTTTAAACTAATCAGAGGCCAAGACCCATACACAAAAAATGAAAGAAAACTCTACACGAAAGTAGAGTGTGTGTGTGTGTGTGTGTGTATATATATATAAAACAGTCAACAAAGACCTATTGTATAGCACAAGGAACTATACTCAATATTTTGTAATACCGGTAAGGGAAAGAATCTGAAAAAAAAAAAAAAATATATATATATGGCTGAGTCACTGTGCTGTATACCTGAAACTAACATGAAACTAACATGATATTGTAAATTAACTATACTTCAATTAAAAAATAATATTCTAAGAAAAAAAAGAAAGTATAGTATAGTATAGGGATAAGTGCCAAAGCGCCCCCAGTAGGAAAGAGAAATGCATTCAGTGGGCAGTCCCCTAACCTGGAAGACTTCCCAGATGGGAACTGTGGGTGTGGGTGCCATGGCTCTGTAGCCCGATTATACTACGAATGATTGAAAGAGCTAAGAGATGGGCATTTCTTGAGTCCAACAATTTGAGTGCAGACCATGACAGGTCTGGAGAACAGAAAGGAAACAGCAAAAATGGAAATATAATTGTTTTCTGCCTTTGACTGAACTCCTTATGAGTTTCAGAAAGTAACAGAGAAAGAGGAAAAAGTATTCTCACTCTGGCAAAATAACAAACAAAAATCCAAAAACAAAAATGAAAAACTTCCTCTGACTTAAGATAGTAAGTTTACTAAATGGAAATAACACATTCATTTGCTTTGTTTTCTTTCCTTCTTTCTTCTTTTTTAAATCATCCTACTCGGATTAAACAATGTTAACTTCCTACTGGAGTTACTTTTACTTTGAATTCTGATGTGGACAAGAGATTTAAATAAGAAAAACAAAGGCTACTCTTACTGGCTACCTTGCTATTCCCTGTGACAGTGCTTTGGCTTGCTACATTTAGTTGAGCATCAATCAGCAGAGTAAATAATAATGTAACTATTCTATCCAGTGATGAGCTTGGAAACTTTTTTAAAAATCAGGACTTCATTGTTTTTAACTTGACCACCAGTAACACCCTGAAAATGACAGTGAAAAGAAACAGAAAACAAAGTAGTAGAAAATCCCCAAAGGGACAACCAATACCTTTACCATTCATCTCTACTCCTAGGACATTAGCAACCTTCTGACCTCAGGATATTTCCTCCAATAATAAAGCGCATCCTTTACCTAGAGCGATTTCTCTAAAGCTCTTCTCACTCATTCAACAGACATTTAACAAGTACATTGTACTAGGGCTGGAGGAAGAGAAACTGAATGTTGTCCCTGCCTTAGACATCTTTGTACCTTCCCCTCCTCCCACTCCCCCCACCACCACCAGTCATTTCTTCCATTGGTACACTATCCCCTAAAATCCAATGTTGCTTTTCAGTTGCCAAAGTCACCTGTTACCTAAAATATTTCAGTGCAAGAGTTCCTCAATGTCAAGTTCATAACTACTGATAAAATCATTCATCTATAATACAAAGTATTCACCAATGCATAGCTCCATTTTTCCAACCTTAAAAATCTGCATGCAACTACTAAACTCCTGAGTCCTTGTTACTCTGGCACGAAGATCTACAATGTTGCTTCTTATTTTTAAATACAAATGCCTAATCCTTTACTATATGGGAAATTTTAACCCTACTTCTTTTTTTTTTTCCTGCTAATAAAAGCCAAGTTTTCATCACTATCTTATCACATTGACTAAGATATTATTAATGAGCACCATTATGTTTGTTTCTTGGATGAAAAGACCAATTCATGATTTTGCTAATGATGTGAAAACTAGAGTTTGAAAAGACTGTACTACCAAAGTACTGTTGATCTTAGATGCTTTCTGTCTAAAAATCCATCCCCTGTCTCTACGTAACAGGAACAGGTATTTAAGGTACCATGAAGTGTTTACTTTCCAACCTCAATTTATTACTTTAATATTTTAGCTTATGAATTACGGATTCTGTATATACCACACTGCTTGTCGATATCCACACATAAACCTTCTTGCTGTGACAATTAATCTGAAAATGTCCCCATATAGTCTGGGAGGGGAAAGCCTAATTTGGTGGAATATAATAAATGTCCCTTTTCATCACAGGATATATGCTTCTCAGGTTCAATTAACCTCTGAATGATTCTAAGAGAAAAGTAATTCTCCTTGATGTTCCTTGTCTACAGAGTGGAAATCTCTCTAGCGGCAAAGAATGAGTAATCACTTACATGGCCGCAAAAGGCCTCTTTTCATTTCCCTCAAGTACTGTCTAGAGCAGCAGGAGGAATTGATGGAGGGGCCATAATCTCCAGCATGAGTACTAAATCAATCATGCCATTTTCCTCCCACCTGCACTTTCAATCTCGTCCTTTTCCTTCTCTCTTCTCCATTTTTCCCTCCTCCTTACAATCGTTTTTCTTAACCTACAGCACTCTCCCCGTGGTTTGAATTTTTACAACCTACCAGATAAAATCCCTGGTGACCCTCAAAGCTTCCTTACCTGCATCAATGTTTTAAAAACAAATATTAGGAAAGACTACGGTGTGGGATCACGTTACACTTGTTTCACATACCTATAAAGTTTTGGTACAGAACGTGTGGGCTGATGCCACAACTCAATCGAACACCGGGAGGGATGAAACAAACACACACACACACACACACAAAAACTAACTCAACCGGAAAGATCCGACTCGGGCCACCGCCTGAAATGTGACACTTGGGATGACAGTGCAATGCGGAGTGAAGTAATTCTCCCGGGTTTCAGGATACAAGGGACACACTCGGCCCACTGCTGACGACAGAAGAGGCTCTCATCTGCTCCATGCTTCCCGCAAATGTGACACGAGTGACCCAACTCTTCCCTCCCAAGGCGGGGCCGGGGCCCAAGCCCCCAAACCCCACCCCCGCGGCCGGGGCCCCCTGCTTGGAGGGCTGGTGTGCACAGGTTCGCTCCCCGCGCCGAGACGCGGCTCCGGGAAGAGCGGGGGGAGGCCGCCTCCTCCGGAGCGTTTTACGAGTCGGGGCGGGGTCGTCCCGGGCCAACGGGCGGGCAGGGGGCCCTAAGCGGCCGCAACAGGTGCGCCCGGGCCGCCCACCCACCCCTCCCGCCGCCGGGCCCGACCTTTACCTGCAGCGGCGGCTCCCGAGTCCGGGGAGGGAGGCTCAGGCCCGGCCGCCCTTCCCCGCGGGGCAGGCCGAGCTCGCCGGATGCACGGACCGACGGACCGACGGACGCCTAGGGTCGCCGACGGAGGGCCAGCAGGCCCCCAGCCGAAGGCCCGGGCACCGGCCCCGCCGGGGGCGCGAAGGCCGCCAGGGAGGGCGCGACCGCCCGATCAGGCCTCAGGGGCAGAGAGTCTTCAGCCGGCGACCCCGCCGCCACCCTCGCTCAGTGCTCCGGCGACGCGCGGGTCCTCGCGGCCGCCTGCGTTGCCTCGCGGCTTTTGGTCCCTCCCTCTCGCCGTCCTTCGTGCCCCTCCTCCCCCGCCCTCCGGGTTGTCAGGGCAACCGGAGAGACGCCGGCCCTGGAGGAGAGGCTTTAGGAGGGGCGGCGGCGGCGGCGGCGGCGGCGGCGGCGGCGGCGGCGGCGGCGGCGGCGGCGGCGGCGGCGGCGGCTCGGGGGGCTCGGCCCGTGGGGCCCCAGGAGCAGCTGACCATGGAGCCCCAGAGTAAGAGGGCCGGGACCAGGGCCGGGGCGGGCGGCCGGGCCTGTCCGGAACGGGTGTGGGCGCCCTGCGCGCGGCTCCGCAGGCTTTTAATGCTTTTGACATGGAAATACGGTCTCCTTCTCGAGCTTTCTTCTCTTGGAGAGACAAGAAGGGGGCTAAGTCCTGCCAAGTGTGTCCGCCGGGAGCCGGAGGGCCGGGTGAGCTCGGTAGTGTGGGCAGGAGGATGCAGCGCCGCCAGTGTGTTCCTGCCTGAAATGACCCCCAAGCAAATCCATTTCTTATTACTATTACTGTCATTGTTGTTGTTATTTTGTTTGGTAGTTTGATTCATTAACTGTAAATAGCCATTCTGCTTCTAAAATGTCAACAATTAAACATGCAACAAGGCTAGGTCTTGTATTTATTGGAAGAGATCCCGTCCTCTTCCCAGTGCTCGGAGATTTGAAGGAGAAAAAAATTTTTGAGCTTTGTCCAAGACTGTTAAATTCGTTGCTAGAGGTTCTACGAGGTAGGCTTGGACACAAACACAAAGTTACGATTTCTTTTTCTGTTTCCCACATTGTTTGACAAAAGGTGGGCAGTCTGGAGTTATCAGATCTAACACAAGCTTTAACTTACTGTGTTGATTGTTGTTGTTATTATTATTATTATTAACTACGACTACTACTACTCAAACCTCTCTAGAAGGACAGTGCTCCGTCCTTCTTTCCCAAGCTAATGTTTTATTACTCCTTTTGTTCTTAAAATAAGAACAGTGTTTTATATGGATGGACACCAGAAAGCCCTTGAACTTTTTTTTTTTTTTAATTAATTATTTATTTATTTATTTATGGATGTGTTGGGTCTTCGTTTCTGTGCGAGGGCTTTCTCTAGTTGCGGCAAGCGGGGGCCACTCTTCATCGCGGTGCGCGGGCCTCTCACTCTCGCGGCCTCTCTGGTTGCGGAGGACAGGCTCCAGACACGCAGGCTCAGTAGTTGTGGCTCACGGGCCGAGTTGTTCTGCGGCATGTGGGATCTTCCCAGACCAGGGCTCGAACCCGTGTCCCCTGCATGGGCAGGCAGATTCTCAACCACTGCGCCACCAGGGAAGCCCCCTTGAACTTTTATAGAAGGATGCAGTTTGACTCTCAAAACCAAGTCATCTTTTCTTGCACAATTTCAGAAATGAAAGTACTCAGACCAAATCCATTCTCTGGGGTATATGCTGACATTATTAAAGTTTCCAAGAAGGTTTTTAAAAACTTTTGCCTTTCTTTTAACTCACTTGCTGAGGAGAAAACTTGCAAGTTGAGAGAGTTGTTTAAGTTGATTTTATACAGTATTCTGTCACTTGCACTTGTAACTCTCTGGATTCCACATTTTATCTAACCTATTGAAAGAAATTTACAACAATACTAAAATTTTTGTTTCATTTCAAACTGATGCCAAGGTGTGTATGTTTTCTCTTTAGAGAAGAAATAAATCGAAGTGAAATACATCTTTTAAAACAGTAACTTTATTTCTTCAGATTTGTTACTGTTTAAATGTGTAAACTATAACTTTCAAGTCCATCAGTGCTCAGACTGTTTATCCACTCACTTGTTCATGGTATTCGTTATGCTCCAAACACTGTCCTAGGGGTGGAGGATTGAACAATGAATAGGACCATGTTGGCTTTGGTTATCCCTGGAAAACTGAGCAGACACTTGCCCAAGAATTTCTGAAACCTCTCTGGGGTCTGAGATTGGGGAAAAAGAGATGGGCAGAAAGCTTCCGGTAGGAAGCAATAGTAGGCCTGCAGAATGACCCAGCAAAGAATGAGGGAAAGGGATTCCAGACAGAGGGAATCCCTTGGGTATAGGCCCTGAGACCTGAGAGAGCAGTGTGGGTTTGAGGCTCAGAGTTCAAAGATCAGTAAAGCTGTAACTGAGAGAAGCCAGAGGGGTGGAGGGGAGGAGAAAGAAAAGAGACAAGCCTGGAAAAGTGAATAGGAACCAGATCCCAGAAGCTCTGTAAAACTGTGAGAAATTTATTACTGCTATGAATTACACATTTATATCTCATCTCATTGGATTTTAAGGTGGAAAATATTTGTTAAGGAATCTATGCCTGGGACACAACTATAAATTTATTCTTTCTCACATACTCTCAAATGCTGTTATCAATTTAATTTTAGATAATTCAAACAATAACCATTTATGATAGGGAATTCTTTCACAGCCTAATAAACACCATTTCGGGTGTTAGTAAATATTTAAAAGGACAAGATTACATGATCTTTAAGGTCCCATTTAACTTGAAGATTCATACCCAACCAGATTTCACCTGAGACTCAAGTTGCTATTTTATTCTCTCAAAGGTATTGGAGAATGCCATGGCTATGATATTAACAAATATTACAGTTATAGGGTCACCATATATTGTTGTGCCAATGTTATCTGACATATTTTAAGCCTCGTGTGTACGTGGTACCTTTTGTTATTGAGGGGTTTCAAATAGCATTTTACAAGGGTAGTTGAGTATAGCATCAGTGACTTGATTAAAAGGAAGGCTCCTTCTTAATTGTTTTTAAGGATTAAACATATATCTAAGGACAACACCAAGGAACTACTAGGAATAACCCCCAAGTCAGACTTATCCATTCTGTTTCCACACACTCAGTTTTCTATTACTTTTAGCAATGACCTTTATTAACTGAGTCATTAAAATCCAATAAACTTAAACTCTTCAGATCCCACAGCTGGATCATACTCTGGCACTAGGCAGAGGGTGACAAGGGCTACCACTGTTTTACAGAATGATAATAAGTCAATGATCGAAGAAGTGACTCCTCGGGGAAAGGGCAAATTAAATAAGCTCACAACCTTGGGCTGTTCAGAATGGTTTTGGCTCTTGGCTTACACATTTACATCTTTTTTTTTTTTCACATTTACATATTTAATTATTTTCTTCCTAAGCTAACAACACTATTGGAAAGCTAACCCATGTATGAAATAACATGGAAAATGTACATCAAATTTCTTTTTTTTTTTTTAAGAAAATATTTAAGTTCAACAGTACTATCTCTTCCCTAAGTTTTAGTGAGTGACAATGCCAAGGGGTAGCTCTGGGGGTCTTTAACCCTCCCCCCCCATGATCTTCCCTAGTCCACCAAATCACCCTAAACAAACACATAATCTGAATTTTTAAATGTGTATATTTATCAATTGCAGCATCAAGATAACTCCCCAGCTCCCACTTACAACCATATTGCCCCCTGTCCCCTAAACTCTCCCTATATAAAATAATCTGGGCCTAGTTTAGGCCAGGCAGCAGTTTCTTGATACACACCTACCTTTTAAAAGAAATGCTAAATGGGATTCTAAGTTATTCCAATGACTAACAGACTGAGGCATATCCTTAAAGGAGTGAAGACTTCTTTCTCCAAACCAGTTTTCCCACTGGTCTTCCCCATATTTGAGTAGGATTTCACCACCTTCCCAGTTACTCCAGCTGGAAATCTGAGAGTCATCCTTAACTACTCTCTTTTACTCGCCACCCCTCCTACTCACCCCACCCACCAGAATGCATGTTTATTTTATTTTTTATATATCTTTATTGGAGTATAATTGCTTTACAATGTTGTGTTAGTTTCTGCTGTACAAAAAAGTGAATCAGCTATATGTATACATATATCCCCGTATCTCCTGCCTCTTGCGTCTCCCTCCCACCCTCCCTAGCCCACCCCTCTAGATGGTCGCAAAGCATCAAGCTGATCTCCCAGTGCTATGCTGCAGCTTCCCACTAGCCATCCTTTTTACATTTGGTAGTGTATATATGTCAATGCTACTCTCTCACTTCATTCCAGCTTCCCCTTCCCCCCTTGTGTCCTCAAGTCCATTCTCTATGTCTGCATCTTTATTCCTGCCCTGCCACTAGGTTCATCAGTACCGTTTTTTCAGATTCCATATATGTGCTAGGTCCATCCACCTTATTCCAAATAACTCAATTTATGGCTGAGTAATATTCCATTGTATATATGTGCCACATCCTCTTTATCCATTCCTCTGTCGATGAACACTTAGGTTGCTTCCATGTCCTGGCTATTGTAAATAGAGCTGCAATGAACACTGTGGTACATGACTCTTTTTGAATTATGGTTTTCTCAGGGTATATGCCCAGTAGTGGGATTGCTGGGTCGTATGGTAGTTCTATTTTTAGTTTTTTAAGGAACCGCCATACTGTTCTCCATAGTGGCTGTATCAATTTACATTCCCACCAACAGTGCAAGAGGGTTTCCTTTTCTCCACACCCTCTCCAGCATTTATTGTTTGTAGATTTTTTGACGATGGCCATTCTGACCGGTGTGAGGTGATACCTCACTGTGGTTTTGATTTGCATTTCTCTAATGATTAGTGATGTTGAGCATCTTTTCGTGTGTTTGTTGGCAGTCTGTATGTCTACTTCGGAGAAATGAAATAGGAAGAATAGAAATAGGAAGACCTATTTAGGTCTTCTGCCCATTTTTGGATTGGGTTGTTTGTTTTTTTGATATTGAGCTGCATGAGCTGCTTGTAAATTTTGGAGATTAATCCTTTGTCAGTTGCTTCGTTTGCAAATATTTTCTCCCATTCTGAGGGTTGCTTTTTCATCTTGTTTATGGTTTTCTTTGCTGTGCAAAAGCTTTTAAGTTTCATTAGGTTCCATTTGTTTATTTTTTATTTTATTTCCATTACTCCAGGAGGTGGGTCAAAAAGGATATTGCTGTGATTTATGTCATAGAGTGTTCTGCCTATGTTTTCCTCTAAGAGTTTTATAGTGTCTGGCCTTACATTTAGGTCTTTTCTCCATTTTGAGTTTATTTTTGTGTATGGTGTTAGGAAGTGTTTATTTCACCTTCAGAATACACCCCAAATGTACATCTTTCTCTCCCTCCCTGCTGTAATCACTGATACTCCAAGCCATCATCTTGACTAAACCATGACAGGAGGCTCTGCTGATTTCTGCATGCCCTTTCCCCCAGCTGTGCTCACCTGAGAGACAGAGTAAGCTTTTCACAATACACAGGTCATATCAAAAAGCCCTCCAGAGTTCTTATCTAGCTGCTTCTTCAAACCACTGTGTACATGATCTTGGATACATTATGCCTCAGGCATATTGGTCTTTTAGTCCCTTAAACATCTCAAGGTCCTTTCAGGACTGCAGTTCTTTGCACAAGGTTCTCCCTCTGCCAGGGATACCCCTCCATCCTGCTCTGGCAGGTCTGATTCAGTGTCCTCTGGTTTCAGCTTAAATGTCACTCTTGTTGAGTAAGCTCTGACTCCCTAAAGAGGGTTGGGCCCCTCTCTATGTTATTCCTATCTCTGCTGTGATCGCAATCTGTAATTCTTCTGTTAATTTTCAAAATCTGTTTTCTCCGCCGGGGTGTAGGGTGGTGGAAGAGGGCCCTGTCTGCCATTCTGTCTCCAGTGCTTAACATGGAATGAGCCCCAAACAAGCATTTATTGAATGGATGGCACTGCTGTTAACACCTGGGTGACTAATTTTATTTCCTTAAGAGCATTGCAGTGTGCTTAAAAAGAAAACCATTTTACTCTATAACAGAAAGGGCTGTGCTCCAGTGAAATTGAAGTACTTCTTGTGGAGTACACTTTGGGTAAAGTTCATTTAAATCAGGTGCTTATAAATGTTAGGTGAATTACAAGTATGGCATTCCTTTTTCTTCACTAGCTTAAAAGAGGTGTTTTAAGTATCTCATTCTATCCAGTAAAATTAAGGAAATAGGAAGGTAATCTTATTTGGGGTACTAAAGGACTGCCAGATCATAGACTCAACAAAATCTTTGCACTGCCGTGGAGTACTTGTTCATTAATTATCTGAGAGACTGGTAGGAATTTAAGAGTAATAAATTACTTAAGCCCAGGAGTGTTTTTAAAAGTCTGTGTAGGGGCTTCCCTGGTGGCGCAGTGGTTAAGAATCCGCCTGCCAATTCAGGAGACACGGGTGCGAGCCCTGGTCCGGGAAGATCCCATATGCCGTGGAGCAACTAAGCCCGTGAACCACAACTACTGAGCCTGCGCTCTAGAGCCTGTGAGCCACAACTACTGAACCCATGTGCCGCAACTACTGAAACCCACACGCCCTAGAGCCTGTGCTCCGCAACAAGAGAAGCCACCACAGTGAGAAGCCCACGCACTGCAACGAAGAGTAGCCCCCGCTGCCCGCAGCTAGGGAAAGCCCACATGCGGCAACAAAGACCCAACGCAGCCATAAATAAAAATAAATAAATAAATAAATAAAAATAAATCTATTAATAAAATGGTAAACTAATTTTAAAAAAAGTCTGTGTAACAATTTTTTGTCAAGTAGTCTTAGTCTCTAAAGAATATTAATCCTATCAATTAGGTTATAATTCAAAGGTTATTATTAAGAAATAAAGGCTTATATAAATCAAGTTTAAAACTTAAAAAAAATTCAAAGCAACACCTTTTAAATAGCTGTAGTTTAAAATCCCCATCAAAATACTAAAGTTCAGTGCAGTCCTGACCTTGGGATGCTCAGCCCACAGGGCGGGGCAAACCGACTTTATGGGTGCAGCTGTGTCTCACCAAAAGCTCAGCATTATCCCCAGACCAAGTCTATACCTGATAACTTGGATTTCACCTCCTCTTGACAGGAAAAGGAAGCACTACTATAGCCTGCTTGGTCTGGGGAATCTGCCCAGACACACCCAGGAACCGAACTAACCCAACCAGTTTACTGCAGGGGCTTTGTGCCTAAGCATCGCCCAAGAACGGCCTGAATGACTCATTAAGTACAGAAGGTGGTGCAAAGTCATTAACAAGCAAACAACTCACACCAGTGTTCTGTGCCTTTCCCTGCTCACAGCGCTGGGGCAAGCCAGGGGCAAAACTGGAGATGCTTATCCTTGGGACCCTGCAGAACTCTGGGGACATTTCTCTCCTGGGCGGCAGAAAGAAACGAGGAGGCATTCCTTGCTTTCAGATCCCTTTAGCTGTGACCCGCCCCCTTCCAGGTTGTCAGGGACCCTTCCTTGGCCTCACCTTCTTGGGAGGGTCCTCTCATTCTCATACTTTCCTGCCTGCTTGTTTCTGCCGGGAACCTACTCACTGCCCATCCATGTATCCATCCTTTAAAACATCTCTATAACGTTACCATCTCTTAAAAATGTTGCCTGTTTACCCTCCTCCAACCCAAATCAGAGTTAATTTCTCCCTCGTAGGCACTGTGTCTGCATTTTATTACTACTTTTATTATTCTAACACGTTGTAATTGATATATATCTATATGTTCAACCCTCCCATTAGAAGTTAACTTGAAATGGATTAAGGGCTTAAGTGTAAGACCTGAAACTATAAAGCTAGAAGAAAACATAGGGAAAGAGCTCCTTGACATAGATCTTGGCAATGGTTTCTTGGATATGACACTAAAAGCACAAGCAACAGAAGCAAAAATCAGCAAGTGATTAGTTTGACCACATCAAACTAATAAGCTTCTGTACAGAAAAAGAAACAATCAACAAAATGGAAAGGCAACCTAAGGCAAAGAAAATATTTGCAAACCATCCATCGGTGAGGGGCTGATATCCAAAATATATGAGGAACTCATACAACTTAATAACAGAAAAGCAAACAATCCATTTAAAAAATGGACAGAGGACCTGAATAGACATTTTTCCAAGGAAGATGTACAAATGATCAACACATGAAATGATGTTGAGTGCATGAAAATGTGCTCCACATCACTGATCCATCAGGGAAACGTGAATCGAAACCACAGTGAGATACCACCTCACACCTGTCAGAACGGCTGTTATCAAAAAGATAAGAGTTAAGTGTTGGCAAGGTTGTGGAGAAAAGGGAACCCTGGTCCACTGTCGGTGGGAATGTAAATTAGTACAGCCACTATAGAAAACAGTGAACAGTGTGGAGCTTTCTCAAAAAATTAAAGATAGAACTACCATATGATCCAGTAATTCCACTTCTGGGTATATATCTAAAGGAAATGAAATCAGGATCTTGAAGAGGTATCTGCCCTCCCACGTTCATTGTAGCATAATTCACAAGAGCCAAGATACGGAAACAACTTAAGTGTCTGTCTGTGGATGAATGGTTAAAGATGTGATATATATGCATGATAGAATACTATTCAGCCATGAGAAAGAAGGAAGTCCTGCCATTTGCAACAACATGGATGGAACTTGAGGGCATTACACTAAGTAAAATATAAAATAAGTCAGAGAAAGACAAATACTGTATGATCTCACTTATATGTGGAAGCAAAACAAGCTGAACTCATATAAACAGAGTAGAGTGGTTACCAAGGGCTGGCGGGGTGGAGGAAATGGGGAGATATCGGTCAAAGAATACAAACTTCAGGTTAGAAGTGGAATAAATGCTGGGGATCTGATGTGTATGGTGACTATAGTTAACAATACTGTATTGTATGTTCAAAAGTTGCTGAGAGAATAGATCTTAAATGTTCTCATAACATGCAGACAAAATGTAATTATGTGAGGTGAGAGAGGTGTTGCTGGACCTACCATGGTAATTGTTTCACAGTTTATAAGTGTATCAAATTATCAGGTTGTAGATCTTAAACTTTCACAATATTATGTGTCTATTATATCTCAATAAAGCTGGGGGGAAAAGCTGTGAGGTCATCATTTTCTTTCCTGGAGCTCTCTAGAGTACTGGAAAGAAACTAACTAGCCCTGTTATACCAATTACTTTTACTAAAGAGTTCTAACACAGCAACTATTTGGTTATCCTGAGCCTTGCTTTATACAGGATTGGATTGTAGGTAGTTGGTTTATATTTTAAGTAACTTTTTTTGCCACTGTAAGCAATGGACTGCCAGGGTCCCTTTACCACTGGGGGTCATCAGTGTCTTTAAATCAAATCAGATTGAAGAAACAATTTTAGATAATCCAGTGCCAATTCAGAAGACAAGTCCTAAAGGTTCTGTTCTCTGGATCCCACTTTTGTATTAATATTTGTATCAATTAGGGTTTAATCAGAAAAGCAGAACTACTGTGAGTGATACAGGATAAGGGGTCTAGAACAGAGATTAGACTTTGTATAATTGTGGGAGCTGGTGAAGAAGTCAGTGCAAACTGTTGTCTCTGTGACTCACGCTGGGCCTGATGGTGCTCCAAGCTGGCGGGACCAGCAGTTGGGAAGGAAAGCTGGATATGAAGGTGGGAACAGATTGGAGCCTGCCAAGTCAAACTGGAACCTGCAAGGATAAACTGGAGCCCATGTCTGTCTCTCACCACCGGCAACATCAGTGATACGCATGACCTGCGAGAGAGCTGGCCCCCTTCCCTGAGGAGCCCTGCATGTGCCTGGCACAGTGCTCTGAGAACTTGAAGGAGGAGATCTGTCCACATTTCAGCTGCTGCTTCCCACCAACAAGGTGAGCAGCCGATGAACAACCACATGAGCCTGGTGCCCTGTACCGTCCTCTAGAGAGTAAAAAACAAAATGGGAAATGCTGTTCCACCCCCACTGCTAAAGCTCACCTGTGTGACCCAGAGCCGAACAGGGAAGGGAATTCTTCAGTGTAGCTAAATTGGCCCAGTACAAAACCACCAAACCCTTTAGCCCATTTATCAGATTGGGGAAGTTCCCTTCTAGTCCTAATTTGCCAAGGTATTATTTATTTATTTTTAATCATGAAGAAGTGTTGGATTTCATCAAATGCATTATTTCCTTTTTTTCTCTATTAGTGTGATTTACATTGATTGTTTTTCAAATGTCAAACTAAACTTGCATTAATGGGATAAACCCCATATGGTTATGGTGTTTTATGTGGTGAATAGAGTGCTGAATTTAATGTTCTATTTTTTTTTTTAAAGAAGTTTTTTTTTTTTTTTTTTTTTTTTTTAAAGCACTTTTCTTTTTTTTTTTATAGCTACTTTATTTATTTATTTTATTTTATTTTTGGCT
Organism: Balaenoptera ricei; assembly: GCF_028023285.1. Classification (NCBI taxonomy): domain Eukaryota; kingdom Metazoa; phylum Chordata; class Mammalia; order Artiodactyla; family Balaenopteridae; genus Balaenoptera; species Balaenoptera ricei. The sequence continues at coordinate 6,539,468 of NC_082654.1, read as the reverse complement.
GTGTTGGGTCTTCGGTTCATGCGAGGGCTTTCTCTAGTTGAGGCAAGTGGGGGCCACTCTTCATCGCGGTGCAGGGACCGCTCTTCATCGCGATGCGCGGGCCTTTCACTATCGCGGCCCCTCCCGTCGCGGGGCACAGGCTCCAGACGCGCAGGCTCAGTAGTTGTGGCTCACGGGCCCAGCTGCTCCGTGGCATGTGGGATCTTCCCAGACCAGGGCTCGAACCCGTGTCCCCTGCATTAGCAGGCAGATTCTCAACCACTGCGCCACCAGGGAAGCCCCTAATGTTCTATTTTTTAAAAGGATTTTTGAGCTGTATTCATATGAGGGATTGGCCTGTAACTTTACTTTTTGTGATTTCTTAGTCTAGTTTCAGTATCAGGGTTATCTTAATCTCAAAAAAATGAGCTTAATCTCAAAAATAGAGGCTGTATTCCCTCTATTTTTGTTCTCTTTCTGTCTTTATTCTCTTAAAAGGTTTTGTAATGTTGTAATGTTGGTGTTATTTCTCCATTACATTGAAGAATATACTAGTGAAACCATCTGTAACTGGGGTTTTTCTTTGTGGGGAAAGTTTTTAATTGTGAACGCTATTTACTTACTAGATGTAGGGGTACATATACTTCTATTTCTTAGTTTTGGTAAGTTGTGTCTTTCAAAGACTGAGCTCTTTTAATATAAATTATCTAATTTATTGCCATAAGTTTGCTTATAATAAAGTCTTATCTTTGTAATAGTATCTATAGGATCCATAGTGAAAACCCTTTTAAAAAAATTTTATTTATTTAATTAATTTATTTTTGGCTGTGTTGGGTCTTCGTTGCTGTGCGCAGGCTTTCTCTAGTTGCGGCGAGCGGGGGCTACTCTTCGTTGCGGTTCGTGGGCTTCTCATTGCAGTGGCTTCTCTTGTTGCAGAGCACAGGCTCTAGGCACGTGGGCTTCAGTAGTTGCAGCCCACAGGCTCAGTAGTTGTGGCTCACGGGCTCTAGAGCTCAGGCTCAGTAGTTGTGGCACATGGGCTTAGTTGCTCTGCGGCATGTGGGATCTTCCGGGACCAGGGATCGAACCTGTGTCCCCTGCATTGGCAGGAGGATTCTCAACCACTGCACCACCAGGGAAGCCCCCATAGTGATAACCCTTTTAATTCCTTATGTTATTCATTTGTGCTTTATCTCTCTTTTTCTTGTTCATTCTTGATAGAGATTTATATTAGTTGTCTATCACTGCATAACAAATTATCCAAAACTTAATGTCTTCAAACAACAAACATTTATTATGTGTGGTAGCCAGACTTCTAAGGTGGTCCCCATGATCTCCATGTCCTGCTGTTACACCCTGTATAACCTCCTCCCTCTGAGTGTCGGTGGGCTCTATGACTTGCTTCTAACCAATAGAACATTGTGAAAGTGCTGGATTGTTACTTCTGTGTGTGTGTGTGTGTGTGTGTGTGTGTATGTGTGTGTATGCATGTATCTATGTGTACGTATAGACATATATACATTTAGATATATAGATGGGGAGGAGAGAGAGAGAGAAAGAGATAATACACACATAAATTAGACTTCATCTTGCTAGCATGCACTGGAGACACTCTCCTTGCTAGTTTGATGAAGTGAGCAGCCATGTTGAACATGTCCAACTGCAGGTGGCCTGTGGGACCTGAGGTTGGCATCCAGTCCACAGCCAGTGGAAAGCCTGGGTATTCAACCATACAGACACGGTGAAATGAATTCTCTCAGCAACTTGAATGAGCTTAAAGGTGGATTCTTCCCTGAATGCCTGCAGATAAGAATTTAGCCCAGCTGATACCCTGACTGCAGCCTTGTGAGACCCCGACAGAGACCCCACTTGAGCTGAACTCAAATTCTTGACTTGCAGAAAATGGGGGACAATAAACTTGTGTTTTCTTAAAATGTTCACATGTGGTAATTTGTTATGGAGCAATAAAAAACTAATGTATTATCTCATGTGGTTTCTGTGGGTCAGGATTTCAGGAATACATTAGCTGGGGGTTCTGTCTTGGATTGTAGTCAGTATGTTGGCCAGGGATGCAGCCTTCTGAAGGCTTGACTGAGGCTGGAGGACCTGATTTCAAGATGGCGCACTCAACATGGATGGCAAGTTGGTGCTGGCTGATAGCAAGAGACCTAGTAACTGAACACGTTAACCACTCTATAGAGTTGCTGGAGTGTCCTCACAACATGGTACCTGATTTCACCCAGAGTAAATGATCTAAGAGAGAGCAAGGTAGAAGCTGTAGTGTCTTTTATAGTCTAGCCTAGGATACCATACTCTGTCATTTGCATTATTGTCTTAATAACAGGTCAACCCTCTTCAGTATGAGAGAGGACTACACAAGGGCACGAATAGCAGCAGGTGAGAATCATTGGGGGCCATCTTGGAGGCTGGATATCATAGAAATTATAAATTGTGTTATTCTTTTTAAAGGCTTTTATATTTTATGTTTATTTTCATATTTTTACATTTACATTTATATTTTATATTTATATTTTCTCCATTATGCATTTGTTTTCTATTTCATTGATTTCTGCTTATATCTTTATTTCCATCATTTAAATTTGCTGTTCCTTTTAAAAAGTTTTTTGATATAGATGCTTACATCATTGCTTTTAGCCTTCTTTTTCAAATAAATGTGTTTAAGGCTGTGAATTTCCCTCTGAGCCCCAATTTAGCTGAATTCCACAAGTTTTCTTTTTTTGTAAAGTTGTATAGAAGTATGACATATGTATAAGAAAGTACACAATATTAAATCTCCAGGTTGATGAATTATCACAAAGTAAACACACTCAGTTACTAGCACCCAGATCAAGAAATGGATTACCACTAGTTCTTTTAAAGTCTGAGTCTCATAGTATTGCAAACTGCTTTAAAGTTCATATCTGATCATTTCAACACCTGAATCACTTATGAGGTTTGTTTCTCTTTTCTGTTTTTGCTCTTAGTTTTCAGTCATTTCATCATGTATCCTGGCATTCCTGGTAATTTTTGATTGAATGCTTGGCATTCTTTTTGAAAAATCATAGAGGTTTTGGTAGACATTATCCATAGAGGATCTTATCTACTTTTGGTTGGCATTTAGGGTACAAATAAATCACTGTACTTTAGTTGAGGGCAGTCTATTTTCAGTTTGCCCTTATTCCTAGGATGTAGCCAGCCAGTTCAGGGATGTTAGCTGAAAACCTGGGGTCTTCACTAGTGCCCTTCCTTTTCAGCAGGACTTATATTTCAATTTTTGATCCCCAGCACCATGGTATTGCCAAAATCTCTGCTTGCCTATGGTCAGCAAACTCCTCAAGGAGGAGTTGCTGGGCTAATTTCTCTATGTACCCTTTTCTCTAGGATCTTGGCCCCTTAAGCCTTGGTTGTTTTGGCAGTCTTCAGCTCCAGTGTTTCTGTGTGGCTGTTGAAGCTCTACAATACCACTTTCTACTTGTCTTTCCCCAGCTGTGAATCAGCAGATTCCCCAAGGACCAATGTAAGGGAAATATATGGCCAACCTCAGTGCTCTTTTCTGCTCTCTGGGACCTTGGGCCCAAATCTTGTCTACATTTTTGGACCTTGATGCCTTCGTACAGCTGTTTTTTATATGTTATCCAGTTTTTGTGCTTTGTGGAATTATTAGTGTGATACCTGCTGGAAGCAGAAATTGGTAATTTAAATTTTAACAGAAGATCCTTAGACATTTAATTCAAAAGAATTAATCAGTTTTCAATATTTGTTTCATAGCCTTCTATTTTTCTAAGATCTGAAAACATATGTAAAAAATTTATTAATCCAGCAGCAATTCCTATCTTTTAATCATTCAATATGTAGTTCGCAAGTGAAAAAATGAATAAATTTAATACATAATGTCTGTGTCTTCCAGTTTGTGATCAAATAGCATAAGTCCTAGTTAATAAAGATAACTTGAAACTTCAGTAGATGATATTTTTTGTGCTAATTCCTTGAAGATTAAAAGAGACTTTTATAACTATTTTATGTACATTTCATAGAAAGCACTTTTGATGGTTAAAAAATTATATATATCAAAAAAAAGAAAAAAAAAATTATATATATCAAAAATAAAGTAAGGCCAAAGATGACTAATGGGATGGTTTCTCCGGGGGAAAGTAGTCTCTGCTATTTTTAATATTTTATCTGTTAATTTCATTTAGAATGTGTTCGGGATATTCCCTGAGTTGGCTAAATGTGTTACTTCAGCCTTTTTTTTTTTTTTTAATTGGAGTACAGTTGCTTTACAATGATGTGTTAGTTTTTGCTGTACAGCAAAGTGAATCAGCCACACATATACATATATCCCCTCTTCCTTGGATTTTCTTCCCATTTAGGTCACCACTTCAGCCTTCTTGAATCTACTCAGATGGTGGTGGTCTCTTATCTCTTTCTCTGACTGGCTTCCTCTCTACTCTGTGCATATTTTGTGATAAGGACACCACTAGCTCCCAACTATATATCATCAGTTCCAACTGCCCAAGGAGAGACTGAATTTTCTTTCTTAATTTGAATTGTAAAATCCAAGGGCAGGATTCTTATTAGAGCAGCTGTATCGTGTGCCCACCCCATCATGAAGGATGGAGGGGAGGGATGTCCGTGACAGCTCGTGCACAGGGAAGGCTGCAAGGATCTGGAATGTCAGGGCGTCATCAGCCAAGGTGACTGTGCAAAACCACAGTGGTTCTCTACTGTGTCCAGTGGGTCGGCTACTAGTTGCTGTGGTTCATTAGAGGGAGGCCTGTTCCTCATTGATCATCTCCTCCAAAACTGTTACCATAGGTACAGCAGCTCACTCTTCATTGACTTACTTCTAAGGTCCATTCACAGAAGCAGGGACTTTTTTTTTTTTTAATAACTCAACTGCTTTATCTTGCTTAAGGTGACAAAGATGAGTACTGCTAAAAATCAAAGCATTATTGCTGTCAGGTCTTGCTGATCAGTATAAAATCACCTCTTATTCTTTTATTCAGAGCACTTTAAACCTAAAGGTATTCAATCTCCAAACCAAATTTATTAAAAAGTCTCCGTTCTTCCCATTTCTCAGAACAAAGTCATCATGACAGTGCTCTTTAGGAAATTCTCTGGGCTTGTACCTACTTTCGTGTCCTCCAAGGTGAGAGAGTCAAACTGAACTTTAAAAAATCTTTTCTACAGATTATCATGATGAATTTAGTCAGGCACAATGAAATCTAAGACACGAAGTAGCCACAGTATTCTCCCTTTTTGGTCTGTAAAGTGAAAATGACTTGTAGTTCAATTTACTATATAACCCTAAGAATGAGGCTGATCTAAGTATCATAACCGTGGCATCATAGCCTACAGCATGGGAAATGTTCACTTACGCCACAGCCTGCTTTGAGCAGGCACTCTCGATACACTGCAGCTTTGTCTCTTTCACCATTAAAGACCAAATATGACAAAGTTCAGGACAAAACTTCCTGGTTTAGTTCAGCAACTGTGTGATTCAAGTGAACTTCGAGTATTTGGAACATGTCAACTTCACAGAAGGTTGTGTATCACCTGTCCTGATGGGATAAATAATGAGGTCTGCATCCTGCCTTCCAAGGCTCAGGTACTTCATGGCAGTCTGTTTTGGGGTTAGTAGTGCCCCCCACTGTGAATTATGAGGTGGGATTTTCAGATCTTTAAAGGAATAACAATTGCTCTTCAAGACTGGCATTATCCCATTTGTGCTCTATATCTACATGAATATGCAGCTTGTCTTAAATTATGCTTCCTAATATTACAAATATGTATTACATTTACACAGAGATACATAAATATGTACTTCTTATTTTGAAACTTTTCAGAGTTAGAAAGTAGTTCAGAGTCATACAATGAATACTTTTATTCCCTTCATGGAGATTTGATTGTTTACATTTTGCCACACTGGATTTCTCTTTCCAACTCTCTCTCTCTTATTCTCATTCTCTCACTCTGCCTCTCCCCACCCCCACTCCCTGTACACACACACACACACACACACACACACACACCCTTTTGCTGAACCATCTGAAAGCAGTTGCACATATCACGATGCTTCAGTCCTGAACATGTCAGCACGATATTCCTAAGAACTAGGACATTCTCCTGTGTAGTCACGATACAATTAATACATCCTCCAAACTTAACGTTAATAATATCTAATATGTGCTCCCTATTCATATTTTCTCAGTTGCCTTAATAATGTCCTTTATGGCTGTCTTTTTTCCTTTTCAAGTGACCAGAACCTAATCCAGGATTATGCACTGCATTGAATTGTCACATTCCTTTAGTCTTCTTTAATCTAGAACAGTCTCCCGTACTTTTTTTCTCTCATGACACTGACAGTTTTGAAGCGGCCAATTGTCTTTACAGAATGTTCCATGCTAGATTTGTCTGATTGGTGCCTCAAGACATTTTAAGTCAGATACTTTCTCAAGGAATGTAACATTACACTGATGTGGTGTCCCTTCCATTGCCTCATATCAGGAGGCCCATGATACCAGTTCTGTGTACTATTTTGATGCAGTGTCATTGCTGCAGCTGAAAAGGAAGAGACTAATTTTCTGGAAAGCAAGGGAATTACGTACGAGTTGGGGAATCTCTGTTAAGAAGAGAAAAACTAGTTTCTCCAGGTTGTCAGGACTGTGCTACAAGAGCCGGTCAATTCTCATTGCTTAAGCCACAACTTGGTGCTTCCTACCATTGTAGGTACAGGACATCAGGGAGGCAAGTAGCATGGAAATGAAAGGCATGCCTGTCTTCTCTAAGAAATCTCCTCCTAGGGCTTCCCTGGTGGCACAGTGGTTAAGATCCTGCCTGCCAATGCAGGGGACACGGGTTCGAGCCCTGGTCTGGGAAGATCCCACATGCCGCGGAGCAACTAGGCCCGTGAGCCACAACTACTGAGCCTGCGCTCTAGAGCCTGTGCTCCGCAACAAGAGAAGCCACTGCAATGAGATGTCCGTGCACCACGACGAAGACCCAACGCAGCCAAAACATAAAAAAAAAATTAATTAATTAAAAAAAAAAGAAATCTCCTTCTAGCAGAGGAGAGAACCTGACAGATATGAAATTATTTTCCAGTGGGATAAGACAGTGTTTTTCAGCTTTGGTCCAGGGCATAGATATGAGCATGGCAAGAACAGTGAATCAGTGGCTTGTAATTGGGCCAGTGCCGCTCTCTGTATCTGTTTTTACTGCTTCCGAATCTACACTTGTGACTCTAATTAGGCCTGTCTCCTTGCTGCCTTGCACACTCTCCACAGTCACTCACCTTTTTATTCCTTCACCCGGTGCCCCTGCCCTCCAGTGCTCTCCACTATCTCCACTGGTAGCCAGCCTCTAAGACGACCCCCAGGACCCCTCCCCCTCCAGTGTTCCCACCCTGGTCCCCTGCCTCATTGCGCCAAGGTTGGCCGGTGTGGCCAGTGGCGTGTGGCAGAAGTGCCGATGCCGCTCCCTGCGTTAGGTTGTTTCTGCCTCGGGCTGATCTTCAGCCTCTCTCTCCCTCTTGCTTTTTCTTACTCTCTCTCTCTTTCCCACCACCTGCCAGCTGCCGTGGCATGAACCCACTCAAGCACCCTGTGGAATGGCTTACCTGGTAAGGAATAGAGGCCTCTGGCTGAGCCAGCGAGGACTGACTCCAGCGACTCAGAGAGCGAGCTCCCAGCCAGATTCTCCAGGCTCAGCTGAGCCTTGAGGTGAGGGCAGCCCTGTCTGACAACTTGACGGCAAACTCACGGAGGCTCCGAGCCACGTCTACCCAGCTAAGCCATTCCCAGGTTCCTGACCCTCAAGAACTGTGAGCTAATGGGTATTTGTTGTTCTGAGCCATTAAGTTTTGGGGTAATTTGTTATGCAGGCTTGGAATCAGATACCATCTTGTATCTGCTACTGTAACCCTGGGCTTTCTGATTCCAGGCTGCACTGATCTCTCCCAACTAGACCTCCTTTTGCACTTTGCTTTCTTTTCATTTTTTCTAGAGTTTATTATTTTACTTTTGAGATAATTAATATAGTTAACAAGTTTCAAAAATCCAAAGTTATAGAAGAGTCCATAGTAAAAAGTCTCCTCATTCTGTAACACTGCCCGCCAGTTCCTGCCCTGCAGGCAACCACCATTGTTGGCTTCTGGTATATCATTCCAGAAATAGTTTAAACATTATAGATATAAGCAAATTATGTATACTGTATTCGTCTCTCTGTTCTGTACTGTGATTTTTTTTTTCACCTATTTTGGAGAGCTTTCTGTTTAGTCCATAATAAGTTTTTTTTCATTTATTAAACAACTGCATAGTGTTCTATTGTATGAATTTACCTAATTTATTTAACCAGTCCACTACTGATGGGCTCTCAGTTTGTTTCGAGTCTTTTGCTATTGTGATAGGCAAAACGAAAGTTGTCTATATCCTAATCCCCCAAACCTGTGAATATGTTACCTCCCGTGGAAAACGGGGCTTTGCAGGTGTATTAAGTTAAGGATGGTAAAATGGGAAGATTAGCCTGTATTATCCAGGTGGGCCCAATGTAATCAACCACAAGGGTCCTTATAAGAGGGAAGGAGGAGCGTCGGAGGCTGGAGTATGCTGTGGGGATCAAAGTGGGTGTTGGAGCGATACCAGGTCAGGGATCAATAACGGTGGGAAGCCTCTAGAAGCTGGGAAAGGCTCGGAAATGGACCCTCCGCTAGAACCTCCAAAAAGGACAAGCCTTCGATTTTCGTTGGGCAAGACTCATTTTGGACTTCTGACCTCCAAAATGGTAAGATAATACATTTGTCTTGTTTTAAGCTACTATGTTTGAGGGAATGGGTTACAGCAGCCCTAGGAAACCAGTACAGCTTTTGTTACCAACCACTGTAAACAAAGTTGTACTAAAGTTGTGCACCTGACGTTTTGCATTTGTGCTGGTAGATTCGTAGAATAAATGTCTAGGTGTGGAATTGCCCCGTCAAAGGCAGTGTTAGTGTGATAATGTTCACATCCTCCATAGGGCTTAACGCTAATCTACATTTCCGGCAGCAGCATAGGTCTCTCCTTTTCCAGACCCTTTGCAACACGTGTGTTATCAAACTTTTGGATTTTTACCATTCTGCTAGTGAAAAATTCTAATTTGCTAGAACGACATGCTTATTAACTTTTCCTCATCTGCCCAACACGTTTAGAATGTCCTTCAGAGTTAGGATTAGGTGCTTATTTCTGTTTTATCTTCCACTGTTTGCCTTTGTGTCCCTCCTACTACCTGACATAAAATGGGTTCTCCCCACAGACTGGGAAAAGGAAATAAGTATCCAGAGACAGGGATAAGAAATGTGGTGTAGAATCCATTTTCTCTCTCTCTCTGTCCATCAAGTTCCACTTAGAAAACAAAGTGTCTGTTGGGACTAAAATATCTTAATGGCAGTCACTGATGAGCGAAGCGTTAAGAAATGGTTGCCTGGCAGTGTGGGATCTTTTTCGCCGTTTGATCGACATGGGGTGGGATCAACAAACCCAGCTTGTGTATGGCCACACCCTGCCTCTGACTGCAGACCTTTCCCTCAGAGGTCAACACAGTCCAGGCTCCTGGCCAGTCCTTGGCGATTGTTTGCACACCAGATAAAACCTGTTTGTTGCGCCCTGTTCAGGGACTAAGAGCTGCCCCAGAAACTGTAACTCAACTGCTTTTACAGTGAAGGAAACAAATGGAAACTTCTACCACTTTCCTCCTCTTCCCTTCTCTTGGGGCTGAGTTATACTCCAGTTCTCATGTTTTCTACTTTATTTGTACTGCCGGCATCTTTAGAAAAAATTCTTGTTTCCAGCTTCCAGCATCTTTATTTACTTTTTTGAAATCTTGAAACTTAAGGGAAAGGAAAATCTATCACTCTCTTAAAAACATTGGAGACTTAAAGTTAGTTGCTTTTATTTATAATGTAGCCTGGTTGGTTTGAAATTTAATAAAAAATGTGACAGTGAAAGTTCTGATCCGAGAAATCTCCTGGTTAATAATTTGAGCTGTTAGCTAAAATTTTTTTTATCCGTTTAATACATAGTGTTCAGCTTCAATGTGAACCAATGTTAGAGTATGGGTTTAGGATTTTCAAAACTTCCAAGAAATGGCAAAACTGAGTGAATCAAATAAATCACAGAAGGACAAAAGAAAATCTGACAGTGAGTCCAGTTATGAAATATTTTTGTTTCTTGAAAAGGAAAAAGGATACCAAACAGTGAAACCTTTCAAGAGAAACATGTACCTTCTGCCTCTTTGCTACTCTGAATTGGTAATTATTGACAGAAATACCCAACACATGATTTTAAAGGTAGACCGGTGATTCTCCATTTTTTTCCGATCACGCGTCCACATTTTCATTGGCGCTTATTCTGCATGACACCTAAACTTGAGTCCTTTAGTGTCTGCCAGAAGGAGGGCACACCCGTGACACAGACGCTGTCTGAAGGCCTGGCTCTCCAGGTGCTCCATTTACGAATCAGTTGTCAGATGGTCACTTGATTACAGATAACTTAGCGTGAGTCAGGCTGATTTGCCACAGCTGTTTCTACTAAAGCTTTCTTATACTAGTCATGGCCACCACTACTGTCCAATGGCATCTGTTTTACTTTTGCGTTAATTTTAGATAAAAACAAATTGTGATAGTGCCAACAGCTCAGTAAGGCAGGGCAGCACGATGGCATTGGAGTCGTCAAGCCTGGGTTACTGTTTACTGGCTGTGAGGTTTGGGATGTTTCCTGCTTCCCGTGTCTCAGGGGGATGGTAAACTGACCTTGCAAGGTTCCTGTGAAGGTTAAATGAGATAGTGTGTGAACTGTGTCCACCGTTGTGGTGCCTGGCTTGTTAATGACTATGCAGTTCACGCAAAAACACTGGACAAACTATGAAACAAGGTTTGGAAGAAAACATAACGTAAGCCCAGAGTGATCAGACAAATGAAAGGCTGTCTAAGAACCAGCAAAAAAGGGAGCTCCTGGGCTGAGTAGGGGCAGATCCATCATGGGGTATCTTTACGTGAAGTCAACTCTTATTATAATTGTTCAAATATTTTCTGTCAATTAAGTCACCATTAGAATGAGTATTTCTAAAGTCCCTAGTACCCATGACAGTATGGGACACTACTCTTTTTCCCTCAGGAAAACAACTTCCTATGGATAGTTCCCTCCCTCCCCCAACAGACTATGTCACAGTTATTTTCTGAGATGTCACATTCTAAATTTGCATTACTTTTTCTTCATTTTCTAAAGCTTCTTTATGCCTCACTTTTTATATTTTTTAAAAACCTGAGTAGTCTCTTTATGTGATAAGTTGCTCACTCATCCTCAGCTAGACTGTAAGCCCCGTGAGGACAGGACCCAGGCCTGCCTGTTCACATGTGTCACCCCCATGTTCACAAGGCATTTACCAGGTAGGCACTCAAGTATTGGTTGAATAAGAAAATGGAAGACCTGAAAATGTGGGCAGCATTGAAACCTGAAGATAGAGAAACATCATAGAGAGATGGGTTAAGACAGGTTTACTTAAGGCTGTGTTTCTTAACCATTTTCACTATCCCCTAAGGAAAAAAAATTCTCCCTAACAAGAGAAATTAATTAAGGAACAAGGTGTTTTCATGTACGGTTGAGCTTTGACAGGCCACAACCATGGTGCTGTCCAAGACCCTCCCCTCCCCTCCTCTCCCCTCCCCACCAAGAACAGATTTGGGAGGATCGGTGGGAAGTGCGTGGTGATCTGAGGCCTGGTCTCTGTCTCTGTGGGCTCACTCCCACTTCCTGAAGGTTCGGGTCACTGTGGGAGGGCGGGAGGTGGTGGTGGTGGTCAGAAGTGTGGTCTGTGGCTCCTGGGTTGGGCTGGGCGTGGAGGTGAAAGGGGAGAGCGCTTCTGGCAGTGACCTCGCCTCCACTCAGAGGGAGGCTTGCTGAGAAGGAGCCAGGAAGGCAGGAAGCTGCTGTAAACTCCCTGGGACAGAATGGCCGAGGCTAGCAGAGCCAGTCGTCCCAGGCTGGGAGGTGAGTGAGCGATGTGTTTTATAACCCACTGCAGCTCTCACTTCAGTGTGTCCTTAAGGGGGGGTCCTGTTAAAACCCAGTGCTTCTCGTGTGGGGCCCAACTGTCTGCATTTCTAACAGAGCATTCCAAGGGGTGCCCAGGCTGCTCTGCCACAGGCCGTGTTTTGAGTAGCATGGAATTAACTCACCCACAGATGTTGCTTATATTAGCTAAAGGATAATTTTGCAAAACACTGTAAAATTATGACTCTCATATAGATATAAAAATACACGTTAAATATTTAATTTATTAATGAAATAACCAGTAAGATGTTATAACCAATGCAAAGGGGATCCAAAGGGCAGACACATCTGTGATCAGAAATATTGAAATAAACTCGAAAATGATGCCCAAGTGGCTGTGCCCCGTGGAGGGAGGGAGGGTTGCTACTCCATGGGACAGTTCATTTGCATATCCGTAGACCAGAATCCTTTGCATTGCCATCTGTTGTTTTCAACTTAACCCATAAAACAGGTGAAAGGCAATGCAGTGCTAAACTGGAAAACCCAAAAGGGTGTGATCTGAGCAATGAGTAGTTTTTCCGTTGAAGAACAGATCTTCCCCTATGATTTGTAATTGATTGGCAGTTTCAAATTTTGGATTGCTCTGTGTATTAACTGGACAGATTGTATTAACTGTTTGTGATTAGCAGTTTGTTTCTTTCCTCATTTTGCTTCTCTGGGTAGTGTGGAAAAGTAAAGAGCTCTTAAATAGGATTTCCATCAACAGAAAGTAGGAGGTATTAGTATTCCCTGCAGATAGGCTTATGAAGATATTCTAAAAAGAGAACCTTTGTGAGCCTGGGACAAACTGTCTTGATTGCTTAATCTGTATTTTTGGCATTTAAAAAAAAATCTAGTTAAAACACTTGCCATTTGCATTATTTATAACAGCTAAAAGATGGAAGCAACCCAAATGTCCACTGAAAGATGAGCAGATAATATACTATTCAGCCTTTAAAAGGCAGGGAATTCTGACACATGCTACCACTTTTTGTATTAAAAAAATTTATTAAAGTATAGTTGATCTACAACGTTGTGTTAATTTCTGCTGTACAGCAACGTGATTCAGTTACACATATACATACATTCTTTTTCAAATTCTATTCTGTTCTGGTTCATCCCAGGATACTGAATACAGTTCCCTGCAAAGTGAATCAGCCACACATATACATATATCTCCTCTTCCTTGGATTTTCTTCCCATTTAGGTCACCACTTCAGCCTTCTTGAATCTACTCAGATGGTGGTGGTCTCTCTTTCTCTGTTGACTGGCTTCCTCTCTACTCTGTGCATATTTTGTGATAAGGACACCACTAGCTCCCAACTATATATCATCAGTTTCAACTGCCCAAGGAGAGACTGAATTTTCTTTCTTAATTTGAATTGTAAAATCCAAGGGCAGGATTCTTATTAGACCAGCTGTATCATATGCCCACCCCATCATGAAGGATGGAGGGGAGGGATGTCCGTGACAGCTCGTGCACAGGGAAGGCTGCAAGGATCTGGAATGTCAGGGCGCCATCAGCCAAGGTGACTGTGCAAAACCATAGTGGTTCTCTACTGTGGCCAGTGGGTCGTCTACTAGTTGCTGTGGTTCATTAGAGGGAGGCCTGTTCCTCATTGATCATCTCCTCCAAAACTGTTACCATAGGTGCAGCAACACACTCTTCATTGAGTTACTTCTAAGATCCATTCAGAGAAGCAGGGACTTTTTTTTTTTTTTTAATGACTCAACTGCTTTATCTTGCTTAAGGTGACAAAGATGAGTACTGCTAAAAATCAAAGCATTACTGCTGTCAGGTCTTGCTGACCAGTATAAAATCACCTCTTATTCTTTTATTCAGAGCACTTCAAACCTAAAGGTATTCAATCTCCAAACCAAATTTATTAAAAAGTCTCCGTTCTTCCCATTTCTCAGAACAAAGTCATCATGACAGTGCTCTTTAGGACATTCTCTGGGCTTGTACCTACTTTTGTGTCCTCCGAGGTGAGAGAGTCAAACTGAACTTTAAAAAATCTTTTATACAGATTATCATGATGAATTTAGTCAGGCACAATGAAATCTAAGACACGAAGTAGCCACAGTATTCTCCCTTTTTGGTCTGTAAAGTGAAAATGACTTGTAGTTCAATTTACTATATAACCCTAAGAATGAGGCTGATCTAGGTATCATAACCGTGGCCTCATAGCCTACAGCATGGGAAATGTTCACTTATGCCACAGCCTTCTTTGAGCAGGCACTCTCGATACAGTGCAGCTTTGTGTCTTTCACCATTAAAGACCAAATATGACAGAGTTCAGGACAAAACTTCCTGGTTTAGTTCAGCAACTGTGTGATTCAAGTGAACTTCGAGTATTTGGAACATGTCAACTTCACAGAAGGTTGTGTATCACCTGTCCTGATGGGATAAATAATAAGGTCTGCATCCTGCCTTCCAAGGCTCAGGTACTTCATGGCAGTCTGTTTTGGGGTTAGTAGTGCCCCCCACTGTGAATTATGAGGTGGGATTTTCAGATCTTTAAAGGAATAACAATTGCTATTCAAGACGGGCATTATCCCATTTGTGCTCTATATCTACATGAATATGCAGCTTGTCTTAACTTATGCTTCCTAATATTACAATTATGTATTACATTTACACAGAGATACCTAAATATGTACTTCTTATTTTGAAACTTTTCAGCGTTATAAAGTAGTTCAGACTCATACAATGAATACTTTTATTCCCTTCATGGAGATTTGATTGTTTACATTTTGCCACACTGGATTTCTGTTTCCAACTCTCTCTTATTCTCATTCTCTCACTCTGCCTCTCCCCACCCCCACTCCAACTTCCTGTAGAGACACACACACACACACACACCTCTCTTGCTGAACCATCTGAAAACAGTTGCACATATCACGATGCTTCAGTCCTGAACATGTCAGCACGGTATTCCTAAGAACTAGGACATTCTCCTGTGTAGTCACGATACAATTAATACATCCTCCAAACTTAAGGTTAATAATATCTGATATGTGCTCCCTATTCATATTTTCTCAGTTGCCTTAATAATGTCCTTTATGGCTGTCTTTTTTCCTTTTCAAGTGACCAGGACCTAATCCAGGATTATGCACTGCATTGAATTGTCACATTCCTTTAGTCTTCTTTAATCTACACCAGTCTCCTGTACATTTTTTCTCTCATGACACTGACAGTTTTGAAGCGGCCAATTGTCTTTACAGAACGTTCCATGCTAGATTTGTCTGATTGTTGCCTCAAGACGTTTTTTGGTTTTTTTAAAAATTAATTAATTAATTAATTAATTTTTGGCTGTGTTGGGTCTTCGTTTCTGTGCGAGGGCTTTCTCTAGTTGCGGCAAGCGGGGGCCACTCTTCATCGCGGTGCGCAGGCCTCTCACTGCACAGCCTCTCTTGTTGCGGAGCACAGGCTCCAGATGCGCAGGCTCAGTAGTTGTGGCTCTCGGGCCTAGTTGCTCCGCGGCATGTGGGATCCTCCCAGACCAGGACTCGAACCCGTGTCCCCTGCATTGGCAGGCGGGATCTTAACCACTGTGCCACCAGGGAAGCCCTCAAGACGTTTTAAATCAGATATTTTCTCAAGGAATGTAACATTACACTGATGTGGTGTCCCTTCCATTGCCTCATATCAGGAGGCACGTGATACCAGTTCTGTGTACTATTTTGATGCAGTGTCATTGCTGCAGCTGAAAAGGAAGAGACTAATTTTCTGGAAAGCAAGGGAATTATGAGTTGGGGAATCTCTGTTAAGAAGAGAAAGACTAGTTTCTCCAGTTTGTGAGGACTGTGCTACAAGAGCCGGTCAGTTCTCATTGCTTAAGCCACAACTTGGTGCTTCCTACCATTGTAGGTACGGGGCATCAGGGTGGCAAGTAGCGTGGAAATGAAAGGCATGCCTGTCTTCTCTAAGAAATCTCCTCCTAGGGCTTCCCTGGTGGCACAGTGGTTAAGATCCCGCCTGCCAATGCAGGGGACACGGGTTCGAGCCCTGGTCTGGGAAGATCCCACATGCCGCGGAGCAACTAATCCCGTGTGCCACAACTACTGAGCCTGCTCTCTAGAGCCCGTGCTCCGCAACAAGAGAAGCCACTGCAATGAGATGTCCGCACACCACGACGAAGACCCAACGCAGCCAAAAAATAAAAATTAAATTTATTTAAAAAAAAAAATTTTCTAGCAGAGGAGAGAACCTGACAGATATGAAATTATTTTCCAGTGGGATAAGACAGTGTTTTTCAGCTTTGGTCCAGGGCATAGATATGAGCATGGTAAGAACAGTGAATCAGTGGCTTGTAATTGGGCCAGTGCCGCTCTCTGTATCTGTTTTTACTGCTTCCGAATCTACACTTGTGACTCTAATTAGGCCTGTCTCCTTGCTGCCTTGCACACTCTCCACAGTCACTCACCTTTTTATTCCTTCACCCGGTGCCCCTGCCCTCCAGTGCTCTCCACTATCTCCACTGGTTGCCAGGCTCTAGGACGGCCCCCAGGACCCCTCCACCCTCCAGTGTTCCCGCCCTGGTCCCCTGCCTCATTGCGCCAAGGTTGGCCGGTGTGGCCAGTGGCGTGTGGCAGAAGTGCCGATGCCGCTCCCTCCGTTAGGTTGTTTCTGCCTCTGGCTGATCTTCAGCCTCTCTCTCCCTCTTGCTTTTTCTTACTCTCTCTCTCTTTCCCACCA
Organism: Balaenoptera ricei; assembly: GCF_028023285.1. Classification (NCBI taxonomy): domain Eukaryota; kingdom Metazoa; phylum Chordata; class Mammalia; order Artiodactyla; family Balaenopteridae; genus Balaenoptera; species Balaenoptera ricei. The sequence goes on along the minus strand of NC_082654.1, from coordinate 6,522,728 downwards.
CCTGCCAGCTGCCGTGGCGTGAACCCACTCAAGCACCCTGTGGAATGGCTTACCTGGTAAGGAATAGAGGCCTCTGGCTGAGCCAGCGAGGACTGACTCCAGCGACTCAGAGCGAGCTCCCAGCCAGATTCTCCAGGCTCAGCTGAGCCTTGAGGTGAGGGCAGCCCTGTCTGACAACTTGACGGCAAACTCACGGAGGCTCCGAGCCACGTCTACCCAGCTAAGCCATTCCCAGGTTCCTGACCCTCAAGAACTGTGAGCTAATGGGTATTTGTTGTTCTGAGCCATTAAGTTTTGGGGTAATTTGTTATGCAGGCTTGGAATCAGATACCATCTTGTATCTGCTACTGTAACCCTGGGCTTTCTGATTCCAGGCTGCACTGATCTCTCCCAACTAGACCTCCTTTTGCACTTTGCTTTCTTTTCATTTTTTCTAGAGTTTATTATTTTACTTTTGAGATAATTAATATAGTTAACAAGTTTCAAAAATCCAAAGTTATAGAAGAGTCCATAGTAAAAAGTCTCCTCATTCTGTAACACTGCCCGCCAGTTCCTGCCCTGCAGGCAACCACCATTGTTGGCTTCTGGTATATCATTCCAGAAATAGTTTAAACATTATAGATATAAGCAAATTATGTATACTGTATTCGTCTCTCTGTTCTGTACTGTGATTTTTTTTTTCACCTATTTTGGAGAGCTTTCTGTTTAGTCCATAATAAGTTTTTTTCATTTATTAAACAACTGCATAGTGTTCTATTGTATGAATTTACCTAATTTATTTAACCAGTCCACTACTGATGGGCTCTCAGTTTGTTTCGAGTCTTTTGCTATTGTGATAGGCAAAATGAAAGTTGTCTATATCCTAATCCCCCAAACCTGTGAATATGTTACCTCCCGTGGAAAACGGGGCTTTGCAGGTGTATTAAGTTAAGGATGGTAAAATGGGAAGATTAGCCTGTATTATCCAGGTGGGCCCAATGTAATCAACCACAAGGGTCCTTATAAGAGGGAAGGAGGAGCGTCGGAGGCTGGAGTATGCTGTGGGGATCAAAGTGGGTGTTGGAGCGATACCAGGTCAGGGATCAATAACGGTGGGAAGCCTCTAGAAGCTGGGAAAGGCTCGGAAATGGACCCTCCGCTAGAACCTCCAAAAAGGACAAGCCTTCGATTTTCGTTGGGCAAGACTCATTTTGGACTTCTGACCTCCAAAATGGTAAGATAATACATTTGTCTTGTTTTAAGCTACTATGTTTGAGGGAATGGGTTACAGCAGCCCTAGGAAACCAGTACAGCTTTTGTTACCAACCACTGTAAACAAAGTTGTACTAAATAATGTGCACCTGACGTTTTGCATTTGTGCTGGTATATTCGTAGAATAAATGTCTAGGTGTGGAATTGCTGCCTCAAAGGCAGTGTCAGTGTGATAATGTTCACATCCTCCATAGGGCGTAACGCTAATCTACATTTCCAACAGCAGCATAGGTCTCCCCTTTTCCACACCCTTTGCAACACGTGTGTTATCAAACTTTTGGATTTTTACCATTCTGCTAGTGAAAAATTCTAATTTGCTAGAACGACATGCTTATTAACTTTCTCTCATCTGCCCAACACGTTTAGAATGTCCTTCAGAGTTAGGATTAGGTGCTTATTTCTGTTTTATCTTCCACTGTTTGCCTTTGTGTCCCTCCTACTACCTGACATAAAATGGGTTCTCCCCACAGACTGGGAAAAGGAAATAAGTATCCAGAGACAGGGATAAGAAATGTGGTGTAGAATCCATTTTCTCTCTCTCTCTGTCCATCAAGTTCCACTTAGAAAACAAAGTGTCTGTTGGGACTAAAATATCTTAATGGCAGTCACTGATGAGCGAAGCGTTAAGAAATGGTTGCCTGGCAGTGTGGGATCTTTTTCGCCGTTTGATCGACATGGGGTGGGATCAGCAAACCCAGCTTGTGTATGGCCACACCCTGCCTCTGACTGCAGACCTTTCCCTCAAAGGTCAACACAGTCCAGGCTCCTGGCCAGTCCTTGGCGATTGTTTGCACACCAGATAAAACCTGTTTGTTGCGCCCTGTTCAAGGACTAAGAGCTGCCCCAGAAACTGTAACTCAAGTGCTTTTCCAGTGAAGGAAATAAATGGAAACTTCTGCCACCTTCCTCCTCTTCTCTTGGGGCTGAGTTATACTGCATTCCTCATGTTTTCTTCTTTATTTGTACCGCCGGCATCTTTAAAAAAAATTCTTGTTTCCAGCTTCCAGCATCTTTATTTACTTTTTTGAAATCTTGAAACAAGGGAAAGGAAAATCTGTCACTGTCTTAAAAACATTGGAGACTTAAGTTAGTTGCTTTTGTTTATAATGTAGCCTGGTTGGGTTGAAATTTAATAAAAAATGTGACAGTGAAAGTTCTGATCCGAGAAATCTCCTGGTTAATAATTTGAGCTGTTAGCTAAAATTTTTTTTATCCGTTTAATACGTAGTGTTCAGCTTCAATGTGAACCAATGTTAGAGTATGGGTTTAGGATTTTCAAAAGTTCCAAGAAATGGCAAAACTGAGTGAATCAAATAAATCACGGAAGGACAAAAGAAAATCTGACAGCCCAGTTATGAAATATTTTTGTTTCTTGAAAAGGAAAAAGGGTACCAAACAGTGAAACCTTTCAAGAGAAACATGTACCTTCTGCCTCTTTGCTACTCTGAATTGGTAATTATTGACAGAAATACCCAACACATGATTTTAAAGGTAGACCGGTGATTCTCCATTTTTTTCCGATCACGCGTCCACATTTTCATTGGCGCTTATTCTGCATGACACCTAAACTTGAGTCCTTTAGCGTCTGCCAGAAGGAGGGCACACCCGTGACACAGACTCTGTCTGAAGGCCTGGCTCTCCAAGTGCTCCATTTGCTAATCAGTTGTCAGATGGTCACTTGATTACAGATAACTTAGCGTGAGTCAGGCTGATTTGCCACAGCTGTTTCTACTAAAGCTTTATTACACTAGTCATTGCCACCACTACTGTCCAATGGCATCTGTTTTACTTTTGCGTTAATTTTAGATAAAAACAAATTGTGATAGTGCCAACAGCTCAGTAAGGCAGGGCAGCACGATGGCATTGGAGTCGGTCAAGCCTGGGTTACTGTTTACTGGCTGTGGGGTTTGGGACGTTTCCTGCTTCCCGTGTCTCAGGGTGATGATTAGCTGGCCTTGCAAGGTTCCTGTGAAGGTTAAATGAGATAGTGTGTGAACTGTGTCCACCGTTGTGGTGCCTGGATTGTTAATGACTATGCAGTTCACGCAAAAACACTGGACAAACTATGAAGCAAGGTTTGGAAGAAAACATAACGTAAACCCAGACTGACCAGACAAATGAAAGGCTGTCTAAGAACCAGCAAAAAAGGGAGCTCCTGGGTGGAATAGGGGCAGATCCATCATGGGGTATCTTTACCTGAAGTCAACTCTTATTATAATTGTTCAAATATTTTCTGTCAATTAAGTTACCATTAGAATGAGTATTTCTAAAGTCCCTAGTACCCATGACAGTATGGGACACTACTCTTTTTCCCTCAGGAAAACAACTTCCTATGGATAGTTCCCTCCCTCCCCCGACAGACTATGTCACAGTCATTTTCTGAGACGTCACATTCTAAATTTGCATTACTTTATCTTCATTTTCTAAAGCTTCTTTATGCATCACTTTTTATATTTTAAAAAATCTGAGTAGTCTCTTTATGTGATAAGTTGCTCACTCATCCTCAGCTAGACTGTAAGCCCCGTGAGGACAGGACCCAGGCCTGCCTGTTCACATGTGTCACCCCCATGTTCACAAGGCAGTTACCAGGTAGGCACTCAAGTATTGGTTGAATAAGAAAATGGAAGACCTGAAAATGTGGGCAGCATTGAAACCTGAAGATAGAGAAACATCATAGAGAGATGGGTTAAGACAGGTTTACTTAAGACTGTGTTTCTTAACCATTTTCACTATCCCCTAAGGAAAAAAAATTCTCCCTAACGAGAAATTAAATACTAAGGAACAACATGTTTTCATGTATGGTTGAGCTTTGACAGGCCACAGCCATGGTGCTGTCCAAGACCCTCCCCTCCCCACCAAGAACAAATTTGGGAGGATCAGTGGGAAGTGCGTGGTGATCTGAGGCCTGGTCTCTGTCTCTGTGGGCACACTCCCACTTCCTGAAGGTTCAGGTCGCTGTGGGAGGGCGGGAGGTGGTGGTGGTGGTAAGAAGTGTGGTCTGTGGCTCCTGGGTTGGGCTGGGCGTGGAGGTGAAAGGGGAGTGCGCTTCTGGCAGTGACCTCGCCTCCACTCAGAGGGAGGCTTGCTGAGAGGGAACCAGGAAGGCAGGAAGCCGCTGTAAACTCCCTGGGACAGAATGGCCGAGGCTAGCAGAGCCAGTCATCCCAGGCTGGGAGGTGAGTGAGCGATGTGTGTTATAACCCACTGCAGCTCTCACTTCAGTGTGTCCTTAAGGGGGGGTCCTGTTAAAACCCAGTGCTTCTCGTGTGGGGCCCAACTGTCTGCATTTCTAACAGAGCATTCCAAAGGGTGCCCAGGCTGCTCTGCCACAGGCCGTGTTTTGAGTAGCATGGAATTAACTCACCCACAGATGTTGCTTATATTAGCTAAAGGATAATTTTGCAAAACACTGTAAAATTATGACTCTCATATAGATATAAAAATACACGTTAAATATTTAATTTATTAATGAAATAACCAGTAAGATGTTATAACCAATGCAAAGGGGGTCCAAAGGGCAGACACATCTGTGATCAGAAATATTGAAATAAACTTGAAAATGATGCCCAAGTGGCTGTGCCCTGTGGAGGGAGGGAGGGTTGCTACTCCATGGGACAGTTCATTTGCATATCCGTAGACCAGAATCCTTTGCATTGCCATCTGTTCTTTTCAACTTAACCCATAAAACAGGTGAAATGCAATGCTAAACTGGAAAACTCAAAAGGGTGTGATCTGAGCAATGTGTAGTTTTCCCGTTGAAGCACAGATCTTCCCCTATAATTTGTAATTGATTGGCATTTTCAAATTTTGGATTGCTCTATGTATTAACTTGACAGATTGTATTAACTGTTTGTGATTAGCAGTTTGTTTCTTTCCTCATTTTGCTCCTGTGGGTAGTATGAAAAAGTAAAGAGTTCTTAAATAGGATTTCCATCAACAGAAAGTAGGAGGGATTAATATTCCCTGCAGATAGGCTTATGAAGATATTCTAAAAAGAGAACCTTTGTGAGCCTGGGACAAACTGTCTTGATTACTTAATCTGTATTTTTGACATTTAAAAAAAAATCTAGTTAAAACACTTGCCATTTGCATCATTTATAACAGCTAAAAGGTGGAAGCAACCCAACTGTCCATTGAAAGATGAGCAGATAAAATACTATTCAGCCTTTAAAAGGCAGGGAATTCTGACACATGCTACCACATTTTGTATTAAAAAAATTTATTGAAGTGTAGTTGATCTACAACGTTGTGTTAATTTCTGCTGTACAGCAAAGTGATTCAGTTACACATATACATACATTCTTTTTCATATTCTATTCTGTTCTGGTTCATCCCAGGATACTGAATACAGTTCCCTGCAAAGTGAATCAGCCACACATATACATATATCCCCTCTTCCTTGGATTTTCTTCCTATTAGGGTCACCACTTCAGCCTTCTTGAATCTACTCAGATGGTGGTGGTCTCTTCTCTCTTTCTCTGTTGACTGGCTTCCTCTCTACTCTGTGCATATTTTGTGATAAGGACACCACTAGCTCCCAAGTATATATCATCAGTTTCAACTGCCCAAGGAGAGACTGAATTTTCTTTCTTAATTTGAATTGTAAAATCCAAGGGCAGGATTCTTATTAGAGCAGCTGTATCGTGTGCCCACCCCATCATGAAGGATGGAGGGGAGGGATGTCTGTGACAGCTCGTGCACAGGGAAGGCTGCAAGGATCTGGAACGTCAGGGCGTCATCAGCCAAGGTGACTGTGCAAAACCACAGTGGTTCTCTACTGTGTCCAGCGGATCGTCTACTAGTTGCTGTGGTTCGTTAGAGGGAGGCCTGTTCCTCATTGATCATCTCCTGCAAAACTGTTACCATAGGTGCAGCAACTCACTTCATTGAGTTACTTCTAAGATCCATTCACAGAAGCAGGGACTTTTTTTTGGTTTGTTTTTGTTTTTGTTTTTTGATAGGCCCAATATGATATTTCTGGGCCTTTATTTATTTATTTTTAATCAGTCATCAATTTTTTTACACATCACTTTATACATGTCAATCCCAATCGCCCAATTCAGCACACCACCATCCCCACCCCACCGTGGTTTTCCCCCCTTGGTGTCCATACGTTTGTTCTCTACATCTGTGTCTCAGCTTCTGCCCTGCAACCCGGTTCATCTGTGCCATTTTTCTAGGTTCCACATACATGCGTTAATATACGATATTTGTTTTTCTCTTTCTGACTTACTTCACTCTGTATGACAGTCTCTAGATCCATCCACATCTCAACAAATGACTCAATTTCCTTCCTTTCTATGGCTGAGTAATATTCCATTGTATATATGTACCACATCTTCTTTATCCATTCATCTGTTGATGGGCATTTAGGTTGCTTCCATGACCTGGCTATTGTAAATAGTGCTGCAGTGAACATTCGGGTGCATGTGTCTTTTTGAATTACGGTTTTCTCTGGGTATATGCCCAGTAGTGGGATTGCTGGGTCATATGGTAATTCTATTTTTAGTTTTTTAAGGAACCTCCATATTGTTCTCTGTAGTGGCTGTATCAATTTACATTCCCACCAACAGTGCAAGAGGGTTCCCTTTTCTCCACACCCTCTCCAGCATTTGTTGTTTGTAGATTTTCTGATGATACCCATTCTAACTGGTGTGAGGTGATACCTCATTGTAGTTTTGATGTGCATTTCTCTAATAATTAGTGCTGTTGAGCATCTTTTCATGTGCTTCGTGGCCGTCTGTATGTCTTCTTTGGAGAAATGTTTATTTAGGTCTTCTGCCCATTTTTGGATTGGGGTGTTTGTTTCTTTAATATTGAGCTGAATGAGCTGTTTATATATTTTGGAGATTAATCCTTTGTCCGTTGATTCATTTGCAAATATTTTCTCCCACTCTGAGGGTTGTCTTTTTGTCTTGTTTATGGTTTCCTTTGCTGTGCAAAAGCTTTGAAGTTTCATTAGGTCCCATTTGTTTATTTTTGTTTTTATTTCCATTACTCTAGGATGTGGATCAAAAAAGATCTTGCTGTGATTGATGTCAAAGAGTGTTCTTCCTATGTTTTCCTCTAAGAGTTTTATAGTGTCCAGTCTTACATTTAGGTCTCTAATCCATTTTGAGTTTATTTTTGTGTATGGTGTTAGGGAGTATTCTAATTTCATTCTTTTACATGTAGCTGTCCAGTTTTCCCAGCACCACTTATTGAAGAGACTGTCTTTTCTCCATTGTACATCTTTGCCTCCTTTGTCATAGATTAGTTGACCGTAGGTGCGTGGGTTTATATCTGGGCTTTCTATCTTGTTCCATTGATCTATGTTTCTGTTTTTGTGCCAGTACCATATTGTCTTGATTACTGTAGCTTTGTAGTATAGTCTGAAGTCAGGGAGTCTGATTCCTCCAGCTCCATTTTTTCCCCTCAAGACTGCTTTGCCTATTCGGGGTCTTTTGTGTCTCCATACAAATTTTAAGATGATTTGTTCTATTTCCGTAAAAAATGCCATTGGTAATTTGATAGGGATTGCATTGAATGTGTAGATTGCTTTGGGTAGTATAGTCATTTTCACAGTGTTGATTCTTCCAATCCAAGAACATGGTATATCTCTCCATCTGTTGGTATCATCTTTAATTTCTTTCATCAGTGTCTTATAGTTTTCTGCATACAGGTCTTTTGTCTCCCTAGGTAGGTTTATTCCTAGGTATTTTATTCTTTTTGTTGCAATGGTAAATGGAAGTGTTTCCATAATTTCTCTTTCAGATTTTTCATCCTTAGTGTATAGGAATGCAAGAGATTTCTGTACATTAATTTTGTATCCTGCAACTTTACCAAATTCATTCATTAGCTCTAGCAGTTTTCTGGTGGCAGTTTTAGGATTCTCTATGTATAGTATCATGTCATCTGCAAACAGTGACAGTTTTACTTCTTCTTTTCCAATTTGTATTCCTTTTATTTCTTTTTCTTCTCTGATTGCCGTGGCTAGGACTTCCAGAACTATGTTGAATAATAGTGGTGAGAGTGGACATCCTTGTCTCGTTCCTGATGTTAGAGGAAATGCTTTCAGTTTTTCACTGTTGAGAATGATGTTTGCTGTGGGTTTGTCATATATGGCCTTTATTATGTTGAGGTAGGTTCCCTCTATGCCCACTTTCTGGAAAGTTTTTATCATAAATAGGTGTTGAATTTTGTCAAAAGCTTTTTCTGTGTCTATTGAGATGATCATATGGTTTTTATTCTTCAATTTGTTAATATGGTGTATCACATTGATTAATTTGCATATATTGAAGAATCCTTGCATCCCTGGGATAAATCCCACTTGATCATGGTGTATGATCCTTTTAATGTGTTGTTGGATTCTGTTTGCTAGTATTTTGTTGAGGATTTTTGCATCTCTATTCATCAGTGATATGGGTCTGTAATTTTCTTTTTTTGTAGTGTCTGTCTGGTTTTGGTATCAGGGTGATGGTGGCCTCATGGAATGAGTTTGGGAGTGTTCCTTCCTCTGCAATTTTTTGGAAGAGTTTGAGAAGGATGGGTGTTAGCTCTTCTTTAAATGTTTGATAGAATTCACCTGTGAAGCCATGTGGTCCTAGACTTTTGTTTGTTGGGAGATTTTAAATCACAGTTTCAGTTTCATTACTTGTGATTGGTCTGTTCATATTTTCCATTCTTCCTGGTTCAGTCTTGGAAGGTTATACCTTTCTAAGAATTTGTCCATTTCTTCCAGGTTGTCTATTTTATTGCATAGAGTTGCTTGTAGTAGTCTCTTAGGATGCTTTGTATTTCTGCGAAAACGAAAGTTGTCTATATCCTAATCCCCCAAACCTGTGACTATGTTACCTCCCGTGGAAAACGGGGCTTAGCAGGTGTGTTAAGTTAAGGATGGTAAAATAGGAAGATTAGCATGTATTATCCAGGTGCGCCCAATGTAATCAACCGCAAGGGTCCTTGTAAGAGGGAAGGAGGGGCATCGGAGAGCGGAGCATGTTGTGGGGATCAAAGTGGGTGTTGGAGCGATACCAGGTCAGGAATCAAGGATGGTGGCAAGCCTCTAGAAGCTGGGAACGGCTAGGGAATGGACCCTCCCCTAGAACCTCCAGAAAGAGCAAGCCTTCGATTTTCGGTGGGCAAGACTCATTTTGGACTTCTGACCTCCAGAACGGGAAGATAATACATTTGTCTTGTTTTAAGCTACTATGTTTGAGGGAATGGGTTACAGCAGCCCTAGGAAACCAGTACAGCTTTTGTTACCAACCACTGTAAACAAAGTTGTACTAAATAATGTTGTGCACCTGACATTTTGCATTTGTGCTGGTATATTCGTAGAATAAATGTCTAGGTGTGGAATTGCTGCCTCAAAGGCAGTGTTAGTGTGATAATGTTCACATCCTCCATAGGGCTTAACGCTAATCTACATTTCCAGCAGCAGCATAGGTCTCTCCTTTTCCATACCCTTTGCAACACGTGTGTTATCAAACTTTTGGATTTTTACCATTCTGCTAGTGAAAAATTCTAATTTGCTAGAACGACATGCTTATTAACTTTTCCTCATCTGCCCAACACGTTTAGAATGTCCTTCAGAGTTAGGATTAGGTGCTTATTTCTATTTTATCTTCCACTGTTTGCCTTTGTGTCCCTCCTACTACCTGACATAAAATGGGTTCTCCCCATAGACTGGGAAAAGGAAATAAGTATCCAGAGACAGGGATAAGAAATGTGGTGTAGAATCCATTTTCTCTCTCTCTCTGTCCATCAAGCTCCACTTAGAAAACAAAGTGTCTGTTGGGACTAAAATATCTTAATGGCAGTCACTGATGAGCGAAGCGTTAAGAAATGGTTGCCTGGCAGTGTGGGATCTTTTTCGCCGTTTGATCGACATGGGGTGGGATCAGCAAACCCAGCTTGTGTATGGCCACACCCTGCCTCTGACTGCAGACCTTTCCCTCAGAGGTCAACACAATCCAGGCTCCTGGCCAGTCCTTGGCGATTGTTTGCACACCAGATAAAACCTGTTTGTTGCGCCCTGTTCAAGGACTAAGAGCTGCCCCAGAAACTGTAACTCAACTGCTTTTACAGTGAAGGAAACAAATGGAAACTTCTACCACTTTCCTCCTCTTCCCTTCTCTTGGGGCTGAGTTATACTCCAGTTCTCATGTTTTCTTCTTTATTTGTACTGCCGGCATCTTTAGAAAAAATTCTTGTTTCCAGCTTCCAGCATCTTTATTTACTTTTTTGAAATCTTGAAACTTAAGGGAAAGGAAAATCTATCACTCTCTTAAAAACATTGGAGACTTAAAGTTAGTTGCTTTTATTTATAATGTAGCCTGGTTGGTTTGAAATTTAATAAAAAATGTGACAGTGAAAGTTCTGATCCGAGAAATCTCCTGGTTAATAATTTGAGCTGTTAGCTAAAATTTCTTTATCCGTTTAATATGTAGTGTTTAGCTTCATTGTGAACCAATGTTAGAGTATGAGTTTAGGATTTTCAAAAGTTCCAAGAAATGGCAAAACTGAGTGAATCAAATAAATCACGGAAGGACAAAAGAAAATCTGACAGCCCAGTTATGAAATATTTTTGTTTCTTGAAAAGGAAAAAGGATACCAAACAGTGAAACCTTTCAAGAGAAACATGTACCTTCTGCCTCTTTGCTACTCTGAATTGGTAATTATTGACAGAAATACCCAACACATGATTTTAAAGGTAGACCGGTGATTCTCCATTTTTTTCCGATCACGCGTCCACATTTTCATTGGCGCTTATTCTGCATGACACCTAAACTTGAGTCCTTTAGTGTCTGCCAGAAGGAGGGCACACCCGTGACACAGACGCTGTCTGAAGGCCTGGCTCTCCAGGTGCTCCATTTACGAATCAGTTGTCAGATGGTCACTTGATTACAGATAACTTAGCGTGAGTCAGGCTGATTTGCCACAGCTGTTTCTACTAAAGCTTTCTTATACTAGTCATGGCCACCACTACTGTCCAATGGCATCTGTTTTACTTTTGCGTTAATTTTAGATAAAAACAAATTGTGATAGTGCCAACAGCTCAGTAAGGCAGGGCAGCACGATGGCATTGGAGTCGGTCAAGCCTGGGTTACTGTTTACTGGCTGTGAGGTTTGGGACGTTTCCTGCTTCCCGTGTCTCAGGGGGATGGTAAGCTGACCTTGCAAGGTTCTTGTGAAGGTTAAATGAGATAGTGTGTGAACTGTGTCCACCGTTGTGGTGCCTGGCTTGTTAATGACTATGCAGTTAACGCAAAAACACTGGACAAACTATGAAGCAAGGTTTGGAAGAAAACATAACGTAAGCCCTGAGTGATCAGACAAATGAAAGGCTGTCTAAGAACCAGCAAAAAAGGGAGCTCCTGGGCTAAGTAGGGGCAGATCCATCATGGGGTATCTTTACCTGAAGTCAACTCTTATTATCATTGTTCAAATATTTTCTGTCAATTAAGTTACCATTAGAATGAGTATTTCTAAAGTCCCTAGTACCCATGACAGTATGGGACACTACTCTTTTTCCCTCAGGAAAACAACTTCCTATGGATAGTTCCCTCCCTCCCCCAACAGACTATGTCACAGTTATTTTCTGAGATGTCACATTCTAAATTTGCATTACTTTTTCTTCATTTTCTAAAGCTTCTTTATGCATCACGTTTTATATTTTTAAAAAGTCTGAGTAGTCTCTTTATGTGATAAGTTGCTCACTCATCCTCAGCTAGACTGTAAGCCCCGTGAGGACAGGACCCAGGCCTGCCTGTTCACATGTGTCACCCCCATGTTCACAAGGCAGTTACCAGGTAGGCACTCAAGTATTGGTTGAATAAGAAAATGGAAGACCTGAAAACGTGGGCAACATTGAAACCTGAAGATAAACAGAGAGAGATGGGTTAAGACAGGTTTACTTAAGGCTGTGTTTCTTAACCATTTTCACTATCCCCTAAGGAAAAAAAATTCTCCCTAACAAGAGAAATTAAATACTAAGGAACAACATGTTTTCATGTATGGTTGAGCTTTGACAGGCCACAGCCATGGTGCTGTCCAAGACCCTCCCCTCCCCACCAAGAACAAATTTGGGAGGATCAGTGGGAAGTGCGTGGTGATCTGAGGCCTGGTCTCTGTCTCTGTGGGCACACTCCCACTTCCTGAAGGTTCAGGTCGCTGTGGGAGGGCGGGAGGTGGTGGTGGTGGTAAGAAGTGTGGTCTGTGGCTCCTGGGTTGGGCTGGGCGTGGAGGTGAAAGGGGAGAGCGCTTCTGGCAGTGACCTCGCCTCCACTCAGAGGGAGGCTTGCTGAGAGGGAACCAGGAAGGCAGGAAGCTACTGTAAACTCCCTGGGACGGAATGGCCGAGGCTAGCAGAGCCAGTCATCCCAGGCTGGGAGGTGAGTGAGCGATGTGTGTTATAACCCACTGCAGCTCTCACTTCAGTGTGTCCTTAAGGGGGGGTCCTGTTAAAACCCAGTGCTTCTCGTGTGGGGCCCAACTGTCTGCATTTCTAAGAGAGCATCCCAGGGGGTGCCCAGGCTGCTCTGCCACAGGCCGTGTTTTGAGTAGCATGGAATTAACTCACCCACAGATGTTGCTTATATTAGCTAAAGGATAATTTTGCAAAACACTAAAATTATGACTCTCATATAGATATAAAAATACACGTTAAATATTTAATTTATTAATGAAATAACCAGTAAGATGTTATAACCAATGCAAAGGGGGTCCAAAGGGCAGACACATCTGTGATCAGAAATATTGAAATAAACTTGAAAATGATGCCCAAGTGGCTGTGCCCTGTGGAGGGAGGGAGGGTTGCTACTCCATGGGACAGTTCATTTGCATATCCGTAGACCAGAATCCTTTGCATTGCCATCTGTTCTTTTCAACTTAACCTGTAAAAACAGGTGAAAGACAATGCAATGCTAAACTGGAAAACTCAAAAGGGTGTGATCTGAGCAATGTGTAGTTTTTCCGTTGAAGAACAGATCTTCCCCTATGATTTGTAATTGATTGAAAGTTTCAAATTTTGAATTGCTCTGTGTATTAACTGGACAGATTGTATTAACTGTTTGTGATTAGCAGTTTGTTTCTTTCCTCATTTTGCTCCTGTGGGTAGTATGAAAAAGTAAAGAGCTCTTAAATAGGATTTCCATCAACAGAAAGTAGGAGGTATTAGTATTCCCTGCAGATAGGCTTATGAAGATATTCTAAAAAGAGAACCTTTGTGAGCCTGGGACAAACTGTCTTGATTGCTTAATCTGTATTTTTGGCATTAAAAAAAAATCTAGTTAAAACACTTGCCATTTGCATCATTTATAACAGCTAAAAGATGGAAGCAACCCAAGTGTCCATTGACAGATGAGCAGATAAAATACTATTCAGCCTTTAAGAGGCAGGGAATTCTGACAAATGCTACCACTTTTTGTATTTTTTTAAAAAAATTTATTGAAGTATAGTTGATCTACAACGTTGTGTTAATTTCTGCTGTACAGCAACGTGATTCAGTTATACATATACATACATTCTTTTTCATATTCTATTCTGTTCTGGTTCATCCCAGGATACTGAATACAGTTCCCTGTGCTCTGCAGTAGGACCTTGTTGTTTATGCAGACACACACTACAGCTTGACAGCATTATGCCAAGTGGATAAGCCAGTCACAAAAGGACGCATACTGTAGGATTCCACAGTCAAATGACAAAAATAAAACAGCTTAGTAATCAGTCTGATGTCCTTTATTCAAAGAGAAAGCAATCCATGGATTTGGGGGTTCAGCTCCTCACAAGCAGTGGAGCACTCTTCCCCAGGGATGTCGGGCAAGAGCAAGTTTTACGGAGTTGGAAGCAGTAACGTGGAGACAGGGCATGGTTGGCTGGGGGTGCATATCTGACCTTATTTAGAAATACCAGGCAATGAAGAAATCAGTTATAGAGCCTAGAGCTGGATTGGCTAACTGGATACACTATGTTTCTGGTCAAGTGGAACATTTACAGGAACACGAAAGTTCATTTTGCTGACCTGGAACCCTGGCAGGTGTGGCTCCATTTTGGGCCTAGAAATTTATTTCCACACCTCTTACCTGGAGTAGTTAAATTCATAGAGACAAGGTAGAGTAGTGGTTGCCAGCAGCTACGGCAGGGGTAATGGGGAATTTAATGGATGGGTACAGGGTTTCAGTTTAAGATGATACCAAGTTCTGGAGATGGGCAGTGCTGATGGTTGTACCACAGTGTGAATGTCCTTAGTGCTACTAAATTGTCCACATAAAAATGGTTTAAATGGCAAACATTGTCATATGTGTTTTTTACCAGAATAAAAAGATCCTTAAATATCTGCCATTTAAACACCAACTAAATGCTACGTGCTTCATATACATTTCCGTTGATTCTAAAAACTGCCTTGCATAGTAAACATCATTCCCAGTTCACAGATGAGGGAAATGACCCTCAGAGACTAGTTATATATCCAGGGTCTCATAACTGGTGTGACTTAGGCCTTGGTAATGTTAAATCACATACTTTTCCTACCCTACCACACTCATCTCCAGATAGCTGGAGAAATTTCAGTGGATAATCCCAAAAATAACTAATAGAATTGAAAATGTAACAATAAAGAAACAAAAGTATATTGTTTGAATAGAGACCAGCTAAAGATGGCTGGGACCAGTTTAAGTCTACATATCATTGAAAAGTAAATCAATAGGAAAAGGAAGGAATTTTCAAGTCTTTGAGATGAAAGAGAAGTCATGAGAATTGCATAAATTTAAATCCTAGTTCACTGAAGAGAGCTAGGAGTTAGCTACTGTTTGTCATGGAATGTTGAGTAAGGAGCTAACTTATATCATGGACATAGGGAATTGTTTAATGTCAAATATAAACAAATGCTGCAAAACACTGGAGGTAAGAATACTCCTTTGATTCTCCTGGGCCTTGCCTGGGAGACCTTGAGGAATGAGGGAAGGAATCATGCCTTAGCTTTTGATTCACATGAAGCAGTTAAGACGAGCCAGCCCCTCAAGCTAACGGTGGCTGCAGCTACTCCACTGTGGGACTTGTGAACAATGACATTTAGAAAGGTCAGTTCTCTGTGGGATACGAGGGACATGAAGTGGGTCAAAGGTCTGCAAACCCAGCTGACCTTAGCTGGTGGAGGTTCTGTTTTTCTGGCTGGGATTCTGCTGGGCCCTTTAGTGCCTTCCTTTCTCCTTCTGTGACCCTGGGTCCATCATCTGCCCACAGCTTCTGTAGACTCCTTACCCTGCGTGTGTGATGAAATGCTCTGAGGTTGGCCATAAACCTTCAAGTGAGTTTTTCCACTGAATTTGATTATTTTCTGGTTTCTTCTTTCTGACCTGACTTTTTAACCAACCACAAAGCTGTTATGGTTTTACTTTCGTAATTGTATGAATTCTCTTGGGGCTGCTTATTCTTGATTCCTTACTTCACTACCCAGTGAGTATATGAGTTACTTGTTCCTGCCTATACTGCTTCTGGAGTTCTTTTTTTAAGTACTGTGACTTTTCACAAGAAGAATATAGATCTTGCTATTGCTACAATCAGTATTTTTTCCTTTCAGTTCAGATGACACTGAGACCATGTCAAATAATACAGGGGAAGAATATGGACTTAGGAGATATCTACTGCCTCTTATGCCGTCTGTGCCTGGGCTTTTAAACATTTTATTATTTTCAGCTTCATTTGTTTTTCTCATTGCTGAAGAGCATTGTCAAACATAAAATGGAATTTCATAGTACATCGAAGAAACATGATATAGAATGCAGAAGAAATCGGCCATCATTTGGCCTATACATTTTGCTTTTTATTTTTCTGGATTTAAGATAGAGACCAAACCTTGCAATCTCTGGTTTGAGTCTTTGAGAACTGTGATGGTACATTTAGCTCAGTTTGAGGTGTGACATTGGACTAAGTGTTTCCTTACAGCCATCTTCTTAAGGTGTCCAAATGAATTGATACTGCTCATCACAATTCACTAGATTTCTTAAGTAGGAAATTTAGGGAAGTTTTTCTCTTTCAGTGAAAATGTTTTTCTTAAAGCTTCTAATAAAAAGAGAATTTTCTGTCTCTTGGTGTAGTCCTAGTAATAAGTGCATACCCTCTGGAATGATCGTTTTTCGGCAGAAGGCCATGTAAACGTGGCTATGTCTCTGTGTGATTTATGGGAAGGGCTGCCAAACATGGTTAAAACGGTGATCCTAAGTAGAGAATGTGTCAGAGTTTGGGCTCAGCCACTGTGGGTGCTGTCGGCCCAGAGCAAGCACTGGGAAACCGATAGGCCAGCGGGGCACGGAATTTACAGCAATGGTTTTGCAGCTTGGTGGCCAGAACTCAGATCCGTCGGTAGGCCAATACTTCATGATATTAGGTGAGGCTTTTTGGTTAGGGTTTCTTTTTTTAAAAAGAGGCTTAATATGGGTTTATATCCATTTATAGAACAAACTTGGAATAGTTATAAATGCCTCCTATTGTTCTTTTGTGGTGTCACATACTGCCTTTGCTGACCATCTGATTATTTCATTCATTAATATGAAAACATTTGTGTCTACACCCTGCTTCCTCTCCCTCGACCTTGGCCGCTCTTGGCCTTTTGCACTTAAGTAGAAATTTTGATGAAACTAGGGATTTCCATTGGGATTAAGTGGATAGGTCATTCTGGCGAGAACTTTAGAGTATCGAATCTTCTAATCCATGAATTTATCGCACCATTTATTATGTTTTTGCATTCTAAAATCATGTGATTGTTCTCTGTGAAGGTCTACACGTTTTGTAGATTTGTTACTAAGTTCATTGCTTTTTTGGTGTTTTGTAAATTATATAATGAAATATAATTTTGAATTGTTGGTTGTATGACTAGCTAACTTGCTATATTTATCTATAGAATTTTTAAGATTATCGATGTACATAATCACATTATCTATAAATGAGGTTTTTTTCCTTCATTGGCAGTCCTTTTGCTTTTTATTTTCCTTATTGCACTGACTAGGACCCACAGTAAAATGTTGACCAGTGGTGCTGACAGTGGTCATCTTTGTCTTTTCAATTTCAGAGAATACTTTCACTGTTTCATATCAAGAATGGTATCTGTTATTTTTGATCTCCTTTATCAGAATAAGGGAGTTCCCTTCTATTCCTAATTTGCTTAGTACTTTTTAAAATCATGGAATGGGTTTTGAATTTTAACAAGTACTTTTTATGCATCTGAGATCATTTTCTTCCTCCTTTAATCTACTGATATGTTGATTATCTTTATTATTTTTCCATGTTAAAATCAATCAAGCATTCTAGTATAAACAAAACATATTATCCTTTTTATATATTGTTCACTTCAGTTTGCAAAAACATCCTTAAACTTTGCTTTCAAATTTACATACAGTACATGTTATCCTATTTGGTGTATCGCTCTATGATGTTGCCAATTTTGTGTGAACATAGGTTTCCATTTCACTTGGATAAGTACCTAGGAGTAGGATTACTGGATCACATTGTCAGTATATGCTTGACTTCATCAGAAACTGCCAAATTGTTTTCTGAAGTGGCTGTACCATTTCAGTTTCTTTATGGATACAGGAGTATTCAAGCAATCTATTCTTCAGTTTAGTAGTGTAGGTGAGGCAATACTTCATGTGTTCCATCTTAAGTTTCCAGCTGGGGCTCTTTAACAGAGAGATTAACAAAAGAAAGTTTATTAACTTGCACAGTGTACATCACACAGAAAAAACTTCAATGAAATGTAACTCTAAGTGGTGGCTTTGAATTCTGGCTTACATAGCATCTTCAACAAAGAGCAGTACCTTTGTAGAGAAATGACAGGAGAGAGGAAAGCAGTTTTCAGCTTCCAAGGGCAGCAAACTACGGTAAGGCAAATACATGAAAGGAAAACTTAACGGAGTAATTTTATCTGTAGATTCCTCTGGTGCCATCTCTGGCTGTTAAGTCTCTCTCCAGTAAAAGAACTTATATCCTGCCTTTAGGCAGAAATAGGGGAGGTTAGAGAGCTTTTCCTGTCTATGCTACTGTTTAATTGCGTTCAGCTTGAAAATAATTTTTATTTCAGAGAGGCACATTTTTGAGGTGACATTCTGGTTTCCTTCAGTAATTTGCCTTTCAAGCAGTTGATCTATATTATCTAATTTGTAGATGTATAAACAAATGTATTTTATTTTAGTATCCCTTATTAACTTCCCTAATATCTGTAGGGTCTGTAATGATGCTCCCTTTTTCATTCCTGGTGTTGATTATTTGTGTTTGCCCCTTTTTTTCTTGCAGTCTAACTAGAAGTTTATCAACTTTTGATTTTTTTTTTTTCTTTCTTCAAAGAACAAGCTTTGGGTTTCATTGATTTTTTTTTTTCCTCTATTGACTTTTCTGTTTTAAATTTTATTAATTTAGTCTCTTTATGTTTAATTTTCCTACTGCTTGGTTTAGATTTATTCTGCTCTTCGTCTATTTTCTTAAAGTAGATACTTAGATAATTGACCTGATATTTTTCTTTTCCGATGTAATAATTTAGTGCTATAAATTTCCCTCTAAGGAGAAATTTGGATAAGTTGATGTTTATTCAGTTAAATATTTTCTAATTTTCCTTGAGACTTCCTCTTTGACCCATGGATCATTTAAAGTATACTGTTTAAGTTCCACATATTTGGTAGTGTTCCAGAAATGTTTTTACTGATTTCTAGTTTAATTCTCTTATTAGAGGACATACTTTATTTGATTTCAATTCTTTAACTTTGTTAGGGTTTGCTTTATGACCCAGAATATAGCCTATTGAACCCTGGTATACTAATCATTCTTCAAGTTTTGACTTCTTTTCCCAATCTGCCTGCTATTTACCTTTCAGAATCCCCAGGTCATTGTTTATATTTTGTCCAGAGTTTTTCTTTTAATCAGTTTAAAAGAATGACAGGAATGACAGGCTATAACACCCATACTGCATCTTGGGTAGCACCACAGATTGTCAATACATTAAAAAATTTTTTTGATCCACATTGAATAATATCGGCCGATAAATATCTTTTCTCGCACTTGCCTTGTTGGGTTTTGGTATCAAGGTTATTTTTATTTTAATCCTATAAAACAAATTGGAGTGTTTTTCTATTCTTCGAAAGAGTTTGTGTTGGACATTTTTTTTAAACTTGTATGTTTTGTGGGAAATTTTGGTGAAGCCACCGGGGCCTGGAAATTTCTTTAAAGGAAGATTTTTTTGACTACTGATTCAATATATTTAATATGATAAGATTTCTCATCCTATTTTTGGGTCAGTTTTGATGTTGCTTTTTACTAGATATTTGTTTTCCATATATACATTAAAGTCTATTGGCTTAAAGTTATCCATAATCGCAACTTATGTTTTCAAAGTCTTCAGATCTATAGTGCAAGCCTTTTTTAATGCTGTATATTTATTTTTCTACTGCTTTTTTCCCTAATAACCCTTGCTAAAGGTTTGTGAATTTTATTATGCTTTGTAAAGAACCAGGTTTTAGCTTGGTTGATTCTATTGTGTGGGTGTATGTGTGGGGTTTTGTGTGTTTGTATTTTATTCACTTCCATTATGTCTTCCCTGTTTGAGTTTATCTTGTTCTATTTCTAATTTGTTGACCAATGCTTAGTTTATAGGCTTTTGCTTAGTTTATAGATTTTTGCTTAAAGTTCCTTTTCTAATGCTCATATTTAAGATTATAAATTTTCCTTTAAGAATGGATTCAGCTGTATCCTATAGTTTTTGAAATGTATAAATGATAATTTTTCTTATAATTTTATCTTTGATCTATGGGTTATTTAGAAGTGTGTGTCTCAATTTCTAAAAGGTGAATTTTCTAGTTTAGCCTTTTGTTTCCCATCGTTAACTTAATTATGTTATTGTCAGAGATTGTGATCTGCATTATTCTACTTCATTGAAATTTATTTGCTTTACCATACAAGTATAGGGTTAATTTTTTGAAAATTGTTTCACATTTACTTGAAAGGAAGTATATTTCTGGAATTGTTAGATCCTGTGTTCTAATATGTCCATTGAGTATATTTTTTTCATAATCTGTTAAAATCTTCAACATCTTAATTTTTATATTTTTTCTATTTGCTGAGAGATATTTTTCTTTATATTCTGTCAAGTTTTGCTAATTTTTGAGACTATATTTGGGTACATATGATTTAAATATACATACATATATAATTTTTTTTTCCCCCCACACCGCACAGCTTGTGGGATCTTAAGCTCCCCGACCAGGGATCAAACCATGCTCTCAGCAGTGAAAGCGTGGATTCCTAACCACTGGACCTCCAGGGAATTCCCAAAATATATATATCTTTGTAATTTGAACTTTTATCAATGTTTTTCTTTTATGTATGTGCTCAACCTTATGATTCATATAGCTACAGTAACTTTGGTTAAACTGTGCTGTGTGTATGTATTACATGTATATTTACATGTATTTTTACTTTCAACCAATCTGTATCTTTATATTTTAGATATAATTCTGTAAACAGCATGGAATTGGATTTAGCAATTTAATAACTTTTAACTGGATCATTTAGTCAGTTTGCGTATATTATGTATCCTGATATGGATTCTGTACTTATGGTTGAGTGTCTGATATGTATGCATATGTGTGTGTATGTATGTGTTTGTATCATCCTATTTTATACTTCCTATTTGTCCTACTTTTATGTTCTCTCACCCCCATTTTCTTGCCTTCTGTTGGATTACTGTGATATTTTTTCTTTACTCATTTAGGAGTTTTTGTTTGTGTTCTTTCAGTGGCTATCATACTAATCTAAACATGTATATGTAAGTTACAAGTGTCTACAGTTGGTTATCCTTCTGGGTGATATGAGAGCTTTAGAACGCTTTAATTGCCATAACTCTTGAGTTACGCTGTTATATTTACATTTATTTTCAACTTTTTATTGAGATAATTGTAGAGTTACATGCGATTGTAAGAAATGGAGATCCCATATACCTTTCACTCAGTTTCACTCAGTTTCTCCCAATGTTAACATCTTTCAAAACTATAATATTAACACAATATCACAACCAGGAAATTGATGTCAATGCAATCTACTGATCTTACTCAGATGTTACCAGCTTTACATGTACTCATCTGTGTGTATTTAGTCCTATGTGTTTATCACATAAATGAACACTATAATTGTCCACACACAGAACGACTCCATCAGAAGGACCCCTTGTGCTGCTCTTACAGCCACAGACACTGCTCTCTCCCCCTCACCCCTGGCAACCTCTAGTCTGTCCTTCATCTCTATAATCTTGTCACTTCAAGAACATTACCTGAATGAAACCATACATAATCTGATCTTTTGAGACTGACTTTTTCATTCAGTCTAATTCTCTTGAGATTCATTCAAGTTTTGATATACTTTAATTTTACCATTTTTCATTTTATATTTCATGGGAAATTACATTGTTTTACATATTTAATATTTAGTTTTAACCACAGTTTCACCATTTTTTTGTTTTTGTTCATTCCTTCTTATATCTCAGATCTTCCACTTGGGATTACTTTCTTCCTGCCTGAAATACACCCTTTAATGTTTTGTTTAGTAATGGTCTCCCAAGGCAAACTCCCTAAATTTTTGTGTACTGTAAACTGTCCTTGTTTCATTCTCAAACTTTTAGAGAAAATAATTTTAAGGTACCTATGGGTAAGTACATACAGGTATAAGAAACCTACAGGTGAGATTATACATGTATGACTTGATGGATTTTTTTTACATAGTTAACATATAAGACTTGGAATATTGCCAGCACCCCCAGAAGCCTCTCTTAGACACCCTTCCAGTTGCTACTCTCACCTCCTCCCCAAAGAGATCTCCCATCCTGACTTTCTACACCATAGCTTAGTTTTGTCCATTCTTCACTTTGTAAATAGAATCTTACTTTTCTTGTGTCTGGCTTCTTTTCCTCAGTGTTGGCCTTGTGAGATGCATCCATGGTGATGCTCATGAGTAGTAAGTTCACATTCATTGTTGTACGTGTTTCATTTTACTAATATTCCACAAGGTCTTCATCTCTTCTGCTGATGGTAGACATCTGGGTTGTTTTCATTTGGGTCTATTATAGGAATGTTGCTGGAACCTTTCTGTACACATCTTCCGGTGCACACGTGTACACTTCTGCTGGATATGTAGCAAGAGTGGGAGGGTGGTTTTATAGAGTATCTGTGTGCTCAGTTTTAGGAGATAACTGCCAAAAATCCTCCACACTGGTTCTGTCAATTTATACTCCCACTGCTTGTGTATGATGTCCCAGATTTTTCCCCGTCCTTCCCAATACTTACTATTGTGTCAGCTTTAAAATTTTTTAAATTTTGATTTACTCGTTCCGATGGGTGTGTAGTGTCTCACTGTGTTTGTACTTTGATTTTCCTTGATATCTAAATAGGTCGATCATCGTTTCATGTGTTTTAGTATTGGCCACTCGGATATTCTCTGTCGGGAAGAGCCTGCTCGAGTCTCTTGCCTAACTTTCTATTGAGTTGCTTGTCATTTTTATTATTGATTTTTTTATTATATTGATTTGTAGGCATTCTTAAATATATTCTAGAACAGAGTACTCTGCTTATATTTTCTCCCACTTAGTGGCTTGCTTTTCTGTTCTCTTCATGGTTTCTTTTGATGAATAGAAACAATTTTAATCTATCAATCTTTTCCTTTATGGATAATGTTTTTGATGTTCTTTATAGAATTTTTTGTCTAATCACAGGTCTTGATATCCTATGTTTTAGAAGCCTTTTCACATATCTATAATCTATGTGGAATTTTATGTATGGTATAGATTTTTAAAAAAAAATATGGCTGTCTGTTGACTTAGTGCTATTTATTAGAATGATCATCTTTTTTCCATTCTTCAGTGTACATTTTATTATAAATCAAGCACTATATATAGATAGAGACCATAGAAATGTCCATATCTAAGCTCTTTCATTGGTTAATTTGTATTTTTTTCAGGGAATAAGAAACATAATAAAACAGTCTCTGCTCTTCAAGTGCTTACAGTCTGACGTAGGAATCAGTTAAGTAGATTGCTAATTTCAATGCGATGGGGGTATAGAAGGAAAACATGTTAAAATTGTGCTTGCATTTAAGTTTAGAATTAAACTGTTAAGACTCACTTTAGTAAAGAAATTATAATTCAGTAGTAAGATGATTCTCATAACTGAAAGATATTTTGCATTTCATTTCGTAGATTTTCTTTATAGTTCACCATACACAGATACATCCCTAAACAAACATTGTTTAGTTTTTGCCTGTTTGGCTTTAATGTAAAACAGCATCAAGCCACGTATATTCTGTAGTGTTGTGGTTATGGTTCAACAAGCTTTTAAGACCAATTACATTTTAGTGATGGAATTTCAGGCAATGGGAAAAATTTTGTGCCAACTGCTTCCATTAAATCAGTAGTTCCTAAAATCTGGTACACAACGTGACTTTAGGCATTAACATTTTAAAATGTTGATCATTTTACATTTATTTTTTATAGCTACTTTCTGGAGTTGATTTTTAAAAAAATGATGCCAGCTTTTTCATTTACTTATGGCATAAAATTTCAAGTTAATTTAAGAACACTTAAGTCAAGAATTTTGCAGGTGGTAGATGCTGTGTGCGTCTATGTAGCATGACAGAAGTTTGAGGTGGTGTGGGAATGACATCCTTAGGTAACCCTGCCTCATATATCCAAGTAGGGCCTTTCTCTGGCCCCGGGAATGGGCAAGGAGGATTTATCATTGCTTCCTTTTGGCCGGGGCCCCTCTCTGGCCAAGGCAAAGTTACTCCCTAGGAAAGTTACCGCTGGCTGTGACAGCAACAGTACACTAGGCAGTATTGTGATAAAGGTGAAAGGTAGCTTAGGTTTGCCATTCTTCTGCCATGAATGCCTATTAAGTATGCTCTTAATTGAATGTCAACAAGTTTATTTCTTTGATTACAAGTTTAAATACCACCTGTGTCTGGTCTTCTTCCCTGACAGATGGGGAGGTAAAGGGTGATATTGGGGTACTTGTTAGCCTTTTGGATTGAGGAGTGTATGTGCATTGAGCGGGGGGAGCCTCAGTTGCAGAAAGAGTGATGCTTGGAGGGCAGTTGTCAGAGGACACAACAGAAGCCAAAGGTAAGGCACAGAGCCAGAGCAGGAGGTGGGGGTGGTGGAGGAGAGTGACCTTGGAGAATATTCTCCATCCGAAGTGAAAACATGAGGCCGCAATGCATTTCAGTGGTAAACTAGAGCAGATTTTATCACATGCTTAAGGGGCATGGTCATCTGCCTGTAGGAAAGAAGCGAGAATCAACAAGGCCTGTGACTATGGATGTGGGAGAGAAGTACAGTTAGTTTGGGAGGGATAATAAGAGTTCAAGTGTGGGATGGTGGAAGCATAATGATCTATCCGTGATAGCAAAGAGCTAACTGGAGGGGAGTTGATGTGGACGGAAAGATAAGTCCAATTTTTTTTTTTTAATTTTTATTTATTTATTTATTTATTTATTTGTTTATTTATTTATTTATTTATGGCTGTGTTGGGTCTTCGTTTCTGTGTGAGGGCTTTCTCTAGTTGTGGCAAGCGGGGGCCACTCTTCATCGCGCTGCATGGGCCTCTCACTATCGCGGCCTCTCTTGTTGCGGAGCACAGGCTCCAGACGTGCAAGCTCAGTAATTGTGGCTCACGGGCCCAGCTGCTCCACGGCATGTGGGATCTTCCCAGACCAGGGCTCGAACCCGTGTCCCCTGCATTGGCAGGCGGATTCTCAACCACTGCGCCACCAGGGAAGCCCCCAATTTTTAACATAGGAAGTTTGAGGTTATTGGGGGCCAACGCAAGAGGCTAAAACGGTCAACAGCACAAAGCTAAGTGAACGTGCCGGGGCGGGCTGTTAGCCGGCTGGAGACCGTAAGGCAGAGCTGTGGGGTTGACATAGGAGGGAGACAGATGGACAGACTACACGTAGCTCGGGAGAGAAGCAAAGGCCACAGCCGGTGGAGCTGTCTAGTACGATGCCTTCTTGCACATAACGTCTCATAAATATTTGGTGAAATATTTGTTAAATACCTGTGTAGATGTTGGATGTTAGAAACTTAAGAGATGTAGTGAGAATTCGACTTTGGAGGTGGAGCTCGTGGCAAGCGTAACCTTGAAATGTGGTCCTTACATGTGGATTAAAGACCCTTCAAGTTCTTGTAGCAGTCAGCTTAACTGAAAGAGAGTCCGGAGCTTGACTCCCACTCAGAACCTCGTATGGCTCTTATTTAACACATACTTTTTATTTGTTTAATTAATTAATTTTTTTTAACATCCTTATTGGAGTATAATTGCTTTACAATGGTGTGTTAGTTTCTGCTGTATAACAAAGTGAATCAGCTATACGTATACATATATCCCCATATCCCCTCCCTCTTGCGTCTCCCTCCCACCCTCCCTATCCCACCCATCTAGGTGGTCACAAAGCACTGAGCTGATCCCCTTGTGCTATGCAGCTGCTTCCCACTAGCTATCTATTTTACATTTGGTAGTGTATATATGTCAATGCTACTCTCTCACTTCATCCCAGCTTACCCTTCCCCCTCCCCGTGTCCTCAAGTCCATTCTCTATGTCTGTGTCTATATTCCTGTCCTGCCCCTAGGTTCATCAGAACCTTTTTTTTTTTTTAGATTCCATATATATGTGTTAGCATACGGTATTTGTTTTTCTCTTTCTGACTTACTTCACTCTGTAGGACAGACTCTAGGCCCATCCACCTCACTACAAATAACTATTTCGTTTCTTTTTATGGCTGAGTAATATTCCATTGTATATCTAACACATACTTTTAAATCGGCATGACTTTCTAGTGCCCTTTTCCACAGTACATTAGAAGTCAGCAGTAGCTGTTTATAGGCCTGAGGTGACAGCTGGCAACCTGGTTTGGAGAGAGGAGACAGGAAACAAAATCAGGTTGCGCTTGATGACTATATATTTCCAAGGATGCTGGGCTCTTCCAGAGGTGAGGCAGGTTACCTGGTAAACAGACTCAGCAGGATGGGATGAACAGTGGGCCAGGTCCAGCATGCAAGTCCTCCAGGTAACCCTGCCGGACGGGCCAGCAGAATCTGACAGCGCTGGGGAAGGCCTGGGAGGAACCTGGTCCTGAGGGAATCTAGCCTAGGCAGTAGGTGGCAATGTCTGCAAGCAGATGAAGGCCTCAGGGATGCTCGGCTATTCATAGGGATTGAGTTGTGGGCAGAATTCCAGTCCCGGATGAATTAAGGCTGATCCCAGAAACCAGTGGAATGGACAAAACAGACTGGGGGAGGGGAAGGGCCACACGGAGGGCAGCTGCTATTTATTTAGCATTGCGTGTGCTGAGCTCTGTGCAGAGCACCTCGAGGATTATCATGCAGTAACTCGGCTGCCCCCAGCCAACAAGGAAATTTCAAAGGTAGTTGAAATGGGGCAGAGCCAGGATTCCATTCCAGTTTGACTTTCTTCATCACTCTTGCTCTTCAGGACGCCCCTGGTGGTCCAGTGGTTAAGACTCTGTGCTTCCACTGCAGGGGTCACGGGTTCGATCCCTGGTTGGGGAACTAAGATGCCACACGCTGCATGGAGCTGCCAAAAATTTAAAAAACAAAAAACAAAAAAAAAACACACAAAAAAACTCTAGTTCTTCATCACCAGGCGATAACCGTCTCTTGCTGGAACTGTCCATTGTTGCAGCTTGGGTACAGTTGGTGCCAGCCCTGCAGGCATGTTGCCACGGACCTTGCTGAGCTGTGGATCTCAGCATAATGCTGTTTTCCCCTCCAGGTCTGCTCAGTGCTGGAGCCCAGCTGGGTTGAGACCACCCCCTTCTGGCATCCGTGGTGGTCTCTACCTGGGGGTGTGGGCAGAGCTGCTTTTTCTTTTTAAAGACTGGGGGGCTTTTTTATTTTTTAAATTTTTTATTTATTTTTTGGCTGTGTTGGGTCTTCGTTTCTGTGCAAGGGCTTTCTCTAGTTGCGGCATGCGGGTGCCACTCTTCATCGCGGTGCGCGGGCCTCTCACTATCGCGGCCTCTGTTGTTGGGAGCACAGGCTCCAGACGCGCAGGCTCAGTAGTTGTGGCTCACGGGCCTAGTTGCTCCGCGGCATGTGGGATCTTCCCAGACCAGGGCTCGAACCTGTGTCCCCTGCATTAGCAGGCAGATTCTCAGCCACTGCACCACCAGGGAAGCCCCAGAGCTGCTTTTGTCTCTGCTTCTTTCACCAAAGACCTCCTCCTCCCCTGATAGAGAGACCCTGCCAAGGGACATATCCCCCTCCACCCAGCTGACCTGCTGCCCCATTCATTCCTTCCCTGAAAGTCATCCAGTTTACTCTGTGATGGTCTTCTGTATAATCTTCCTTCACTGCATTGATCGTTGTTTGTAATGGGGAGATTATCTGACTCTTCTTTCTTTGCCCCGTGGAACTGTAAGTGTCCTGAAGGCAGAGCCTGTCTGTTTGCTCACCTTCATGTCACCAGAGCTGCGCACACTGCCTGGCACCGAGAAAGCATTTAGCACTATTTGGTGAATGAACGCACGAGTGACTGCCTCAAATTAACTTTGATCATCCTTTAGTTGCCAGGTGGTATATTATCACAGCCCTGTCTCCCTAACTGTGTTCAACATGCTTAAGAAACTGAAGACTTGCTAGTAACTTAAATTCTGTTCAGAGGTAAATCAAGCTTTTGTGGGTTCTGATGTAATTTGGGGAGCCTTCTTTAAGAAAAAGAATGCAAATTATAAATACGAAATTGGTTCTAAAGCTATATGTTTATAATGACAAAAAGCACAACTAATTAAAAATATAAACAGCTGACAAATAATATCACAAATGTAAAAATCCAGAAAATAACATTTTAACTAATTTCCCAATACATTTGTGTTATATTTTGTCCTATATATTTTGGCTGCATGTTACTGTATCATCTTTTGTACAAAAGTGATTTTATAATTATATGACTAGAATAGAAAGATAATTTAGTCTTTATTAATATAAACTATTTTGGTCTAAACTATTTAGTCTAAAATTATTAAACTTATTGCATAATGTTCTTGCTATATTGTATAATAACTGTAATTTTTTTAAAGCTAATGAAGGCCACCAGCAGGAGAAAGGTTTGCATTCTTTCTTTACCTTCTCTGAATGCATCATTCTGAATGCAGGGAGTAGTTAGCACAATTGTTTTCAAACTACAGGAAAAGCATGGTCTCTCTTCCCGGAGCATCAGTTTTACTTGTATACTAACAAGTATACACACTTGTTAGTATACACACTGAAACATTTTTATATTAAGAGTTAAAAATATCCTAGACTTGAATGAAAACTACATTAAATTTTAAAGCTCAAACACCAGGCTTCATGAGACTATAATTCTGAGCTAATATCTCAACACTTTTGATTCTATGATAGTCATCTTGGTTTCTGTTATAGTGCTTCCACTTATTTGTAGATCTTTGGTTATTTAATTTAGTGATCTTATTCTTTTACCTCATCACTTAACTGGAATTTAAAACATACTTTTTCTTGAAATACACAGCATGCACAGAAAAATGCACGTATCAGGCATGTGGCTTGCTGAATTTTCATAATGTATACACACCTGTACATCCTGTACACACCAGAACTCAGGTCAGGAGACAGAACATTGCCACTACCCCAGAAGATCTCCTCACATTCCCCTCCAGATACTGTCTCCACTCCTGGCAAGGTAAATACCCCTGAGTTCTAATAGCAGAGTTTAGTTTTGTGTGGTCTTGAACATTATGTAAGTGGAACCATCCAATTTGTACTGTTGTATCTGCCTTGTTTCCCCCAACATTCTGTTTGTAAGATTCATTTATATTTTTGTGCACAGTTGCAGATTCTTCATTCTCATTGCTATTCCCTTGTGTGATACCACAATTCATTTATTCTGTTGATGGGCATGTGGCTATTCCCAGATTTTGGCTATTAGGCATAGTACTACTATGAACGTTGCACTCCATGTCTCTTTGTGAACATGTGTATGCATTTCTGTTGAGCATATAACTAAGAATGGAATTGTTGGATTAAAGGGTATGCATGTGACCAACTTTGGTTATTGCCAAATATTTGTTCAAAGTTTTTCAAAGTTACGATTTATACTCGGCAACAGTATTTGAGAGTTCTGATTGTTCCCACTCTTCACTAACACTTGGTGTTTTCTGTCTTCTTAATTTGAGACTTTCTAGAACCTGTGTAGTGTTATCTCATTATGGTTTTAATTTGCATCGCAACTTTAAAAAATTGACAGTTTAGAAAAGATTCTGCTTCACAACTTGTTTTTGATAATGTGTAGATTTTCAGAATTGTCAGGTATGGAAAGACCTCTACCAATCTTCTTTCATGTATAAGCTATAACAATTCAGGGTATTTCCCGTACATAGGTGTCTGGATGAATAATCTGATACATCGACACTGTGGAGTACCATGAAACTTTAAAAAAAAAAAAAAAAAAAAAAAAAAAAAGGAATGATCTCCATGAACTGATATGGAGTGACTTCTATAATAAGTGGAAAAAGCAAGCTGTAAGATTATAAATAGTATGCTGCCTTTTGTATATATGTATATTTTCAGAATATTTACAGTAAATATTTCTGTATATTTACAGAAATAATTAAAAGAATCAGACACTAAAGAAATCAAACATTCATGACATGAAGTGAGTGGGAAGAGTGGGGAAGGGACAGCCAAGTGAGATTCAAAACTTCCTATAAAGGTAACTACTAGCTGTTAAACTGTGTTAATGTTTTTTTTTTTTTTTTATTTTTTTCACACACACACACACACACTGTATTTTATTTTTACAAGAGATAAATCTACTGACACCAAGCATTGTACATGGATGACCACAACAAAAGCAACAATGATTGCAATTACCAAACATGAAACACACTCATACTATGTCATAGTATTGACATTCAGTCCAGTAATCCTCCACTGTAACAGCTCCTTTACTTTGCAGTGAAAATTGATTTGTATATTCTTTGCCTCTGAGTCCTTGTGGAATTTTTTTTTTTTTAATTCAGACAGAAAGTCACAAAAATTATACTCATCCTCATCAGTTCACTCAGTCCCATGTAATTAATTTTTTTTTTTCATCTTGATCTTTTGTTAGCACTTTTATGAGTTCATCAGTTTTTCATTAGAGTTCTGAAAATGCTTATTCATTCAGTTCAGCAGTACAGTCCGTTACCAGAAACCTGTACTTGTCAGAGTCTTTTCCATGTATTTCTTGAAGATGAAACCCTTTTATAGGAACATATTTGCAAAATCATCAGAGTACACCCAGAACTGTCTGTAAATGACAAAAGACTTAAAAATGACCACGGTTAAAGATTTGATGACAGTTCATAATAATGCAGTTGACAAGAAAATTAGTTATTTCTGAGATATACATTTTAAAGTAATAACTAGGATTATTACTTATAACATTATACCAGAACATATAAGATTTTTAGAAATTTCATGTAATGTCTGAAACATTTATATTAACATATTTCCATACATATTTCCATACAAGTACAATATAAGATTTTTAGAAATTTCATGTAATGTCTGAAACATTTATATTAACATATTTCCATACATATTTCCATACAAATACAAATATGATTTTTAGAAATTTCATGTAATGTCTGAAACATTTATATTAACATATTTCCATACATATTTCCATACAAATACAAATATAAGATTTTTAGAAATTTCATGTAATGTCTGAAACATTTATATTAACATGTTTCCATACAAATAACCCAATGAAAGTTTAGTATTAGTTGTTTTGTTTGTTTTTTTATACTGCAGGTTCTTATTAGGCATCAGTTTTATACACATCAGTGTATACATGTCAATCCCAATCGCCCAATTCAGCACACCACCATCCCCACCCCACCGCAGTTTTCCCCCCTTGGTGTCCATATGTCCATTCTCTACATCTGTGTCTCAACTTCTGCCCTGCAAACTGGCTCATCTGTACCATTTTTCTAGGTTCCGCATACATGCATTAATATACGATATTTGTTTTTCTCTTTCTGACTTACTTCACTCTGTATGACAGTCTCTAGATCCATCCACGTCTCAACAAATGACTCAATTTCGTTCCTTTTTATGGCTGAGTAATATTCCATTGTATATATGTACCACATCTTCTTTATCCATTCGTCTGTTGATGGGCATTTAGGTTGCTTCCATGACCTGGCTATTGTAAATAGTGCTGCAATGAACATTCGGGTGCATGTGTCTTTTTGAATTACGGTTTTCTCTGGGTATATGCCCAGTAGTGGGATTGCTGGGTCATATGGTAATTCTATTTTTAGTTTTTTAAGGAACCTCCATATTGTTCTCCATAGTGGCTGTATCAATTTACATTCCCACCAACAGTGCAAGAGGGTTCCCTTTTCACCACACCCTCTCCAGCATTTGTTGTTTGTAGATTTTCTGATGATGCCCATTCTAACAGGAGTGAGGTGATACCTCATTGTAGTTTTGATTTGCATTTCTCTAATAATTAGTGATGTTGAGCATCTTTTCATGTGCTTCGTGGCCATCTGTATGTCTTCTTTGGAGAAATGTCTATTTAGCTCTTCTGCCCATTTTTGGATTGGGGTGTTTGTTTCTTTGATATTGAGCTGAATGAGCTGTTTATATATTTTGGAGATTAATCCTTTGTCCGTTGATTCATTTGCAAATATTTTCTCCCATTCTGAGGGTTGTCTTTTCGTCTTGTTTATGGTTTCCTTTGCTGTGCAAAAGCTTTGAAGTTTCATTAGGTCCCATTTGTTTATTTTTGTTTTTATTTCCATTACTCTAGGAGGTGGATCAAAAAAGATCTTGCTGTGATTTATGTCAAAGAGTGTTCTTCCTATGTTTTCCTCTAAGAGTTTTATAGTGTCCAGTCTTATATTTAGGTCTCTAATCCATTTTGAGTTTATTTTTGTGTATGGTGTTAGGGAGTATTCTAATTTCATTCTTTTACATGTAGCTGTCCAGTTTTCCCAGCACCACTTATTGAAGAGACTGTCTTTTCTCCATTGTATATCTTTGCCTCCTTTGTCATAGATTAGTTGACCATAGGTGCGTGGGTTAATCTCTGGGCTTTCTATCTTGTTCCATTGATCTGTTTCTGTTTTTGTGCCAGTACCATATTGTCTTGATTACTGTAGCTTTGTAGTATAGTCTGAAGTCAGGGAGTCTAATTCCTCCAGCTCCATTTTTTTGCCTCAAGACTGCTTTGCCTATTCGGGGTCTTTTGTGTCTCCATACAAATTTTAAGATGATTTGTTCTAGCTCCGTAAAAAATGCCATTGGTAATTTGATAGGGATTGCATTGAATCTGTAGATTGCTTTGGGTAGTATACTCATTTTCACAATGTTGATTCTTCCAATCCAAGAACATGGTATATCTCTCCATCTGTTGGTATCATCTTTAATTTCTTTCATCAGTGTCTTATAGTTTTCTGCATACAGGTCTTTTGTCTCCCTAGGTAGGTTTATTCCTAGGTATTTTATTCTTTTTGTTGCAATGGTAAATGGGAGTGTTTCCATAATTTCTCTTTCAGATTTTTCATCATTAGTGTATAGGAATGCAAGAGATTTCTGTGCATTAATTTTGTATCCTGCAACTTTACCATATTCATTAATTAGCTCTAGCAGTTTTCTGGTGGCAGTTTTAGGATTCTCTATGTATAGTATCATGTCATCCGCAAACAGTGACAGTTTTACTTCTTCTTTTCCAATTTGTATTCCTTTTATTTCTTTTTCTTCTCTGATTGCCGTGGCTAGGACTTCCAAAACTATGTTGAATAATAGTGGTGAGAGTGGACATCCTTGTCTCGTTCCTGATCTTAGAGGAAATGCTTTCAGTTTTTCACCATTGAGAATGATGTTTGCTGTGGGTTTGTCATATATGGCCTTTATTATGTTGAGGTAGGTTCCCTCTATGCCCACTTTCTGGAGAGTTTTTGTCATAAATGGGTGTTGAATTTTGTCAAAAGCTTTTTCTGCATCTATTGAGATGATCATATGGTTTTTATTCTTCAATTTGTTAATATGGTGTATCACATTGATTGATTTGCGTATATTGAAGAATCCTTGCATCCCTGGGATAAATCCCACTTGATCGTGGTGTATGATCCTTTTAATGTGTTGTTGGATTCTGTTTGCTAGTATTTTGTTGAGGATTTTTGCATCTATATTCATCAGTGATATTGGTCTGTAATTTTCTTTTTTTGTAGTGTCTTTGTCTGGTTTTGGTATCAGGGTGATGGTGGCCTCATAGAATGAGTTTGGGAGTGTTCCTTCCTCTGCAATTTTTTGGAAGAGTTTGAGAAGGATGGGTGTTAGCTCTTCTCTAAATGTTTGATAGAATTCACCTGTGAAGCCATCTGGTCCTGGACTTTTGTTTGTTGGAAGATTTTTAATCACAGTTTCAATTTCATTACTTGTGATTGGTCTGTTCATATTTTCTGTTTCTTCCTGGTTCAGTCTTGGAAGGTTATACCTTTCTAAGAATTTGTCCATTTCTTCCAGGTTGTCCATTTTATTGGCATAAAGTTGCTTGTAGTAGTCTCTTAGGATGCTTTGTATTTCTGCAGTGTCTGTTGTAACTTCTCCTTTTTCATTTCTGATTTTATTGATTTGAGTCCTCTCCCTCTTTTTCTTGATGAGTCTGGCTAATGGCTTATCAATTTTGTTTATCTTCTCAAAGAACCAACTTTTAGTTTTATTGATCTTTGCTATTGTTTTCTTTGTTTCTATTTCATTTATTTCTGCTCTGATCTTTATGATTTCTTTCCTTCTGCTAACTTTGGGTTTTGTTTGTTCTTTCTCTAGTTTCTTTAAGTGTAAGGTTAGATTGTTTACTTGAGCTTTTTCTTGTTTCTTTAGGTAGGCTTGTATAGCTATAAACTTCCCTCTTAGAACTGCTTTTGCTGCATCCCATAGGTTTTGGGTTGTCGTGTTTTCATTGTCATTTGTCTCTAGGTATTTTTTGATTTCCTCTTTGATTTCTTCAGTGATCTCTTGGTTATTTAGTAACGTATTGTTTAGCCTCCATGTGTTTGTCCTTTTTACGTTTTTTTCCCTGTAATTCATTTCTAATCTCATAGCGTTGTGGTCAGAAAAGATGCTTGATATGATTTCAATTTTCTTAAATTTACTGAGGCTTGATTTGTGACCCAAGATGTGATCTATCTTGGAGAATGTTCCGTGCGCACTTGAGAAGAACGTGTAATCTGCTGTTTTTGGATGGAATGTCCGATATATATCAATTAAATCTATCTGGTCTATTGTGTCATTTAAAGCTTCTGTTTCCTTATTTATTTTCATTTTGGATGATCTGTCCATTGGTGTAAGTGAGGTGTTAAAGTCCCCCACTATTATTGTGTTACTGTCGATTTCCTCTTTTATAGCTGTTAGCAGTTGCCTTATGTATTGAGGTGCTCCTATGTTGGGTGCATATATATTTATAATTGTTATATCTTCTTCTTGGATTGATCCCTGGATCATTATGTAGTGTCCTTCCTTGTCTCTTGTAACATTCTTTAATTTAAAGTCTATTTTATCTGATATGAGTATAGCTACTCCAGCTTTCTTTTGATTTCCATTTGCATGGAATATCTTTTTCCATCCCATCACTTTCAGTCTGTATGTGTCCCTAGGTCTAAAGTGGGTCTCTTGTAGACAGCATATATATGGGTCTTGTTTTTGTATCCATTCAGCCAGTCTATGTCTTTTGGTTGGGGCATTTAATCCATTCACGTTTAAGGTAATTATCGATATGTATGTTCCTATGACCATTTTCTTAATTGTTTTGGGTTTGTTTGTGTAGGTCCTTTTCTTCTCTTGTGTTTCCCACTTAGAGAAGTTCCTTTAGCATTTGTTGTAGAGCTGGTTTGGTGGTGCTGAATTCTCTTAGCTTTTGCTTGTCTGTAAAGCTTTTGATTTCTCCATCAAATCTAAATGAGATCCTTGCCGGGTAGAGTAATCTTGGTTGTAGGTTCTTCCCTTTCATCACTTTAAGTATATCATGCCACTCCCTTCTGGCTTGCAGAGTTTCTGCTGAGAAATCAGCTGTTAACCTTATGGGAGTTCCCTTGTATGTTATTTGTCGTTTTTCCCTTGCTGCTTTCAATAATTTTTCTTTGTCTTTAATTTTTGCCACTTTGATTACTATGTGTCTCGGCGTGTTTCTCCTTGGGTTTATCCTGTATGGGACTCTCTGCGCTTCCTGGACTTGGGTGGCTATTTCCTTTCCCATGTTAGGGAAGTTTTCGACTATAATCTCTTCAAATATTTTCTCTGGTCCTTTCTCTCTCTCTTCTCCTTCTGGGACCCCTATAATGCGAATGTTGTTGCGTTTAATGTTGTCCCAGAGGTCTCTTAGGCTGTCTTCATTTCTTTTCATTCTTTTTTCTTTAGTCTGTTCCGCAGCAGTGAATTCCATCATTCTGTCTTCCAGGTCACTTATCCGTTCTTCTGCCTCAGTTATTCTGCTATTGATTCCTTCTAGTGTAGTTTTCATTTCAGTTATTGTATTGGTCATCTCTGTTTGTTTGTTCTTTAATTCTTCTAGGTCTTTGTTAATCATTTCTTGCATCTTCTCAATCTTTGCCTCCATTCTTATTCCAAGGTCCTGGATCATCTTCACTATCATTATTCTGAATTCTTTTTCTGGAAGGTTGCCTATCTCCACTTCATTTAGTTGTTTTTCTGGGGTTTTTTCTTGTTCCTTCATCTGGTACATAGCCCTCTGCCTTTTCATCTTCTCTATCTTTCTGTAACTGTGGTTTTTGGTCCACAGACTGCAGGATTATAGTTTTTCTTGCTTCTGTTGTCTGCCCTCTGGTGGTTGAGGCTATCTAAGAGGCTTGATGGGAGGCTCTGGTGGTGGGTAGAGCTGACTGTTGCTGTGGCGGTCAGAGCTCAGTAAAACCTTAATCCACTTGACTGTTGATGGGTGGGGCTGGGTTCCCTCCCTGTTGCTGTGGCGGTCAGAGCTCAGTAAAACCTTAATCCACTTGACTGTTGATGGGTGGGGCTGGGTTCCCTCCCTGTTGGCTGTTTTGCCTGAGGCAACCCAACACTGGAGCCTACCCGTGCTCTTTGGTGGGGTTAATGGCAGACTCTGGGAGGGCTCACGCCAAGGAGAACTTCCCAGAACCTCTGCTGCCAGTGTCCTTATCCCCACGGTGAAACAGAGCCACCACTCACCTCTGCAGGAGACCCCCGAACACCAGCAGGTAGGTCTGATTCAGTCTCCCCCAGGCTCACTGCTCCTTCCCCTGGGTCCTGATGCACACATTACTTTGTGTGTGCCCTCCAAGAGTGGGGTCTCTGTTTCCCCCAGTCCCGTCAAAGTCCTGCAATCCAATTCCCACTAGGCTTCAAAGTCTGATTCTCTAGGAATTCCTCCTCCCGTTGCCTGACCCCCAGGTTGGGAAGCCTGACGTGGGGCTCAGAACCTTTACTCCAGTGGGTGGACTTCTGTGGTATAAGTGTTCGCCAGTCTGTGAGTCACCCACCCAGCAGTTACGGGGTTTGATTTTACTCTGCTTGCGCCCCTCCTACCGTCTCACTGTGGCTTCTCCTCTGTCCTTGGACGTGGGGTATCCTCCTTGGTGAAGTCCAGGGTCTTCCTGTCAATGATGGTCCAGCAGTCAGTTGTGATTCTGGTGCTCTCGCAAGAGGGAGTGACAGCACGTCCTTCTACTCCGCCATCTTGGTTAATCTCGAAAAAGCTGTGTTAATGTTTTACATATTAAAGCATAAAATAAAATTTACAAGGATGGGTAAAACTAAAATTTAATACAAATAGAAACAAGTGGACCTCTTTATCAAATTAACAAACTACACAGAAAAAGAATTCATTTAATCTTTGAACACACTTTTCAGTCTACAACTCAAGTGGTATATACTCTAAAGAGAAAGACTAGAGGAATATCCGACTTGCTTAGTGAGTTTGTTGATATCGATTTTGATACTCTTTTGGATAGATTCTGAGACTGAGCAATTGAGAGAATAAATTGATGCCGTTAGAGTTCTCCCCATGGAAGAAGGGATATATAAAGGTGGAAGGAGCAGAATAATCTCATGTGGATCCAGTTATCATTATGAACATATTTTAAAAACTCCTGTCTACTGAAAAGTCCTGGAAACAATGACTTCAAGTAGGAATGAGCACATTTAGTGTAAGACCTTGGTTTTTCTAAGTGTTTCCCACTAAAAGGAAGTAGGAGAAATGGCTTACGGAATCAAATAATACCGGTATTGGAGCATGAAAAGAACAAGTTAAGCCTAGGACATCCAAATGTGCCCATAAACGGAAGAAGGTGCTTAATCTGTACAGACAGGCGAAAATGATACAAGAACCAGCTTGCAGGGACTCTCATTAGCCAGATTTGGGACAATTTGAACATCAAAAAGGATAGTGGTAATACATTTCCAATGGAGAAATCTGGCAAACACCACTGTAACCAAGTAATCAGACTTAACATCACTAACAACAGACACTCCAGCATTACCTGCCACCTGACATGCGTGTAATTAATGCACAGGAAATGGGAAGCATTTAGTTTCACCTATGCATTCCTTTCGCTAAAAATGTTCAATGTGAATATAATTATGAATATGTAATCAGACAAGTTCATATTGTGGCACATTTTCCAAAACAACTGACTTAGACTCTTAAATGTGAATGTAATGAAAGACAAAAAAGGAGATCTGTTCAAGAAAAAGGGAGACTAAAGAAGTAGCTAAATGCAATTGTTGATAATTGATTGACTCCTCAGTGGTTTGAGGGGGAAAACCTAGTTAAAAATGACACAAATGGGACTGTTTGGGGAAATTAGAATACGAACTATATATTAGATAACATTAATTCAAAGTTTAACTTTTTGTATAGGAGAATACTCCTCTTCTTAGGATATATATTCTGAAGCATTTAGAGGAGAAGTGTTATGATTTTGTAACTTTTAAATGGTTCAACAAAAACCCAAAGAGAATATATACATATCTCAAAATATTGCCATATCTGGTTTATTTTAACAATTCATCAAACTGTTCTTTCTGTAAGTTTGAAATTTTGTGAAGTGAAAAGTTGGGGAAAAATTATTGCAGGGCATTTCAAGTGCTAGTGCAGTGACTGACCCTCATATCTCTTTAAATTAATACTCATTTACCAGTTTGTCATTGATGGTTCCATAACAGGAAATCTGTTCATGTAAGTCACAGTATTAATAAATCAAAAGAATGGTGATAAAGCATTTCATGAAAGTAAACATCCTCTTCAGAGTTAAACACCTTTAAAAGTAGGAATATATAGATGATTCCTTTACATGATAAAATTATATTTCATTCTTAAATGCCAGCATCCTGCTTAAGGAAGCAGCACCTAGAAGCATTCTCATTAAAGACAGGGTCAATAAAAGAATTTCCACTGTCACTATTCATTCTTATAATTGGATGGTAGTAGCTAATACAGTTAGACAAAAGAGAATAAAATTTGGAAAGGAGAGAGAGATTTTTCATTGTTTGGAGATATGAATATTTAGCTAGAAAACCTGAGAGAATTAAACCATTACATATAATTAAGATGTCCAGATTAAAAAAAAAATAACAGAATTCTGCTTTCAGCATTATGGAAAACAAAGTATTTGGAAAAATCTTGCCTCCCCTTATAAAATAACTAGATCCTGCCTATGATTGATGCATTCTGGACTTACAGGAAGTGAGGGAAATTTCCAAAGACCTGCTCCCCTTCTGAAAATGGAGTACCAAACCATGAGGGTGAAAAGTGGAAGCAATGAGCTTTAAGCTCTTAAGACAACAGTGTTTAAAGTTAATATCACAAACAAGTTGTGTTGCTTTCAAAAGAAAGCAAAGGGGCTGAATATCAGAAAATCTATAAATGACATTTACTACATTAACAAATGAAAAAACATCATTTGATCATTTTTTTTAAAGTGTTACTTTAGTAATGATTATTGTAGTTAACATTTTTTTTTTAAAGATTTATTGATTGATTGATTGCTATGTTGGGTCTTCGTTTCTGTGCTAGGGCTTTCTCTAGTTGTGGCAAGTGGGGGCCACTCTTCATCGCGGTGCGCGGGCCTCTCACCATCGCGGCCTCTCTTGTTGCGGAGCACAGGCTCCAGACGCGCAGGCTCAGCAGTTGTGGCTCACGGGCCTAGTTGCTCCGCGGCATGTGGGATCCTCCCAGACCAGGGCTCGAACCCGTGTCCCCTCCATTAGCAGGCAGATTCCCAACCACTGCGCCACCAGGGAAGCCCCATTTGATCATTTTAATAAAAGCAGAAAAATCATTTGAAAGTCAACCCTCAAATATGGTTTAAAACGCTAAGCAAATTAGAAATTAGGAGTAGGAAGTTTCTTAACCTGATAAATGGTTTATGTACAAATTTTTTTTATGTTAAGAGTATTCCCTTTAAAATCAAGATCAAGACAAATATAATGTTTGAGCATTGCTGGATAAGAAGAGCAAAGGCTAAAGACTAGAAAGGATGAAACCACCAAATGGTACTTTTATTTTTTGCAGATATTATGATTGTCTACCAAAATGGTAGTTTATGTCACATACTATAGAAACCAAACACAAATCATCTCAGAGTGTCACACGGTAGCTACCAGAAGATCAACGTGCAAACATCAATTGGTACGTTTCTATGATACAAGTAAAAAATTGTTAGGAAGCACAGTTTAAAATATCATTATACAAAATTAAAAGGAACCTTAGGAGTACACGTTTTGTTAGATGTAAATCTGGTATGCAGAAATCTATCCAACTCCACTGAAAAACAGCACAAAAGACTCACGAATAAATTTCACAGGTAGGTAGGCTGAGAACTGTAAAGTTATTAATTTCCAATCAAAATTGTGCTGGGACAACTGTCAATATGTGGGGGAACCTATGAAATTGGATTGATAGCTCACTTTATATATAAAAATCAATACCAAATGCATTAAGAATTAAATATGAAAGGTAAAATTTTAAATGCTTGGAAGGATATATAGGAAAATATATTTCTAATCTTTTTTTTTTGGCAATGTTGCTGTTTTTTTTAAAAATTTATTTATTATTATTATTTTTTGGCTGTGTTGGGTCTTCGTTTCTGTGCGAGGGCTTTCTCTAGTTGCGGCGAGTGGGGGCCACTCTACATCGCGATGTGCGGGCCTGTCACTATCGCGGCCTCTCTTGTTGCGGAGCACAGGCTCCAGAGGCGCAGGCTCAGTAGTTGTGGC
Source organism: Balaenoptera ricei (assembly GCF_028023285.1). Taxonomy (NCBI): domain Eukaryota; kingdom Metazoa; phylum Chordata; class Mammalia; order Artiodactyla; family Balaenopteridae; genus Balaenoptera; species Balaenoptera ricei. Next base: position 6,482,184 of record NC_082654.1, on the reverse strand, counting down.
TCACGGGCCCAGTTGCTCCGCAGCATGTGGGATCTTCCCAGACCAAGGCTCAAACCCGTGTCCCCTGCATTGGCAGGCAGATTCTCAACCACTGCGCCACCAGGGAAGCCCTATTTCTAATCTTGAGATGGGCAATAACCTCTTTCATAAAGAAACCATAGAGCAAGGAAACAACTCAGTCTTGCAGAAATTTCACATTTGCAAACTATCTGATGAAGGATTAGATTCCAGTATATATAAAGAATTTCTACAAATCAATTAAATATAAACAACCCAATGGAAAAATAAGCAATATATAGAGAATGGACACTTTGCAGAAGAGGGAACATGTTTGGCAAATAAAGTCACATGAAGGCACTTAATCTCTTTGGTAAACGGAAATAAAAATTAAGATCACAATGAGATATCATTTTGCATCTGAAGGATTGGCAATAATTAAGTCTGAATGGTGTGTTGGATAGATTAGGGGTCAATAATTTTTATACTTCTAGTGAATGTAAGTTGTTATAAGCACTTTGGGAAACAATTTGGCATTATCATATAAGGTTAAGTACTGTATACTTACAATCAGACTTCACTCTTAGGTCTAGACTCAGAGAAACTCTTGTGTGTAGACATCAGGAGGCCAAAAATGTTCACAGCTGGACTGTATGCAGTAGCAAAACTTGGAAACAATCCCATGTCCATTGTCAGGAGAATGGCTGAATAAATCATGGCATACGCACATAATGGAATATAATACGATAATGTAAAAATGTGAACCACAGGTACTCACAGCTTGATAAATCTTAGTAACAACATTTAATGAACCAGCCAATTGCAGAAGATAATGCAGTTTAATATCATTTTCATAAAGTTAATGTACCAGCAAAACTAAACAAGTAGAGATTCACAATACAATGTTAAACTACTTTTACAAATCATAGGAATAGTGAACAGAAATTGATAGTGTCTTTGGAGGGTTAAGGGCCAGCACATAAGTAGAACAACTGGAATTGGTACTGTTCTAGGTCTTCAGAACAGTACTGGTGGTTGCTTTCCAGTATCTGCTTGATTGTTTTATTATATATATTCCACATACTCTTATGATATCAAATATCAAGATGAAAAAATTACTAAGAAGTAATTAGCTTTCATATATACAAACAATAACCAATTAGAAGATATAGGAAGGGCACTTCCTACGTGAAATGATAGGAATAAATCTCATAGGAAATGTGCGAGATCTATGTGAAGACAATTTCGAAAGGCTACTAGAGCCATTAAAAGGAGACTTGAAAATGGAAAGGCATAATTTGTTCTCAGAAAAATTGATTTCATAAAAATGTCAATTCTCCCTGAATCTGTATATTTAACATTTTGTAAGAATTCTGAAGTTTGTTTTCAGTTCAGACAAGGTAATTCAAGAATTCACATGGAAAATGTGTATAGGAACATGCAAGGAAATTATGAAACAAGTCTAGATAGAACCAAATATAAAGCTTTAGTAAACCCAGGTATGGGTATAAGAATGGATATAAGGTGCAGAAAAAGACCCCTAATCTTATTAATATTTGATAAAGATAACATTTCAAATCAATGATAAATTCGGGATTGTTCGATACATGATGTTGAGAGGACCAGATAGCCATATTTTAAAAGTTTAATCCATACCTCATTTCTAAATTCCAGAAGGATTAAATATTTAAATGTTAAAAAGTAAATTTTAGAAAAAGAAGAAAACATGAAATCAAAATAACCTTGGAGTGGGAATGATCTTTCTTGTCATGAGACAAAGTGCCATAGAAGATTGATAAAATTTGACTGTATAAAGGTGAAGAAAGTATGAAACAGTAAAAATGTGACAAAGTTGGAAATATTTAGTTCATTTCATGAAGAACTAATTTCCTTAGTATTTAAAGGATTTCTACAACTAATACGACCAGCTATACAATAAAAAGGCAAAAGTTTCAAACAAGCGTTTAATACATTTTCTAAAAGGACATGCAAATAGCTTTTAAACATGAAAAAAAGTTCAGTCTTAGTAAGAGAGGTCAATTAGAATGACAAGGAGTACTCAAATAGGAAAATGAACAACCCAATTAAAAATGGGGGAGGATCTGAATGGACATGTCATCAAAGAAAATATACAGATGGCAAATAAGTGTACGAAAAATGCTCAATGTCATATGTTATTAGGGGCTGCAAATTAAAACAACGAGATACCACTATATACTGTCAGAAGGGTGAAGACCCAAAATGCTGGCGAGGATGTGGAACAGCATCAACTCTCATTCATTGCTGGTGGGAACCCAAAACGCTACAGATGCTTTGGAAGACAGCTTGGTAGTTTCTTACAAAATTAAACCTACTCTTATCCTATGGTCCATGTTTACCCAAAGGAGTTGAAAACTTACATCCACACAAAAACCTGTACACAGATGTTTATAGCAGTTTTTATTCATAATTGTCAAACTTGGAAGCAACCAAAATGTCCTTCAGTAGGTGAATAGGTAAACTGTTGTACATCCAGACAATGGAATATCATTCAGCGCTAAAAAGAAGTGAGCTATCAAGCCCTGAAAAGACTTGGAAGAACCTTAAATGCATATTGCGAAGTGAAAGAAGCCAATCTGAAAAGGCAAAATTAAGGAGACAGTAAGAGGATCAGTGGTTGCCAGAAGGTAGTGGGAAGAGAGGGATGAATAGGTAGAGCACAGAGGGTTTTTAGGGCAGTAAAACTACTTTGTATGATACTATAATGATGGGCACACGTCCTTATACATTTGTCCAAACCCATAGAATGTACAACACCAAGAGCAAACCCTAATATAAACTATGGACTCTGCATGATAGCAATGTGTCAATGCAGGTTCATCAATTGTAACAAATGTACTACTTTGGTAGGGGATGTTGACAGTGGGGGCAGTGAGGGCATATGGAAATTCTCTGCTCAGTTTTGAAGTGAACCTAAAACTGCTCTTAATAAAAGCATATTAAAATAATGTCACGGAGATACCATTTAAAAATGATCTGGAAGTTTGACAACATGCTCTATTCCTGAGGGTATGGCAGTAGGCATAGATTTTGCTGGGGTGTGGAGGTGGAGTCATATTAATCCAATTTAACCATGTATGTTCTCTGGCTTAACAATTGTCCTTCTATAGGAATTTATCCTCTGGATACATTCTTACATGAATTAAAAGGTATATGTACACATTGTTTATAGTAGGAAAAGATGGAAAACATTCTAAATGCCCTATAAAAGGGAACAGGTTAAATATAGTGCATTCATATAATGGCATACTTTGTAGGTATCAAAAGAAAAAGGAGGATAATTCAGTCTTTGGTTGATTGGGTTTTATTTTTTAATGCTTTAGAAGAGTTTCATCTTTGCAACTCATTATTCGTAATTCCACATACATTTTTAGGATTTTGCTGTCAAATTTGCTGAAACTTCTATCAGGTTTTCTTCCTATTTGACCATTTCACATTTTCTTGGGTCGGGGTCATCATAAATACTCATTAAATAGAGGACACGTTGTTAAACAGTTGGTCACCAATGTCTTCATAATAGTGGCAGTTATGAGTTTCATTTTATCTTTAAGTTGTTATTTTAGGAAACTTCAGCAAAAATTTCAGTATTTTCCCAATGTGTTCCTCTGACTCACTTCCCTCTGTTAACTGGATTATCAAAAAATCCAAGGGTCTATTCATTGTGCTTGAAATTTATCCCTTCCCTTTAATTACTGCTTTCATTGAGATCTGAAAAATCTTCTCTTACAATTTAGTTTTTTTTTTGTTTGTTTGTTTTTCATACTGCAGGTTCTTATTAGTCATCAATTTTATATACATTAGTGTATACATGTCATCCCCACCCCACCGCGGTTTTTCCCCCTTGGTGTCCATACGTTTGTTCTCTACATCTGTGTCTCAACTTCTGCCCTGCAAACTGGTTCATCTGTACCATTTTTCTAGCTTCCACATACATGCATTAATATACGATATTTGTTTTTCTCTTTCTGACTTACTTCACTCTGTATGACAGTCTCTAGATCCATCCATGTCTCAACAAATGACTCAATTTCGTTCCTTTTTATGGCTGAGTAATATTCCATTGTATATATGTACCACAACTTCTTTATCCATTCGTCTGTCGATGGGCATTTAGGTTGCATCCATGACCTGGCTATGGTAAATAGTGCTGCAATGAACATCGGGGTGCATGTGTCTTTTTGAATTATGGTTTTCTCTGGGTATATGCCCAGTAGTGGGATTGCTGGATCATATGGTAATTCTATTCTTAGTTTTTTAAGGAACCTCCATACTGTTCTCCATAGTGGCTGTATCAATTTACATTCCCACCAAGAGTGCAAGAGGATTCCCTTTCTCCACACCTTCTCCAGCATTTGTTGTTTGTAGATTTTCTGATGATGCCCATTCTAACTGGTGTGAGGTGATACCTCATTGTAGTTTTGATTTGCATTGCTTTGGGTAGTATAGTCATTTTCACAATATTGATTCTTCCAATCCAAGAACATGGTATATCTCTCCATCTGTTGTATCATCCTTAATTTCTTTCATCAGTGTCTTATAGTTTTCTGCATACAGGTCTTTTGTCTCCCTAGGTAGATTTATTCCTAGGTATTTTATTCTTTTTGTTGCAATGGTAAATGGGAGTGTTTCCTTAATTTCTCTTTCAGATTTTTTATCATTAGTGCATAGGAATGCAAGAGATTTCTGTGCATTAATTTTGTATCCTGCAACTTTACCAAATTCATTGATTAGCTCTAGTAGTTTTCTGGTGGCATCTTTAGGATTCTCTATGTATAGTATCATGTCATCTGCAAACAGTGACAGTTTTACTTCTTCTTTTCCAATTTGTATTCCTTTTATTTCTTCTCTGATTGCCGTGGCTAGGACTTGCAAAACTATGTTGAATGATAGTGGTGAGAGTGGACATCCTTGTCTCGTTCCTGATCTTAGAGGAAATGCTTTCAGTTTTTCACCATTGAGAATGATGTTTGCTGTGGGTTTGTCATATATGGCCTTTATTATGTTGAGGTAGATTCCCTCTATGCCCACTTTCTGGAGAGTTTTTATCATAAATGGGTGTTGAATTTTGTCAAAAGCTTTTTCTGCATCTATTGAGATGATCATATGGTTTTTCTTCTTCAATTCCTTAATATGGTGTATCACATTGATTGATTGGCATATATTGAAAAATCCTTGCATCCCTGGGATAAATCCCACTTGATCATGGTGTATGATCCTTTTAATGTGTTGTTGGATTCTGTTTGCTAGTATTTTGTTGAGGATTTTTGCATCTGTATTCATCAGTGATATTGGTTTGTAATTTTCTTTTTTTGTAGTCTCTTTGTCTGGTTTTGGTATCAGGGTGATGGTGGCCTCATAGAATGAGTTTGGGAGTGTTCCTTCCTCTGCAATTTTTTGGAAGAGTTTGAGAAGGATGGGTGTTAGCTCTTCTCTTGATAGAATTCACCTGTGGAGCCATCTGGTCCTAGACTTTTGTTTGTTGGGAGATTTTAAATCACAGTTTCAGTTTCATTACTTGTGATTGGTCTGTTCATATTTTCCATTTCTTCCTGGTTCAGTCTTGGAAGGTTATACCTTTCTAAGAATTTGTCCATTTCTTCCAGGTTGTCTATTTTATTGCATAGAGTTGCTTGTAGTAGTCTCTTAGGATGCTTTGTATTTCTGCGGTGTCTCTTATAACTTCTCCTTTTTCATTTCTAATTTTATTGATTTGAGTCCTCTCCCTCTTTTTCTTGATGATTCTGGCTAATGGTTTATCAATTTTGTTTATTTTCTCAAAGAACCAGCTTTTAGTTTTATTGATCTTTGCTATTGTTTTCTTTGTTTCTATTTCATTTATTTCTGCTCTGATCTTTATGATTTCTTTCCTTCTGGTAACTTTGGGTTTTGTTTGTTGTTCTTTCTCTAGTTCCTTTAGGTGTAAGGTTAGATGGTTTCTTGTTTCTTGAGGTAGGCTTGTATAGCTATAAACTTCCCTCTTAGAACTGCTTTTGCTGCATCCCATAGGTTTTGGATCGTCATGTTTTTGTTGTAATTTGTCTCTAGGTATGTTTTGATTTCCTCTTTGATTTCTTCAGTGAGCTGTTGGTTATTTAGTAGTGTATTGTTTAGCCTCTATGTGTTTGTATTTTTTCCAGAAGGGTTGTGGTCGGAAAAGATACTTGATATGATTTCAATTTTCTTAAATTTACCAAGGCTTGATTTGTGACCCAAGATATGATCTATCCTGGAGAATGTTCCATGAGCGCTTGAGAAGAAAGTGTATTCTGTTGTTTTTGGAAGGAATGTCCTATAAATATCAATTCAGTCCATCTTGTTTAATGTATCATTTAAAGCTTGTGTTTCCTTATTTATTTTCATTTTGGATGATCTGTCCATTGATGAAAGAGGGTGTTAAAGTCCCCTACTATGATTGTGTTACTGTTGATTTCCCCTTTTATGGTTGTTAGCATTTGTCTTATGTATTGAGGTGCTCCTATGTTGGGTGCATAAATATTTACAGTTGTTATATCTTCTTCTTGGATTGATCCCTTGATCATTATGTGTAGTGTCATTCTTTGTCTGTTGTAATAGTCTTTATTTTAAAGCCTATTTTATCTGATATGAGTATTGCTCCTCCAGCTTTCTTTTGATTTGATTTGCATAGAATATCTTTTTCCATCCCCTCACTTTCAGTCTGTATGTGTCCCTAGGTCTGAAGTGGGTCTCTTGTAGACAGCGTATATATGGATCCTGTTTTTGTATCCATTCAGCCAGCCTGTGTCTTTTGGTTGGAGCATTTAATCTATTCACGTTTAAGGTAATTATTGGTATGTGTGTTGCTATTACCATTTTCTTTTTTGTTATTGGTTTGTTTTTGTAAGTTCTTTTCTTCTCTTGTGTTTCCCACTTGGAGAAGTTCCTTTAGTATTTGTTGTAGAGCTGATTTGGTGGTGCTGAATTCTCTTAGCTTTTGCTTGTCTGTAAAGCTTTTGATTTCTCCTTGGAATCTGAATGAGATCCTTGCTGGGTAGAGTAATCTTGGTTGTAGGTTATTCCCTTTCATCACTTTAAATATGTCATGACACTCCCTTCTGGCTTGTAGAGTTTCTGCTGAGAAATCAGCTGTTAACCTTATGGGAGTTCCCTTGTATATTATTTGTCATTTTTCCCTTGTTGCTTTCAATAATTTTTCTTTGTCTTTAATTGTTGCCAATCTGATTACTATGTGTCTCGGCGTGTTTCTCCTTGGGTTTATCCTGCCTGGGACTCTCTGCGCTTCCTGGACTTGGGTGGCTATTTCCTTTCCATGTTAGGGAAGTTTTTGACTATAATCTCTTCAAATATTTTATTGGGTCCTATCTCTCTCTCTTCTCCTTCTGGGACCCCTATAACGGGAATGTTGTTGCATTTAACGTTGTCCTAGAGGTCCCTTAGGGTGTCTTCATTTCTTTTCATTCTTTTTTCTTTATTCTGTACCATAGCAGTGAATTCCACCATTCTGTCTTCCAGGTCTCTTATCTGTTTTTTTTGCCTCAGTTGTTCTGCTGTTGATTCAGGCTAGTGTGTTTTTCATATCAGTTATTGTATTGTTCATCTCTGTTTGTTTGTTCTTTAATTATTTTAGGTGTTTGTTCTTTAATTCTTCTAGGTCTTTGTTAAACATTTCTTGCATCTTCTCGATCTTTGCCTCCATTCTTTTTCTGAGGTCCTGGATCATCTTCACCATCAGTATTCTGAATTCTTTTTCTGGAAGGTTTCCTATCTCCACTTCATTTAGTTGCTTTCCTTGGGTTTTATCTTTTCCTTCATCTGGTACATAGCCCTCTGCCTTTTCATCTTGTCTATCTTTCTGTGAAAGTGGTTTTTGTTCCACAGGCTGCAGGACTTTAGTTCTTTTTGCTTCTGCTGTCTGCCGTCTGGTGGATGAGACTATCTAAGAGGCTTGTGCAAGTTTCCTGATGTCACGGACTGGTGGTGGGTAGAGCTGGCTGTTGCTCTGGTGGGCAGAGCTCAGTAAAACTTTAATCTGCTTGTCTGTTGATGGGTGGGGCTGGGTTCCCTCCCTGTTGGTTGTTTGGCCTGAGGTGACCCAACACTGGAGCCTACCTGGTCGTTGGTGGGGCTAATGGCAGACTCTGGGAGGGCTCACGCCAAGGAGTACTTCCCAGAATTTCTGCTGACAGTGTCCTTGTCCTCATGGTGAGTCACAGCCACCCCCTGCCTCTGCAGGAGACCCTCCAACAGTAGCAGGTTGGTCTGGTTCAGTCTCCTATGGGGTCACTGCTCTTTCCCTTGGGTCCCAATGTGCACACTACTTTGTGTGTGCTCTGCAAGAGTGGAGTCTCTGTTTCCCCCAGTCCTGTCCAAGTCCTGCAATCAAATCCCACTAGCCTTCAATGTCTGATTCTCTAGAAATTCCTCCTTCCATTGCCGGACCCCCAGGTTGGGAAGCCTGACCTGGGGCTCAGAACCTTCACTCCAGTGGGTGGACTTCTGGGGTATAATTGTCCTCCAATTTGTGAGTTACCCACCCAGCAGTTATGGGAATTGATTTTATTGTGCTTGCGCCCCCCCTACCGTCTCATTGTGGCTCCTCCTTTGTCTTTGGATGTGGGTGTCTTTTTTGGTGAGTTCCAGTGTCTTCCTGTTGATGATTGTTCAGCAGTTAGTTGTTATTCCAGTGCTCTCATAAGAGGGAGTGGAGCACACGTTCTTCTACTCTGCCATCTTGAACCAATCCAGGACCCAACAGTCATTATTAACTTTTTGAATAAACATTTTTGTGCCATATTTGTGTTCAAGTTTTCATTCTCACTCATAGAAAATATGTTTTAGAGTCATTGAAATGTCATTGTACTTTACAGTGTTGTTGTGCTACAAGATTTCACTGCTTTAGAATGGGCAAACGATCTCGCTACCCTTAGACTCTTTAAAAGAAAAATACAGTTTTGTGTGGATGTTTAAAATACTACATCTAACCTAAGAAAGAAACCCAAGAAAAGAGCGTAAGGAGTTGTAAGATCCTGAGGTAGTCAACAATTTCAGGTATTGGGAGGCAGCTTTTCCTGATGTGATTTAGGGATGAGCAGCATCCAGAATATATTTTAAATACTTACTAATGTTTTTCAAGTGTGCTTGAAACTAACCCCTCTCCTGCCAGTCATATTGTCATTGATGAGTGGCAGGTGTGGAATGTAGGTTGTTGTGTGCAGTTCAGATCTGCATTCATTCTGTTGAAAGGCCAAAGCTGCATTTGAATAATTCTTGCGTGTGCCTTAATTTCAGATGAATTTTGCCGAAAACTTAAAAATCGGTTTTCTGCACAGCAGATTGGTTTCCTGTCTTAGAGTAGCACACATAATGGCATACACAAAGCAGTTCACTATTGTAGAATCTGAAGCAATAGAGTGTTATTTGATGTTGGGTTTGTTTATTTGATTTCTCACTTCATTTAATTCAAGTTTTCCCCGATTTTGATGAATTCTTTATGAGCTGTTTTGGATAAATAAGTCACATTGGTCCTTTTCATTTTGATGGTTTTCCAAGCGCTCATGTAAAAATTGATCAAACCCAGTAGTTTGATTCTCTGAAATTTCTGTTATTTGAAAGCATCAGTTTTCACTGTGATATCTGATGGGTAAACCTTTTTGATTTAAGCATTTAGTATCCTCAACTACTATTTAATACTTCACAATAATGCTGAATGTTCTTTCTTGTCTGTTCTTCAAGGTAACGGTAAAGTACAGTTTAATTCAATTTATGTGTAATCCAAGTAAGCACAGACTCCTTGTGATCTGTGACATCTGATTTTTGAGAGCTGTCAATCAATTTAATTCCACCTGAAAACGTATCTGGTGTAAGTAATACGTCTTATAAAAATATTTAAGAGTATCAGCAAAAACCCCAATATATACATTCATCAAAAAAACCAATATGTACATTCACCAGTTGTGGAAGAGACCAAACAAGATCTGATAACAATCTGTTCATATTTAAATTTGTTTTATAATACCTGTTTGAGAAGCATTTTAACAAATTCTTAATATGTTCCATTTGATTCTCTGTGAATTGGGATAACAATTTTGGTTGGAAAACACCTTCATTCACAGTATGTAACAGACCAGGATGAAAGTTCAGGGTACTTATGGAAGTCAACGAATTCATTAAAATGACACTCTGCAGACAGTAGTAATAGTTTACTCTTTGGAAATTCTGTTTCATCTTTAGGAATACTCCGATTCTCATAATCTTATCACTTCTTTTGTCATTGTTGTTATCAGTACTTTCTTGGCTATCATGATTCTTTTTGAAATACCTAGTTCTGCATACCATTTCAGCCATTAGATTTTAAAATTTTATTGTTAAATAGGTTCTGCCAATCTTCATTTTTTTCAATTTCCTCCTTTAGCTTCTGCTAGAATCCTTGCTTTCCACTGTATTTGAATTTGGGAATGATCAATAATTGTAGAAAAAAGTGGAAAATTTATCTGAAATTAAGGTAAACAAGAGAGCAGTTCAAATGCATTTAAAAATTGCCACTGTGGTAATTGAGCCCCATAATTGTATAATCAAATTATTCTTATACTACAAATATTGAATTATCGATGGGATACATGAAGGAGTTTTTCACTGGAACATTTGTTTCTTCAGGCTACTTGGTTGTATTGGTGGCAATTTCGCATGCCGTTTTATCTGGAACTGTCAGACTTTGTGAGGACAGGATGCATCAGATAAGTTAAGGTGTGCATAAGGAACGCATAAATCATGCAGCCTCGTCTTTAGTTATACTTTTTGCAATAATACTTAGTGTCCTACAAAGCAAGAATTATGACGAATTTTATTTCCTGTGATTTGCTGCAAAAAAGAAAGTGTGGTGTGTTTATAATGGTATACACTGCTCATTGAGTATATTTCTGACAGGTGAAAACTTGTGTTTTAATTAGATATTAATGAGATCCAAATCCTCTGAGATTTTAAATATTTGATGTTTGGAAGAATTTTCCAGAGACTAGCTACTGAAGCTATATACTTCAGTCTCCTCTGTTGTTCTTATGGTAGTAGGACTTTTCACCCCAAACCCATGTGATGGCGTATGAGCCCAGTTAGATGGTAAGGAGTATCCTTGGAAGTGATTGCCACAGAGGGGGAGGCCAGCAGGACCTCGGTTAGACGTGGGAGTGACTGCAAACTGCACAGCTGTACCTTATCAAACCAAACCAAGTGCATTTCCAGCTCCACGTCCCTTTAGTCCTGCCCCAGGAATACCATTTCCTGCCATACACCAGACACGGGGAGGTGGCTAGAGGGGAAGTTAGGGTGGGAAGGGGGTGCTCTCCTAACAGCCTGGAGTTCAAACATTGCAGATTTTACAAGAAAATTTTTTACCACGTGAACACATTGCTAGGACGCCTCCCCGAGCCTTGCAAGGGGCCTGTGCAAATGAGAGACCCCAAAGATTCAGGCTCCATTAGCTTTATAGTAGATCTCTCTCTGGTCTACTTATTTCGTGGCTTAGGGACCACCCCCCTCTGCCCCACCAAAATACTTAGTAAATATGGGTTCAGCTGGACAATATTTGACTACTGGGCCCACGCAAAGTCCAAGATCCCTCGTGTAAGCATTGTGTGCTCCGCCGCTGTGCTGGGGAAGTGCTTTCCTTCATGCTGCCTCTGTCTCCTGCAGGATTTTGCCCCAGTCTGCTTAAAAGTTTGTGGACAAAGAGCCTTAGCCCAGTCTTGGGGTCTGGGGAGCAAAGCAGAACCATTGTCTGTAACAGGAGAAGCCCCTTTAATGACCAGTTCTGGTGAGGAGCCAGGAACCACACTTTGAGAACCGCTCGGCCCATGGCTGCCAGGGCTCCCTGTGCTGCGTCCGGCCTCTGCTGGGCAGGCTCCTGGTTTGCATCAGCTTCCCTGGCTGAGGTGGAGTCTCAGAGAGAGAGAGAGAGAGAGAGAGAGAGGCTGCCGCAGCACTGGCCTGGCCTGGCCTGGTGGCTGGCTAGTGATTTTCAAACTTTGCTCTCTATACCCCTGAAGTAGAAAGGAGCTGCCTCAGGCTGACCTCTGGGGGGGTCTGGGAGATTGTGTGGGCATCTTCAGACACCCCTCCTCCGCCCCTCACTGCCTGCTTTTTCACTACATCAGCTCTTGTTCTGTGCCTTGTGTATTGGACTCTTAAAGGTGAATATGTTTGCAGAATGAGTTCCACTGCAGGCCAAAAAATTATTGCAACAATCTGGTTTCTGGGCTCTGGATAATGAGCAGCTTGTGAAAGTTCTCTGAGATCGAGGTCCCAGGAAGCCTGCAGGGCCAGAATCCCTCTTGGTTGCTAATTTGTATTCTCTTCATTTCACCCGGAGCCACACCCCAGATCCAAAAGAGCTTTGTGGTCTCTGGAGTCGGACAGACGAGGGAAGGTCTCTGTGTCCCAGGCTGTGATGTGGGTAAGGGTTCTGCTTTCCTGCTCCAGTGTCTGTGAACCTGAGATGAGATAGTGGCTCCAAAGCACTTAGACGGCATCTGGCCCAATGTAAGTGCTCAAATAAACATTAGTATTGCTACGATCTTTTGTTACTGTGGTGAAAAGCAGAAAATGATTCTTATTAGAGTCAAGAATTTTAAAATAAAATCATATAAATTTGATATTTCAGAAGAATTTTAATACTTAATCGATTTTTTTTTTTCCTGTGTTAGGCAAAGTGGATTTTTAGTTTAAAAAGACAGGGAGGACTTCCCTGGTGGCACAATGGTTAAGAATCCACCTGCCAAGGCAGGGGACACGGGTTCGAGCCCTGGTCTGGGAAGATCCCACATGCCGTGGAGCAACTAAGCCCGTGCGCTACAACTACTGAACCTGTGTTCTAGAGCCAGCGAGCCACAACTACTGAGCCCAAGTGCCACAACTACTGAAGCCTGCACACCTAGAGCCCGTGCTCCGCAACAAGAGAAGCCACCACAATGAGAAGCCCGCGCACCACAATGAAGAGTAGTCCCTGCTCGCCACAACTAGAGAAAGCCCGCACGCGGCAAAGACCCAACACAGCCAAAAAAAACACAAAAAACCACAATGCAAGGGACTTCCAAGGCAGTCGGGTGGTTAGGACTTGGTGCTTCCACTGACTAGGGCTTGGGTTCAATCCCTGGTTGGGGGAAGTAACATCTAGCAAGCCACACAGCATGGCCAAAAAGAAGAAAAAAAGACAGGGAAAGGGAAACTAATTAATAGAGCATTTATTTAACTAAGAGTGAAAGATAGTTTAAAAAGAACAGTTGCCTAGAATGATAACTTCAGCAGAAATCACTGGTATTTTTTTTTGTCAGTTGCTTTGCTTGATGAAGAATTTCTGTGAAACACTTACAATGCTCATTTGATGCGACTATCTTATTTTTAATGACATTTTAATAAAAACCCAGTTATATGCTTCATATCACGTGATTATGTAGCTCCCAAACAAAATCAACTTTCTTCCAAGTCAGAAAAAATATACCACCTACGGCAGTGGAATAATGCCGGGGAGGCAGGGGTGGTGTGGAGGGAATATATCATACTCAAGGAAAATTCAAATAATTAAGGTTTTGAAAGTTTTCTATTCAAATGAACTACAGTCAATTATCCTGATTGTGGCAGAATGCCATCTAAGGCCACATTCTTATTTATTCACATCTTAAAGGTAGAATCAGGAGGAAAATGGAGTTTGATATAAATAACTTTGCTGTATAACAGTTTGGCTACAAGGTATTTGTTCTTACGAAGAATGCAAACACTTCACACAGAATACATAATAGTAGCTCTTAAAGCTTAAACCAGTACTTTCATAGTACTTTTTTTAAGGTAGAAAGGGGCAACAGCCAAGATGAGGATTGAATATACTTGAAGGGGGATTCAAAGTGATGTTTATTGAGGACCTCACTTTAAGAAAAGCAAAAAAAAATAGTCTTTCTTAAAGATTGTAGAGAAAATATGATTTATTGGAGATATCCCTTGCTTGCATGCTCTAATATGAAGCCTCCATATATAATGCAAGTTATACTAGTATAGAAAATGGAAAGGAACAGTCAGATTTATTATGTATGAGCATGAATAACTTTTCTTTTTATTGCTTTCCCACTTCAGATCAAGTTGGAATTTTTCACTTTTGACCAAAGGCTTTTGTTGGGTTTGCAGAAAATATAGCAGAGGTACAAGAAATGTAATATCTATTGTATATGTTTGTAATGGTGTAAAGTAATTGAAGTAATAATTTAGAAGTTATGGTTAGGAATTTTAAATAAATTTAAAGTGATAGTTTAGTAATTAACTTATAAGAGTTAAATAATTGTGTGATAATCTGTGAGTACATTCATTTAGTGATTTCAGTGACCAAGAAGGGACACACTCAGGCTCCTTAAGAAAATATCTGACAAACTAGAGGGAGATAATTTTCATAAACAATTCAGAGGGAGAAATGAACTACTATAAACTTGTATAAGGGTGGGTCCTGGGTAGTAGCGAACCTACCACAATCTTTCTCTAAATAATGCCATACCATTTTACATTATGCATAAGAATCTTGCAATAGCATACTTCTATCCTCCATATCCTTTGTACTCGTTGTATTTTTCTCCTATATATCCTATTAACCTCCCAATACATTTCTGTAAATTTTACTTTAGGCAGATGGTATATTTTATATTTACCCACACATTTGCCATTTTTAATGTTCTTTATTCCTTTGTGTAGATGCAGATTTTCATCTTGTATGAATTCTCTTCTGCCTGAGAAACTTCCTTTAACATTTTTTATAGTTCAGGTTTGCCGGTGGTGAATTCTCTTAGCTTTCGTTTATCTAAAAAAGCCTTTGTTTTGCTTTTATTTCTTAAAGAGATTGCCACTGGGTAAAGAAATTCAGTACTCCATGCTTTGACGATGTCTCTACACAGTGATCAGCTTACGTATTTCTGAGGAGAGGTCTGCTGTCATTCTTATCTTTAGTTTTCTGTACTTAATTTTTTGTTGACCTATGGCTGCTTTCAAGATTTTTTACTGAATTTCAACAATTAGATTAGAATACTATTTGCCATGGTTTTCTTAAGTGTACTTTGCTTGAAGTTCTTGAAGTTCTGTAGGTTTATACTTGTCATCAAATATAGGAAAATTTGGGGAAAAGGGAAACTTTTGGCTATTTTTTTTTTTTTTTTTGCTTAAAACAACACAAACTTACTATAGTCCTGGAGGCTCTGCTCCCCCTGAAGCCTGTAGGGGAAGATCCTCCCTTGTCTCTTCCAGTTTCTGGTGTTCTCCCGGCAATCCTTGATGTTCCTTGGCTTGGAGATACATCACTTCAATCTCTGCCTCTGTTGTCACATGGCATTGTCCTTGTGTCTGTCTGGGTCTCTTCTACTTAGGGCATCAGTCATGCTGGACTTTGGTCCCACTCCACTCTGTTATGACCTCATCTTAACTAATTACATCTGCAATTACCCTATTTGCAAATAAGATCACATTCTGAGGTTCGGGGGATTAGGACTTCAACATACCTTTTTCAGGTATACAGTTCAACTCATAACAGGGAAAGAAGCGAAGATGTAGGTAAAAGAAAGTCCTGAGTTTAGTTTTCTATAAGAAAAGTAGAAAAGCTAAAATTCATAAGCAAAATTAAGTGGCATATGATGGGCAGTCAGTTTTTAGTACTTTACTTTGTATTTCCAGCTTACTTGCTGAAATGTAGGAAATATTTCCACATGTTTTTTACTTTATTTTATTGAAAAAAATTTTTTAGGCTCCTTTATTTAACATCTTTATTGGAGTATAATTGCTTTACAGTGGTGTGTTAGTTTCTGCTTTATAACAAAGTAAATCAGCTATACATATACATATATCCCCATATCTCCTCCCTCTTGCATCTCCCTCCCACCCTCCCTATCCCACCCCTCTAGGTGGTCACAAAGCACCCAGCTGATCCCCCTGTGCTATGCAGCTGCTTCCTACTTGCTATCTATTTTACATTTGGTAGTGTATGTAAGTCCATGCCACTCTCTCACTTCGTCCCAGCTTAGCCTTCCCCCTCCCCGTGTCCTCAAGTCCATTCTCTACATCTGCGTTTTTATTCCTGTCCTGCCCCTACGTTCTTCAGAACCTTTTTTTTTTTTTAGATTCCATATATATGTATTAGCATATGGTATTTGTTTTTCTCTTTCTGACTTACTTCACTCTGCATGACAGACTCTAGGTCCATCCACCTCACTAAAAATAACTCAATTTCGTTTCTTTTTATGGCTGAGAAATATTCCATTGTATATATGTGCCACATCTTCTTTATCCATTCATCTGTTGATGGACATTTAGGTTGCTTCCATGTCCTGGCTATTGTAAATAGAGCTGCAATGAACATTTTGGTACATGGCTCTTTTTGAATTATGGTTTTCTCAGGGTATATGCCCAGTAGTGGGATTGCTGGGTCATATGGTGGTTTTATTTTTAGTTTTTTAAGGAACCTCCATACTGTTCTCCGTAGTGGCTGTATCAATTTACATTCCCACCAACAGTGCAAGAGGGTTCCCTTTTCTTCACACCCTCTCCAGAATTTATTGTTTGTAGTTTTTTGATGATAGCCATTCTGACTGGTGTAAGGTGATACCTTATTGTAGTTTTGATTTGCATTTCTCTAATGATTAGGGATGTTGAGCGTTCTTTCATGTGTTTGTTGGCAATCTGTATCTCTTCTTTGGAGAAATGTCTATTTACGTGTTCTGCCCATTTTTGGATTGGTTTTTTTGTTTTTTTGATATTGAACTGCATGAGCTGCTTGTAAATTTTGGAGATTAATCCTTTGTCAGTTGCTTCATTTGCAAACATTTTCTCCCATTCTGAGGGTTGTCTTTTCGTCTTGTTTATGGTTTCCTTTGCTGTGCAAAGCTTTTAAGTTTCATTAGGTTCCATTTGTTTATTTTTGTTTTTATTTCCATTTCTCTAGGAGCTGGGTCACAAAGGGTCTTGCTGTGATTTATGTCATAGTGTTCTGCCTATGTTTTCCTTTAAGAGTTTTATAGTGTCTGGCCTTACATTTAGGTCTTTAATCCATTTTGAGTTTATTTTTGTGTATGGTGTTAGGGAGTGTTCTAATATCATTCTTTTACATGTAGCTGTCCAGTTTTCCCAGCACCACTTATTGAAGAGACTGTCTTTTCTCCATTGTATATCCTTGCTTCCTTTGTCATAGATTAGTTGACCATAGGTGCGTGGATTTGCCTCTGGGCTTTCTATCCTGTTCCATTGGTCGATATTTCTGGTTTTGTGCCAGTACCATACTGTCTTGATTACTGTAGCTTTGTAGTATAGTCTGAAGTCAGGGAGCCTTATTCCTCCAGCTCTGTTTTTCTTTCTCAAGATTGCTTTGGCTATTCGTGGTCTTTTGTGTTTCCATACAAATTGTGAAATTTTTTGTTCTAGTTCTGTGAAAAATGCCATTGGTAGTTTGATAGGGATTGCATTGAATCTGTAGATTGCTTTGGGTAGTATAGTCATTTTCACAGTGTTGATTTTTGCAATCCAAGGACATGGTATATCTCTCCATCTGTTTGTATCATCTTTAATTTCTTTCATCAGTGTCTTACAGTTTTCTGCATACAGGTGTTTTGTCTCCTTAGATAGGTTTATTCCTAGGTATTTTATTCTTTTTGTTGCAGTGGTAAATGGGAGTGTTTCCTTAATTTCTCTTTCAGATTTTTCATCATTAGTGTATAGGAATGCAAGAGATTTCTGTGCATTAATTTTGTATCTTGCTACTTTACCAAATTCATTGATTAGCTCTAGTAGTTTTCTGGTAGAGTCTTTAGGATTCTCTGTGTATAGTATCATGTCATCTGCAAACAGTCGCAGGTTTACTTCTTCTTTTCCAATTTGGATTCCTTTTATTTTTCTTCTCTGATTGCTGTGGCTAAAACTTCCAAAACTATGTTGAATAATAGTGGTGAGAGTGGACAACCTTGTCTTCTTCCTGATCTTAGGGGAAATGGTTTCAGTTTTTCACCATTGAGAACGATGTTGGTTGTGGGTTTGTCATATATGGCCTTTATTGTGTTGCGGTAAGTTCCCTCTATGCCTACTTTCTGGAGGGTTTTTTATCATCAATGTGTGTTGAATTTTATCGAAAGCTTTTTCTGCATCTATTGAGATGATCATATGGTTTTTATCCTTCAATTTGTTAATATAGCGTATCACATTGATTGATTTGTATATATTGAAGAATCCTTGCATCCCTGGGATAAACCCACCTTGATCATGGTGTATGATCCTTTTAATGTGCTGTTGAATTCTGTTTACCAGTATTTTGTTGAGGGTTTTTGCATCTATGTTCATCAGTGATATTGGCCTGTAGTTTTCTTTCTTTGAGAACATCTTTGTCTGGTTTTGGTATCAGGGTGATGGTGGTCTCGTAGAATGAGTTTGGGGGTGTTCCTCCCTCTGCTATATTTTGGAAGAGTTTGAGAAGGATAGGTGTTAGCTCTTCTCTAAATGTTTGACAGAATTCGCCTGTGAAGGCTTCTGGTCCTGGGCTTTTGTTTGTTGGAAGATTTTTAATCAGAGTTTTAATTTCAGTGCTTGTGATTGGTCTGTTTATATTTTCTATCTCTTCCTGGTTCAGTCTTAGAAGGTTGTGCTTTTCTAAGAATTTGTCCATTTCTTCCAGGTTGTCCATTTTATTGGCATATAGTTTCTTGTAGTAATCTCTCATGGTCCTTTGTATTTCTGCAGTGTCAGTTGTTACTTCTCCTTTTTCATTTCTAATTCTATTGATTTGAGTCTTCTCCCTTTTTTTATTGATGAGTCTGGCTAATGGTTTATCAGTTTTGTTTATCTTCTAAAAGAACCAGCTTTTAATTTTACTGATCTTTGCTATTATTTCCTTCACTTCTTTTTCATTTATTTCTGATCTGATCTTTATGATTCCTTTCCTTCTGCTAACTTTGGGGGTTTTTTTGTTCTTTCTCTAATTGCTTTAGGTGTAAGGTTAGGTTGTTTATTTGAGATGTTTCCTGTTTCTTGAGGTAGGATTATACAACTTATTATACAACTTCTAAGAGGGATTATAAACTTCCCTCTTAGAACTGCTTTTGCTGCATCCCATAGGTTTTGGGTCGTGTTTTCATTGTCATTTGTTTCTAGGTTTTTTTTTTTTTTTAATTTATTTATTTATGGCTGTGTTGGGTCTTTGTTTCTGTGTGAGGGCTCTCCCTAGTTGTGGCAAGCGGGGGCCACTCTTCATCGCAGTGCACAGGCCTCACTATTGCGGCCTCTCCTATTGCAGAGAACAGGCTCCAGATGCGCAGGCTCAGTAATTATGGCTCACGGGCCCAGTTGCTCCATGGCATGTGGGATCTTCCCAGACCAGGGCTCGAACCCGTGTCCCCTGCATTGGCAGGCAGACTCTCAACCACTGCGCCACCAGGGAAGCCCTCTAGGTATTTTTTGACTTCCTCTTTGATTTCTTCAGTGATCTCTCGGTTATTTAGTAGCATACTGTTTAGCCTCCATGTGTTTTGTATTTTTTTCAGATTTTTTCCTGTAATTGATATCTATTCTCATAGTGTTGTGGTTGGAAAAGATACTTGATACGATTTCAATATTCTGAAATTTACCAAGGCTTGATTTGTGACCCAAGATATGATCTATCCTGGAGAATGTTCCATGAGTACTTGAGAAGAATATGTATTCTGTTGTTTTTGGATGGAATGTCCTATAAATATCAATTCAGTCCATCTTGTTTAATGTATCATTTAAAGCTTGTGTTTCCTTATTTATTTTCATTTTGGATGATCTGTCCATTGGTGAAAGTGAGGTGTTAAAGTCCCCTACTATGATTGTGTTACTCTCGATTTCCCCTTTTATTGCTGTTAGCATTTGACTTATGTATTGAGGTGCTCCTATGTTGGGTGCATAAATATTTACAGTTGTTATATCTTCTTCTTGGATTGATCCCTTGATCATTATGTGTAGTGTCCTTCTTTGTCTGTTGTAATAGTCTTTATTTTGAAGCCTATTTTGTCTGATATGAGAATTGCTATTCCAGCTTTCTTTTGATTTCCATTTGCATGGAATATCTTTTTCCATCCCCTCACTTTCAGTCTGTATGTGTCCCTAGGTCTGAAGTGTGTCTCTTGTAGACAGCACATATATGGGTCTTGTTTTTGTATCCATTCAGCCAGCCTGTGTCTTTTGGTTGGAGCATTTAATCCATTTACATTTAAGGTAATTATTGATATGTATATTCCTATGACCATTTTCTTAATTGATTTGGGTTTGTTATTGTAGGTCTCTTTCTTCTCTTGTGTTTCCTGCCTAGAGAAGTTCCTTTAGCATTTGTTGTAAAGCTGGTTTGGTGGTGCTGAATTCTCTTAGCTTTTGCTTGTCTGTAAAAGTTTTAATTTCTCCGTGGAATCTGAATGAGATCCTTGCTGGGTAGAGTAATCTTGGTTGTAGGTTTTTCCCTTTCATCACTTTAAATATGTCCTGCCACTCCCTTCTGGCTTGCAGAGTTTCTGCTGAAAGATCAGCTGTTAACCTTTTGGGGATTCCCTTGTATGTTATTTGTTGTTTTTCCCTTGCTGCTTTTAATATTTTTTCTTTGTATTTAATTCTTGATAGTTTGATTAATATGTGTCTTGGCGTATTTCTCCTTGGATTTATCCTATATGGGATTCTATGTGCTTCCTGGACTCGATTAACTATTTCCTTTCCCGTATTGGGGATGTTTTCAACTGTAATCTCTTCAAATATTTTCTCAGTCCCTTTCTTTTTCTCTTCTTCTTCTGGGACCCCTATAATTCGAATGTTGGTGTGTTTAATGCTGTCCCAGAGGTCTCTGAGACTGTCCTCAATTCTTTTCATTCTTTTTTCTTTATTCTGCTCTGCAGTAGTTATTTCCACTATTTTATCTTCCAGGTCTCTTAACCGTTCTTCTGCCTCAGTTATTCTGCTATTGATTCCTTCTAGAGAATTTTAATTTCATTTATTATGTTGGTCATCATTGTTTGTTTGCTCTTTAGTTCTTCTAGGTCCTTGTTAAACGTTTCTTGTATTTTCTCCATTCTTTTTCCAAGATTTTGGGTCATCTTTACTATCATTACTCTGATTTCTTTTTCAGGTAGACTGCCTATTTCCTCTTCATTTGTTTGGTCTGGTGGGTTTTTACCTTGCTCCTTCATCTGCTGTGTGTTTCTCTGTCTTCTCATTTTACTTAACTTATTGTGTTTGGGGTCTTCTTTTCACTGGCTGTAGGTTCTTAGTTCCCATTGTTTTTAGTGTCTGCCCCCAGTGGCTTTGGTTGGTTCATTGGGTTGTGTAGGCTTCCTGGTGGAGGGGACTAGTGCCTGTGTTCTGGTGGATGAGGCTGGATCTTGTCTTTTTGGTGGGCAGAACCGCATCCGGTGGTGTGTTTTGGGGTATCTGTGACCTTCGTATGATTTTCATTAGCCTCTCTGCTAATCGGTGGAGTTGTGTTCTTGTCATGCTAGTTGTTTGGCATAGAATGTCCAGCACTGGAGCTTGCTGATTGTTGAGTGGAGCTGGGTCTTAGCGTTGAGATGGAGATCTTTGGGAGAGCTTTCGCTGTTTGATATTACATGGAGGTGGGAGGTCTCTGGTGGACCAGTGTCCTGAACTCAGCTCTCCCACCTCAGAGGCTCAGGTCTGACACCCGGCTGGAGCACCAAGACCCTGTCCGCCACACAGCTGCTATTAGAAGTGCCAGAAGGCTCCTAACCGTGGTCTCAGCCATGGAGTGTCAGCTTACTGCCATGCTCTGCGCCTTTGTAGGAGCCGCGACCCCCTCCTGGCTGCGGGCTCTTCCGGCTGTGCACCAACCCTCCTTTCTCCAGGTGCTGGAGGCAGCGCCCTGGGCCTTGTATGCCTTTTACATGCGGTAAATGGAGGCTCGGAGTGCAGGTCAGCTGAGGTCACGCCCCGACCCAGGGCCAAACGAATGGGGAGTCCACTAAGCTTGAAGGTCCTGCCCAGTTCACAGGGTTGGCTGGCTACAGTGAGCTGGAAGCTGGTGAGTTCCACATGTTTTCTTTTCACCAGCTGCTATGATAATGACACTCTTCTTCTGTATGCATATTCCTATTGCATTTCTATGGATTTAATAATAATAAACATTACCTATAATGGAAACAAGAGTGATAAGGAGTTTCCTACACAAAGTTGTTATGACAATCTCACCTTGGGAAAAGAAGAAATAAAAGATTAGATGAATATGTTTTGTTTTAGAACGTTATGTTGAGCACATCAATTGAAATCTGTGCTGCTACTGCTCAGCATGACCTGGCCATGAAGATGCACAAGCAAGATTTGAACATTTGAGCCAAAAATGACCCTCAGATCTCTGAGTAGGTCTTAAAAGTATGGCTGTTATTTCCTTAAATAATTTTCTGTCTCCTTTTTCTCCTCCTTCTTGAACTACAATTACATGTATGTTGAACTGCTTGATGTTCTTTCAGGTCAGTGATGCTGTTCTCATCTTTTCTCTCACGATCCTTCATTTTATCAATTTTGTGTTGCTATGTCTTCTAGTTTGTTGGTATATTTTCTGCTGTGTATAATCTGCTGTTAAATCTATTCAGTTTTTCATTTCAGATTGTATCTTTCATTTCAAGAAGTTCCAATTTGGTACTTTTATGTCTTCTGTCCTCATCACGTTCATGTTTTTCTTTATCTTCTTGAATAATAGTTATATTAGGTAATGTACTTGTTTATGAATTCTGGCTATGTTATTTCTGGGTTCATTCCTATTGTTTTCATGACAGGTCATATTTTCTGCCTTTTGCATATTGGTGATGTCTTTCCTAGAATAAAGATTTTTTTTTATTACAGTTTAAATTTACAAAAAAATTACAAAAATAGTACACGATTCCCACATAATCCACACCCAGTTTCCCCTATTGTTAACATCTTACATGTATATGGTACATTTTTACAAATAATGAGCCAATATTGATAATTATTATTAACTAAAGTCCACACTTTTTTCAGATTTCCTTAGTTTTTACCAAATGCCTTTCTTCTAGTCCATGATCCCATCCAGAATACATTACATTTAGTTTTTGTGTCTCCTTAAGTTCCTCTTGGCTGTGACAGTTTCTCAGACTTGTTCTTGTTTTTGATGACCTTGGCAGTTTTGAGGAGTGCTGGTCAAGCGTTTTGTAGAATGCCTTTCGATTGGGATTTATCTGATGTTTTTCTCATGGTTAGATTTAGTTGATGGGTTTTGGGGCGGTAAACCAGAGGCGAAAATGCCATTTTCATTACATTGAATTAAGGATACACACTGTCAGCGTGACTTAGCACTATTCATGCATACATTTTAATCCACCTCGTCTGAGGTCCTGCTTGTCAGGTTTCTCTGGTTAATGGTAAACTTACTCTCTTTTTTCCCTACTTTCCCTACTGAACTCTACATGCAGCCCACACTGAGGGAGAGGAGTTATGTTCTATTTCCTTGAGGGCAGAGTATCTCCATAAATTAGTTGGAGTTCTCCTGCATAGATTTGCCTCTTCTCCCACATTTATTTATTCATTCCTTTATTTATATTAATGTGGACTCATGGATATAAATTTTATACTTTAAGTTGTAGTCCAATACTCAATCTATTTTGTCACTCAAATGTTCCAGCTTTGGCCATTGGGAGGTTTTTTGTTTTTTGTTTTTTTTCCCAGTTGCTCCTATGTCTCTTTGGTATACCTTTTGGCCATGGTGTTTCTTTGTTTTTGTTTTTCCCAGCATTAACTCACTTTCTGGCACTCTAAGATGCTTTAGACTCATCTCATCCTCCATGTTTCCTGCCCCATTTCTAGAATCAGCCCTTTCTCCAAGGAGTCCTCGTTTCCTTAATTGAAGAATGGTGTTAGAAACCAAGATCTCTGTGCTAGATGAGCTTGTTTCTATTGGCATGTCTCTGCTTTTAGACCCTCTCATCTGACAAAGCAAGGAACTATATGAGTGTACATGCGTACACCTAATATTTGTGTATGTAAGTTAAGCTAAACATGCAGTCATACTGATGTCTCCAGCTGTAATTCACTAACATATGGATCATTCTAACCTCTCCCTGCTTATCTGTAAACGCCCACTCCAACAGAGAGAAATCTGGCTCCCACCATCTGCCATCCATTTACTTAACTATCTACATCTTATATGCATGCACATCAATATCAGAATGGTTAACCCGTACCCGTGTGAGAAAAAATGTTATCAACTAGCGTATAGTGCTTGTGTACAGTTTCTTTGGCCTTTAGTTTTAGAGACTCTGCTTGTTTCCAAAGTTAACTTAGGGCAGAACCCTTTCCCCTACCTTAATTAGGTAGTTTCACACATTTGTAATAGAGTTATTGTTTTGTCACATTCTGTTTTCCACCTTGAGATTCTGCAACCACCTGAATGATTTTTTAAAATTTGCATACATTAAGCTTCACTCTTTGTGCTGTAAGGTTCTATGGTTTTTGACAAATACATAGTGTCATGTGTCCACCTTTACGGTATCATGATAGTTTCACTGCCATAAACAATGCCCCTATGTTTCACCTATTCATCCCTCCTTCCCTCTCCTGAAACCTCTGGCAGCTATCTTTTTACTGTCTCCATAGTTTTGCTTTTTCGAGAACATCATAAATGGCATGATACAGATGTATCTTTGTCAGACTGGTTTCTTTCATTTAGTAATATGCCCTTAAGATTCTTCCATGTTTTTTTCACAGCTTGATAATTCATTTCTTTTCATTGCTGAATGACATTCCATTGTAGGGATGTACCACAGTTTGTTTATCTGTCAAAGGCCCTATTGTTTCTAGTTTATGGCCATTATGAACAAAGCTGTTGTAAACATTATCATGCAAGTTTTGGGTAAACATAAGTTTTCAAGTCAACTGGGTAATTACCTAGGTGCATGATTGCTGAATCATATGGCAAGACTATGTTTAACTTTGAAAAAAAACTGCCAAACTGTCTTCCAAAGTGGCTGTACCATTTTGCATTTCCACCAGCAGTGAATGAGAGTTCCTATTGCTCTGCATCTTTGCTAGCTTTTGGTGTTGTCAGGCTTTTGGATTTCAGCCATTCTGACATATAGTGTATAGTAGTGTCACGTTGTTGTTTCAATTTGCAATTTCCTAATGATGTATGATGTTGAGCATCTTTTCATGTATTGTATGTCTTTTGCCATCTGTATCGTATGTCTTCTTTGGTGAGGTATCTGTTCAGCTCTTTTGCCAGTTCCTTAATTGGGTTGTTTTCCTATTGTTGGGTCTTAAGAATTCTTTTTGTATTTTGGGTACGAGTTCTTCATCCATCATATGTTTTACAAATATTTGCAAAATGCTTTCATTTTTTATTGGTATGTGTGTTTATTCTTGTTCCTGAAGGGAATTTTTACTGACTATATGGTTCTAGGCTAACAGCTAGTTTTTCTTTTCTCTCTGAAAATATTACTGTATTGTTTTCTGGCTTCCATTGTTGTCCTTGAGAATTCTGCTGTCATCCTGATGTTCCTTTTTAAGGGGATGTGTGTTTTTTCTCTAGTTGCTTTTGGGGTCTCATCATTGCCTTTGATGTTCTGTTGTTTCATTTTTGTGTCTAGGCATGTTTTTTCCTATTGATCCTGCTTGGGATGTGTTTTGCTTCCTAAAGTTGTAAATTCATATTTTTAATTAGTTATGGTACATTTTCAATGATTATCCTTTAAATGTTGCCTCTCCTCCATTTTCTTTATTCTTCCTTTCTGGCACTTTGATTAAATATATGTTAGATCTTCTCATTCTATTTTTTTTTTTAAACCTCTGTTTTATACATTCAGTCTTTGCTTTATTCTGGGTAAACTGGGTAAGTTCTCCAGATATATAATTATCTTTTCATTTCTGCTTACTTTGCCATTTAACCCACCTACTTAGTTTTGTACTTCAACAATTACATTTTCACTTCTAGAATTTCCATTTGCTTTTTTCCTCAGATATTTTTGGTTATTCCTAATAGTTTTTTGTTATATATTCAACTTTGGAAATAATTCTTTTATTTCTTTAAAACTTTTGTACCTGGCTCTTAGATATTCTGAATGTGACAATTTCAACCTCTTCAGTTCTTGGAGGGTGTTTTTAAGTGGGCTCTGGATTGGTTATTTTTTCCTAGGAAAAGTGCACTGGAGGGCAAATTCACCATCTCCAGGAATCAGCTAGGCCTGGGAGGGGCGGTCTCCCCAGGGTCAGTAAGGCCCCAGATGTCTGAACGACAGAATAAAAAGACATGTTTACTACAAGGGCCTATGTCTCTGACTCTGTGCGCCTGCTTGCCTTCCTTTGTGTTTGGTGATCTTTGACCTTAAAATGTGTGGCTAAGCTGGGGACTCTTTCCTTAGGAGATCATTTGCTTCTGCCCTGGAAGCAGCCGAGGGGCTTGTGGGAACTGTGACCTCTTTGGAGCCCCTGGAGACTCGTTCAGAACAGGAGCCTCTGGCTCAGCTGTTGCTGCGTGCTGCTTTCCAAGTTCAATATCCCGGCAGCATAGTCGCTGTATTACTCTGACCTCATGGTAACCTCATGCCCTGCTGCCTACAGGCCAGGCCAGCTCTGGTTCTCTGTCCCTCTGACTCCCTGCTTCTCTGGTCCTGGTTCTCTGCCTCTCTAGGTTCCTTTGTTCCTGTTTTCTGGGTGTCCCTATACAAGCAGACCTCAGCGATATTGTGGGTTCAGATCCAGACCACTGCAGTAAGGCAAATATCACAAAGTGCATTACTCAAATGTTTCGGTTTCCCCATGCATGTGAACGTACGCTTAGAATATACTGTTGTCTATTAAGTGTGCAATAGAGTTATGTCTGAAAAAAACAATGTACATACCTTAATTAAAAAATACTGTATTGCTAAAAAATGCTAACTGTCATCCGAGCCTTCAGTGAGTTGTTGTAACATCAAAGATCACTGATCACAGATCACCATAATGAATATATTGATAATATAGAACAGGTTTGAAATATTGGGAGAATTACCAAAATGTGACACAGAGACATGAATGAATAAATGCTGTTGAAACAATGGCACAGATAGGCTTGCGCAGTGCAGGGGTGCCACAAACTTTCAATTTATAATTATTTTTTAAAGCCAAATCTGTGAAGCACAATAAAGCCAAGTGCAGTTGAAAGGAGAAGCAGTATGCCTGTCCTGGCTTCGGGAGGTCGAGGCACAGATTTCTGTTCCCTCTGGTTCCTGAATGATCTGAACCCTGCTCATATTTTAAAATTTTTTATGGGGTGGGGAGTTGGGGGAAGAGGTGAGCTGTCTCTGGGTAATTCTACCTTTTGTGAAACCAGCAATGTCTCAAAGGATGTGTCCCATCCCAGGTCTAACTGTTGTGGAGCTGAGGGTCCTTCAAGGGTCTGCTAGTTTTTGATGCCTGAATCTGATCACTTTTCATGACCTGTCCTGCTACCTCCAGAGCCCTAACCGACCACCATGATCTTTCCACCTGAATTACTGCAGTTGCCTCCTGGCTGGTCTCCCTGCTCCAGCCCTTACCCCACTTTGGTCTATTTCCAATATGGTAGCCAGAGGGATCCTGTTAAAACCTAAATTGGATCATTTCTCTACTCAGAATCTTCAAATTGCTTTCCATCTCATCAGAACAAAAGTCAAATATTTTACAGAGACCAAAAGGCCTCAGATAGCACTCTCCCACGCTCTCTCCCCTGGCCCTCTTCTCCCAACTTCTCTCCCTCATCCCCTACTATTGCTGCTTATGGTCCTATGATACCCTGTCCTCCTTGCAGTGCAAGGACCATGCTGGACTTGCTCCTGCCACAAGGGCTTTGCACTGGCCGTGCCTGCTGCCCAGGGTGCCCTTCCTCCAGATATTTGCGTGCTTTGTGCTCTCAGCTCCATGAGCCTTCAACTCAGAAGTCATGTCTTCAGTGGAACTTTCCTCTGCCGCCCCAATCTAAAACTGCAACTGACTCCAAACTCCCTATTCCCATTCTCTGCTTTATTTTTTTCCTTAGCACTTAAGTATCATCTTATTGATACATACTATATATTTTCTCTTTTAAAAATCAACTTTGAGATATTATATAATTTACATATAATAAGGTGTAGCCATTTTAAGCATACAGTTAGATGACTTTTGCCAAATGTATTCACCTGTGTAACCACCATTGCAGTCGAGAGAGGGCATTTCTATCACCAAAAAAAAAAAAAAAAAAAAAATCCCCGTAGGTCCCCTTACTACCTTCAGTCACAGCTCAAGGCTACCACTGACCCGATGACTGTCCCTATCAATGTTTGCCTTTTTTAGAACTTCATATACATGGAGTCAGTCTGTATGAACTCAGATGTCTGGCTTCTTTTACTCAGCATCATGTTTTTGAGCTTCATCTATGTTATGGCTCGTATCAATAGTGCAGTAACTAGTCATTAATTATTATGCATTAACTCATCATTCTTTTTTTTTTTTTTTGACTGATCTGATTTCTTTTATTTATAACAATGTTAGATGCAATTTTCTTTTTTTTTTTTCTTACACACACACTGTATTTTATTTTTACTGACACCAAGCATTGTAAATGGATGACCACAACAAAAGCAACAATGATTGCAATTACCAAACACGAAACACACTCATACTATGTCATAATATTGACATTCAGTCCAGTAATCCTCCACTGTAACAGCTCCTTTACTTTGCAGTGAAAATTGATTTGTATATTCTTTGCCTCTGAGTCCTTGTGGGATATATATATTTTTTAATTCAAACAAAGTCACAAAAATTATAATCATCCTCATCAGTTCACTCAGTCCCATATAATTAATTTCTTATTTCATCTTGATCTTTTGTTAGCACTTTTATGAGTTCATCAGTTTTTCATTAGAGTTCTGAAAATGCTTATTCATTCAGTTCAGCAGTACAGTCAGTTACCAGAAACCTGTACTTGTCAGAGTCTTTTCCATGAATACCTTGAAGATGAAACCCTTTTATATGAAGAGATTTGCAAAAGCATCAGAGTACACCCAGAACTGTCTGTAAATGACAAAAGACTTAGAAATGACCATGGTTAAAGATTTGATGAAAGTTCATAATAATGCAATTGACAAGGAAATTTAGTTATTTCTGAGATATATATTTTAAAGTAATAACTAGGATTATGACTTATAACATTATACCAGAACATATAAGATTTTTAGAAATTTCATGTACTGTCTGAAACCTTTATATTAACATATTTTCATACAAATAACCCAATGAAACTTTAGTATTAGTTGTTTTGTTTGTTTGGTTTTTTATACTGCAGGTTGTTATTAGTCATCAGTTTTATACAGATCAGTGTATATATGTCAACCCCAATCGCCCAATTCAGCACACCACCATCCCCAACCCACCGCAGTTTTCCCCTCTTGGTGTCCATATGTCTGTTCTCTACATCTGTGTCTCAACTTCTGCCCTGCAAACCGGCTCACCTGTACCATTTTTCTAGGTTCCACATACATGCGTTAATATACGATATTTGTTTTTCTCTTTCTGACTTACTTCACTCTGTATGACAGTCTCTAGATCCATCCACGTCTCCACAAATGACTCAATTTTGTTCCTTTTTATGGCTGAGTAATATTCCATTGTATATATGTACCACAAATTCTTTATCCATTCGTCTGTCGATGGGCATTTAGGTTGCTTCCATGACCTGGCTATTGTAAATAGTGCTGCAATGAACATTCGGGTGCATGTGTCTTTTTGAATTATGGTTTTCTCTGGGTATATGCCCAGTAGTGGGATTGCTGGATCATATGGTAAATCTATTTTTAGTTTTTTAAGGAGCCTCCATACTGTTCTCCATAGTGGCTGTATCAATTTACATTCCCACCAGCAGTGCAAGAGGGTTCCCTTTTCTCCACACCTTCTCCAGCATTTGTTGTTTGTAGATTTTCTGATGATGCCCATTCTAACTGGTGTGAGGTGATACCTCATTGTAGTTTTGATTTGCATTTCTCTAATAATTAGTGATGTTGAGCATCTTTTCATGTGCTTCTTGGCCATCTGTATATCTTCTTTGGAGAAATGTCTATTTAAGTCTTCTGCCCATTTTTGGATTGGGTTGTTTGTTTCTTTTTTTTTTTTTTTTTTTGAAATTTCATGTAAAGTCTGAAACATTTATATTAACATATTTCCATACAAATACAAATATAAGATTTTTAGAAATTTCATGTAATGTCTGAAACATTTATATTAACATATTTCCATACATATTTCCATACAAATACAAATATAAGATTTTTAGAAATTTCATGTAATGTCTAAAACATTTATATTAACATATTTCCATACAAATAACCCAATGAAAGTTTAGTATTAGTTGTTTTGTTTGTTTTTTTATACTGCAGGTTCTTATTAGGCATCAGTTTTATACACATCAGTGTATACATGTCAATCCCAATCGCCCAATTCAGCACACCACCATCCCCAACCCACCGCAGTTTTCCCCTCTTGGTGTCCATATGTCTGTTCTCTACATCTGTGTCTCAACTTCTGCCCTGCAAACCGGCTCACCTGTACCATTTTTCTAGGTTCCACATACATGCGTTAATATACGATATTTGTTTTTCTCTTTCTGACTTACTTCACTCTGTATGACAGTCTCTAGATCCATCCACGTCTCAACAAATGACTCAATTTCGTTCCTTTTTATGGCTGAGTAATATTCCATTGTATATATGTACCACATCTTCTTTATCCATTCTTCTGTCGATGGGCATTTAGGTTGCATCCATGACCTGGCTATTGTAAATAGTGCTGCAATGAACATTCGGGTGCATGTGTCTTCTTGAATTACGGTTTTCTCTGGGTATATGCCCAGTAGTGGGATTGCTGGGTCATATGGTAATTCTATTTTTAGTTTTTTAAGGAACCTCCATATTGTTCTCCGTAGTGGCTGTATAAATTTACATTCCCACCAACAGTGCAAGAGGGTTCCCTTTTCTCCACACCCTCTCCAGCATTTGTTGTTTGTAGATTTTCTGATGATGCCCATTCTAACTGGTGTGAGGTGATACCTCATTGTAGTTTTGATGTGCATTTCTCTAATAATTAGTGCTGTTGAGCATCTTTTCATGTGCTTTGTGGCCGTCTGTATGTCTTCTTTGGAGAAATGTTTATTTAGGTCTTCTGCCCATTTTTGGATTGGGGTGTTTGTTTCTTTAATATTGAGCTGAATGAGCTGTTTATATATTTTGGAGATTAATCCTTTGTCCGTTGATTCATTTGCAAATATTTTCTCCCATTCTGAGGGTTGTCTTTTCATCTTGTTTATGGTTTTCTTTGCTGTGCAAAAGCTTTGAAGTTTCATTAGGTCCCATTTGTTTATTTTGGTTTTTATTTCCCTTACTCTAGGAGGTGGATCAAAACAGATCTTGCTGTGATTTATGTCAAAGAGTGTTCTTCCTATGTTTTCCTCTAAGAGTTTTATAGTGTCCGGTCTTATATTTAGGTCTCTAATCCATTTTGAGTTTATTTTTGTGTATCGTGTTAGGGAGTGTTCTCATTTCATTCTTTTACATGTAGCTGTCCAGTTTTCCCAGCACCACTTATTGAAGAGACTGTCTTTTCTCCATTGTATATCCTTGCCTCCTTTGTCATATATTAGTTGACCATAGGTGTGTGGGTTTATCTCTGGGCTTTCTATCTCGTTACATTGATCTATGTTTGTGTTTTTGTGCCAGTACCATATTGTCTTGATTACTGTAGCTTTGTAGTATAGCCTGAGGTCAGGGAGTCTGATTCCTCCAGCTCCGTTTTTTTCCCTCAAGACTGCTTTGGCTATTCGGGGTCTTTTGTGTCTCCATACAGATTTTAAGATGATTTGTTCTAGCTCCGTAAAAAATGCCATTGGTAATTTGATAGGGATTGCATTGAATCTGTAGATTGCTTTGGGTAGTATAGTCATTTTCACAGTGTTGATTCTTCCAATCCAAGAACATGGTATATCTCTCCATCTGTTGGTATCATCTTTAATTTCTTTCATCAGTGTCTTATAGTTTTCTGCATACAGGTCTTTTGTCTCCCTAGGTAGGTTTATTCCTAGGTATTTTATTCTTTTTGTTGCAGTGGTAAATGGGAGTGTTTCTGTAATTTCTCTTTCAGATTTTTCATCATTAGTGTATAGGAATGCAAGAGATTTCTGTGCATTAATTTTGTATCCTGCAACTTTATCAAATTCATTGATTAGCTCTAGTAGTTTTCTGGTGGCATTTTTAGGATTCTGTATGTATATTATCATGTCATCCGCAAACAGTGACAGTTTTACTTCTTCTTTTCCAATTTGGATTCCTTTTATTTCTTTTTCTTCTCTAATTGCCGTGGCTAGGACTTCCAAAACTATGTTGAATAATAGTGGTGAGAGTGGACATCCTTGTCTCATTCCTGATCTTAGAGGAAATGCTTTCAGTTTTCACTGTTGAGAATGGTGTTTGCTGTGGGTTTGTTGTATATGGCCTTTATTATGTTGAGGTAGGTTCCTTCTATGCCCACTTTCTGGAGAGTTTTTATCATAAATGGGTGTTGAATTTTGTCAAAAGCTTTTTCTGCATCTATTGAAATGATCATATGGTTTTTCTTCTTCAGTTCCTCAATATGGTGTATCACATTGGTTGATTAGTGTATATTGAAGAATCCTTGCATCCCTGGGAT
Source organism: Balaenoptera ricei (assembly GCF_028023285.1). Taxonomy (NCBI): domain Eukaryota; kingdom Metazoa; phylum Chordata; class Mammalia; order Artiodactyla; family Balaenopteridae; genus Balaenoptera; species Balaenoptera ricei. Next base: position 6,449,478 of record NC_082654.1, on the reverse strand, counting down.
AAATCCCACTTGATCGTGGTGTATAATCCTTTTAATGTGTTGTTGGATTCTGTTTGCTAGTATTTTGTTGAGGATTCTTGCATCTATATTCATCAGTGATATTGGTCTGTAATTTTCTTTTTTTGTAGTCTCTTTGTCTGGTTTTGGTATCAGGGTGATGGTGGCCTCGTAGAATGAGTTTGGGAGTGTTCCTTGCTCTGCAATTTTTGGGAAGAGTTTGAGAAAGATGGGTGTTAGCTCTTCTCTAAATGTTTGATAGAATTCACCTGTGAAGCCATCTGGTCCTGGACTTTTGTTTGTTGGAAGATTTTTAATCACAGTTTCAATTTCATTACTTGTGATTGGTCCGTTCATATTTTCCGTTTCTTCCTGGTTCAGTCTTGGAAGGTTATACCTTTCTAAGAATTTGTCCATTTCTTCCAGGTTGTCCATTTTATTGGCATAGAGTTGCTTGTAGTAGTCTCTTAGGATGCTTTGTATTTCTGCGGTGTGTGTTTTAACTTCTCCTTTTTCATTTCTAATTTTATTGATTTGAGTCCTCTCCCTCTTTTTCCTGATGAGTCTGGCTAATGGTTTATCAATTTTGTTTATCTTCTCAAAGAACCAGCTTTTAGTTTTATTGATCTTTGCTATTGTTTTCATTGTTTCTATTTCATTTATTTCTGCTGTGATCTTTTTCATTTCTTTCCTTCTGCCAAATTTGGGTGTTGTTTGTTCTTCTTTCTCTAGTTCCTTTAGGTGTAAGGTTAGATTGCTTACTTGAGATTTTTCTTATTTCTTTAGGTAGGCTTGTATAGCTATAAACTTCCCTCTTAGAACTGCTTTTGTTGCATCCCATAGGTTTTGGACCGTCGTGTTTTCATTGTCATTTGTCTCTAGGTATTATTTGATTTCCTCTTTGATTTCTTCAGTGATCTCTTGGTTATTTAGTAATGTATTGTTTAGCCTCCATGTGTTTGTGTTTTTTACGTTTTTTTCCCTGTAATTCATTTCTAATCTCATAGCGTTGTGGTCAGAAAAGATGCTTGATATGATTTCAATTTTCTTAAATTTACTGAGGCTTGATTTGTGACCCAAGATGTGATCTATCCTGGAGAATGTTCCGTGCGCACTTGAGAAGAATGTGTAATCTGCTGTTTTTGGATGGAATGGCCTATAAATATCAATTAAATCTATTTGGTCTATTGTGTCATTTAAAACTTCTCTTTCCTTATTTATTTTCATTTTGGATGATCTGCCCATTGGTGTAAGTGAGGTGTTAAAGTCCCCCACTATGATTGTGTTACTGTCGATTTCCTCTTTTATAGCTGTTAGCAGTTGCCTTATGTATTGACGTGCTCCTATGTTGGGTGCATATATATTTATAATTGTTATATCTTCTTCTTGGATTGATCCCTTGATCATTATGTAGTGTCCTTCCTTGTCTCTTGTAACATTCTTTACTTTAAAGTCTATTTTATCTGATATGAGTATGGCTACTCTAGCTTTCTTTTGATTTCCATTGGCATGGAATATCTTTTTCCATCCCCTCACTTTCAGTCTGTATGTGTCCCTAGGTCTGAAGTGGGTCTCTTGTAGACAGCATATATATGGGTCTTGTTTTTGTATCTATTCAGCGAGACTCTGTCTTTTGGTTGGAGCATTTAATCCATTCACATTTAAGGTAGTTATTGATATGTATGTTCCTATGACCATTTTCTTAATTGTTTTGGGTTTGTTTTTGTAGGTCCTTTTCTTCTCTTGTGTTTCTCACTCAGAGAAGTTCCTTTAGCATTTGTTGTAGAGCTGGTTTGGTGGTGCTGAATTCTCTTATCTTTTGCTTGTCTGTAAAGCATTTGATTTCTTCATCGAATTTGAATGAGATCCTTGTGGGGTAGAGTAATCTTGATTGTAGCTTCTTCCCTTTCATCACTTTAAGTATATCATGCCACTCCCTTCTGGCTTGTAGAGTTTCTGCTGAGAAATCAGCTGTTCACCTTATGGGAGTTCCCTTGTATGTTATTTGTCATTTTTCCCTTGCTGCTTTCAATAATTTTTCTTTGTCTTTAATTTTTGCCAATTTGATTACTATGTGTCTCGGTGTGTTTCTCCTTGGATTTATCCTGTATGGTACTTGCTGCGCTTCCTGGACTTGGGTGGCTATTTCCTTTCCCATGTTAGGGAAATTTTCGACTATAATCTCTTCAAATATTTTCTCTGGTCCTTTCTCTCTCTCTTCTCCTTCTGGGACCCCTATAATGCGAATGTTGTTGTGTTTAATGTTGTCCCAGAGGTCCCTTAGGCTGTCTTCATTTCTTTTCATTCTTTTTTCTTTAGTCTGTTCCACAGCAGTGAATTCCACCATTCTGTCTTCCAGGTCACTTATCCGTTCTTCTGCTTCAGTTATTCTGCTATTGATTCCTTCTAGTGTAGTTTTCATTTCAGTTATTGTATTGTTCATCTCTGTTTGTTTGTTTTTTAATTCTTCTAGGTCTTTGTTAAACATTTCTTGCATCTTCTCGATCTTTGCCTCCATTCTTATTCCAAGGTCCTGGATCATCTTCACTATCATTATTCTGAATTCTTTTTCTGGAAGGTTGCCTATCTCCACTTCATTTAGTTGTTTTTCTGGGGTTTTATCTTGTTCCTTCATCTGGTATATAGCCCTCTGCCTTTTCATCTTGTCTATCTTTCTGTGAATGTGGTTTTTGTTCCACAGGCTGCAGGATTATAGTTTTTCTCGCTTCTGCTATCTGCCCTCTGGTGGTTGAGGCTATCTAAGAGGCTTGATGGGAGGCTCTGGTGGTGGGTAGAGCTGGCTGTTGCTGTGGTGGTCAGAGCTCAGTAAAACTTTAATCCACTTGACTGTTGATGGGTGGGGCTGGGTTCCGTCCCTGTTGGTTGTTTTGCCTGAGGCAACCCAACACTGGAGCCTACCTGGGCTCTTTGGTGGGGCTAATGATAGACTCTGGGAGGGCTCACACCAAGGAGCACTTCCCAGAATTTCTGCTGTCAGTGTCCTTGTCCCCATGGTGAAACAGAGCCACCCCCTGCCTCTGCAGGAGACCCTCCAACACTAGCAGGTTGGCCTGCTTCAGTCTCCCCCGGGGTCACTGCTCCTTCCCCTGGGTCCCAATGCACACACTATTTTGTGTGCGCCCTCCAAGAGTGGGGTCTCTGTTTCCCCCAGTCCTGTCAAAGTCCTGCAATTAATTCCCACTAGGCTTCAAAGTTTGATTCTCTAGGAATTCCTCCTCCCGTTGCCGGACCCCCTGGTTGGGAAGCCTGACGTGGGGCTCAGAAGCTTCACTCCAGTGTGTGGACTTCTGTGGTATAAGTGTTTGCCAGTCTGTGAGTCACCCACCCACCAGTTATGGGATTTGATGTTACTCTGATTGCGCCCCTCCTACCGTCTCATTGTGACTTCTCCTTTGTCTTTGGATGTGGGGTATCTTTTTTTGGTGCGTTCCAGTGTCTTCCTGTCGATGATTGTCCAGCAGCTAGTTGTGATTCTGGTGTTCTCACAAGAGGGAGTGAGAGCACGTCCTTCTACTCTGCCATCTTGGTTCCTCTCCCTAATCATTCTTTTTTATTGCTGAGTGATATTTCCTTGTATAGATATACCATAGTTTGTTCATTTATGTGCTGATTGGCATTTGGGATTTTCAGGTTTTATTGATTATGAATAAAGGTGCTCTGAATGTTCAAGTCCAGGTCTTTGTGTGGACATATGTTTCATTAACTGTGAATACCTAGGGGTGGGATTGCTTGCTCATTGCACAAGTCTATATTTAACTTTTTAGGAACTGTTGAACAGTTCTTTAAAAGGATGGCACAGTTTTGGATTTCTGCCAGGACCGCGTGAGTTACAGTTGTTCTGCATCCTCACTGACACTGGATGTCCTCAGTCTCTTATTTTAGGCATTCTAGGCGTCTCCTCATCATTTTAATGTACATTCCCTGATGACTAGTAATATTGAACATCTTTTCATGTCCTTATCAGCCATTTGTAAATCTTCTTTTGTGAAATACCATGCCAATTTTTATGCTTGTTTTAAAATTATGTTGTGTGTCTTCTTATTACTGAGTTGTAATATAAAATATATTAATAATTATATTCTGGACACAAGTCATTTGTTAGATATATGTATTATTAATATTTTCTCCCACCCTATATTATCTTTTTATTTTACTAATGGTGATTTTCAAAGAGTAGAAGCTTTCCATTTTTTTGAAACTCAACTTATCAAATTTTTTCCTTTTATGGTTAATGGTTTCTGTGTCCTGTGTAAGAAATCTTTGTGTAGTCTATGATTGTAAAGATATTTTCTCCTAACACTCGATGTATTTTGCTTATTTGTTAAGTGTCTTTTCCCCCCAACCATTAAAACATAAACTTCTTGAGGTAGAGATTTTTGTTGAATTTGTTTATTGCTCAATCCCCAGTATTGCATCATTCATAGTAGACTCTCAGTAAATATTTACTGAATGAATGAAAGTATGTTTTTATAATGTTCTTACACATGTATATATAAACAATACCTTAAATTGTTTTGCATATCTTATAAGGTAATATAGTGAATATGAACTGAAGAAAGAAGCACAGTGGTTCCAGGTGGCATCTAAAGAGAAGATACCATTTATTTTTATATACAGTATTCTGTAATATAAATGAACCTCACTCTATTTGTTCTCTTGTTGAGAAGGCTATTTCTAGTTTTTCATTACTATGTTATTAATAATGTGACAATGGTTTTACCAAGTTGTCTTGTACATTTGTGTGTATATGTTTCACCTCACACCTGGTTTAGGGGGTTGATAATATTCTTGTTTGCCTGGATGGGAGAAAACCAATCTGTCCCACACAGTTCGTACATTGATAATTGCTCCTTTTAAAGAGCAATTTGACAATATGCACCAAAATTAAACATATACACATCCAAAGACTCAACAATTCTACTTCCAGGAATTTGTCTTGTAAAAATATTTGCATCACTGTGTAAAGTTAAATGCAAAAAAATTTTTAATTGAAGTGTTGTCTGTAATAAACGATTGTATACAAAGAGTAGTTTGTTTTTAAAAATTGAGTTAAAGTCACATGTATTAATATGCAAGAATCTCAACCAAATAGCCTGTTAATTGAAAAAGGCAAACTGCAAAACAGTACCTTGAGTATAATGCTATCTTTGTAAAATTTTATATATCTTTGCTAAAGAAATCTTTGAATTTTCATCAAGCTTTTGCTGGTAGTCATCTCTGGGGAGGAGGTTATGAGAGAACTTTTATTTCCTGTTTCAATATTTCTGTATTGCTTAATTTCTAAAAACTCAGTGAGTAGATATTGCTTTTATATTAGAAAAAAGTAATACTATCACCTTTTGGGGAAAATGTGCTTCATTGAGAAAATTAGTTTTTCAAGTTTCCAACATCTGAGTAACTATCTTTGTTTCTTTTTCGAGATAGTACAGCATGCTTTTTGAACTTATTTTACCAGACGGTATTTATTACCTTCCTTGTTAATTGAGGTTATACTTGAGTGCCTAACATGTGCCAATTTTCATTTGTTGGATTATTCTGTAATTTTGGTTTTTGAAAGGGACATACATTTACATGCTATAGTAAGACAGTGTGAATGAAAACAAAAGCTATGGGTTAAAGATAATTTCAAGTAGAGATCTCCTAAATAATTTTAGGAAGTTTAAGGAAAGAGTTGAAGGTTGGGGACAGGGTAGGTGTGAGAACAGTGGGAGGAGGTTGAAGGGGGAGGGAGCTGGAAAAGGGTGAAGAGGGAAGCAGCACCCTATGGGAAGATTAGAAAGATTTACTTGTGTTCAAGCCGAGATCAAAGCTACACATTTGTAACTAGTGCAGAGAGAGGAAGTAAATCGATTTTCAAACCGTTCCTTAGACATTGGAGGAGAGACTTTTTGGAAGGAGAACTCTAATATACTAGCTGCCTTTGAATTTTGTTCGCTGAATGGGTTTACTTACTATTTACAGTGAAGGGGCTGACAATGAATCTTGCCTGTTAAGACATGCTTAGAGGCAGGAAACAGGTGAATATGAAAGCAGTCCCATAGTAGAAGCAGGGGATTTCTTATTCAGGACTTCATTCTGATAAATGCAAAGAACAATGACCATTCTTTATAATTAATACTCGATTTATGATCCTGGTTCTTTCATTAGTGGCTGCGAAAGTACAATTTATTTTTCTGTGTACACCCTGGTAACCTATTTAGAATGAGTTTGGAGAAATTTATGGTTAAAAATTTGTTTTTATATGGTAAGTTCATCCAGCCTTTCTCTTTGTTCTTTTTATAGCAAACCATTGCTGTTGGAGAACCAGGGACATGGTTATAAGTTATAAAAGAACCTCATTTGGAAGCGCACATTATGTGGCAAATATAATGTATTGACATATAATGAAAATTGCAGTGATTTCATTAATAAATTACAACTCTTAAAGATTCCTATTTATCAGCTATGTTGATAATGAGGGTTGAATTTTTCTATGGAGGTCTTTTTTTTTTTTTTTTTTTTAGGTTTTCAACCAATGTTTATTTTAAAAAACTTTTTTTTTTCCACACACACACGCTGTATTTTATTTTTACAAGAGATAAATAGACTGACACCAAGCATTGTACATGGATGACCACAACAAAAGCAACAATGATTGCAATTACCAAACATGAAACACACTCATACTATGTCATAATATTGACATTCAGTCCAGTAATCCTCCACTGTAACAGCTCCTTTACTTTGCAGTGAAAATTGATTTGTATATTCTTTGCCTCTGAGTCCTTGTGGGATATATATTTTTTTTAATTCAAACAAAGTCACAAAAATTATAATCATCCTCATCAGTTCACTCAGTCCCATATAATTAATTTCTTATTTCATCTTGATCTTTTGTTAGCACTTTTATGAGTTCATCAGTTTTTCATTAGAGTTCTGAAAATGCTTATTCATTCACTTCAGCAGTACAGTCAGTTACCAGAAACCTGTACTTGTCAGAGTCTTTTCCATGAATTTTTAAAAGATGAAACCCTTTTATAGGAACATATTTGCAAAAGCATCAGAGTACACCCAGAACTGTCTGTAAATGACAAAAGACTTAAAAATGACCATGGTTAAAAATTTGATGAAAGTTCATAATAATGCAGTTGACAAGAAAATTAGTTATTTCTGAGATATACATTTTAAGGTAATAACTAGGATTATGACTTATAACATTATACCAGAACATATAAGATTTTTAGAAATTTCATGTACTGTCTGAAACCTTTATATTAACATATTTCCATACAAATAACCCAATGAAAGTTTAGTATTAGTTGTTTTGTTTGTTTGTTTTTTTATACTGCAGGTTCTTATTAGGCATCAATTTTATACACATCAGTGTATACATGTCAATCCCAATCGCCCAATTCAGCACACCACCATCCCCAACCCACCGCAGTTTTCCCCCCTTGGTGTCCATATGTCCGTTCTCTACATCTGTGTCTCAACCTCTGCCCTGCAAACTGGCTCATCTGTACCATTTTTCTAGGTTCCACATACATGCGTTAATATACGATATTTGTTTTTCTCTTTCTGACTTACTTCACTCTGTATGACAGTCTCTAGATCCATCCACGTCTCAACAAATGACTCAATTTCGTTCCTTTTTATGGCTCAGTAATATTCCATTGTATATATGTACCACATCTTCTTTATCCATTCGTCTGTCTATGGGCATTTAGGTTGCTTCCATGACCTGGCTATTGTAAATAGAGCTGCAATGAACATTCGGGTGCATGTGTCTTTTTGAATTACGGTTTTCTCTGGGTATATGCCCAGTAGTGGGATTGCTGGGTCATATGGTAATTCTATTTTTAGTTTTTTAAGGAACCTCCATATTGTTCTCCATAGTGGCTGTATAAATTTACATTCCCACCAACAGTGCAAGAGGGTTCCCTTTTCTCCACACCCTCTCCAGCATTTGTTGTTTGTAGATTTTCTGATGATGCCCATTCTAACTGGTGTGAGGTGATACCTCATTGTATTTTTGATTTGCATTTCTCTAATAATTAGTGATGTTGGGCATCTTTTCATGTGCTTTGTGGCCGTCTGTATGTCTTCTTTGGAGAAATGTCTATTTAGGTCTTCTGCCCATTTTTGGATTGGGGTGTTTGTTTCTTTAATATTGAGCTGAATGAGCTGTTTATATATTTTGGAGATTAATCCTTTGTCCGTTGATTCGTTTGCAAATATTTTCTCCCATTCTGAGGGTTGTCTTTTCATCTTGTTTATGGTTTCCTTTGCTGTGCAAAAGCTTTGAAGTTTCATTAGGTCCCATTTGTTTATTTTTGTTTTTATTTCCATTACTCTAGGAGGTGGATCAAAAAAGATCTTGCTGTGATTGATGTCAAAGAGTGTTCTTCCTATGTTTTCCTCTAAGAGTTTTATAGTGTCCAGTCTTACATTTAGGTCTCGAATCCATTTTGAGTTTATTTTTGTGTATGGTGTTAGGGAGTATTCTAATTTCATTCTTTTACATGTAGCTGTCCAGTTTTCCCAGCACCACTTATTGAAGAGACTGTCTTTTCTCCATTGTATATCTTTGCCTCCTTTGTCATAGATTAGTTGACCATAGGTGTGTGGGTTTATCTCTGGGCTTTCTATCTTGTTCCATTGATCTATGTTTCTGTTTTTGTGCCAGTACCATATTTTCTTGATTACTGTAGCTTTGTAGTATAGTCTGAAGTCAGGGAGTCTGATTCCTCCAGCTCCGTTTTTTTCCCTCAAGACTGCTTTGGCTATTCGGGGTCTTTTGTGTCTCCATACAAATTTTAAGATGTTTTGTTCTAGTTCCGTAAAAAATGCCATTGGTAATTTGATAGGGATTGCATTGAATGTGTAGATTGCTTTGGGTAGTATAGTCATTTTCACAGTGTTGATTCTTCCAATCCAAGAACATGGTATATCTCTCCATCTGTTGGTATCATCTTTAATTTCTTTCATCAGTGTCTTATAGTTTTCTGCATACAGGTCTTTTGTCTCTCTAGGTAGGTTTATTCCTAGGTATTTTATTCTTTTTGTTGCAATGGTAAATGGGAGTGTTTCCATAATTTCTCTTTCAGATTTTTCATCATTAGTGTATAGGAATGCAAGAGATTTCTGTGCATTAATTTTGTATCCTGCAACTTTACCATATTCATTAATTAGCTCTAGCAGTTTTCTGGTGGCAGTTTTAGGATTCTGTATGTATATTATCATGTCATCCGCAAACAGTGACAGTTTTACTTCTTCTTTTCCAATTTGTATTCCTTTTATTTCTTTTTCTTCTCTGATTGCCGTGGCTAAGACTTCCAGAAGTATGTTGAATAATAGTGGTGAGAGTGGACATCCTTGTCTCGTTCCTGATCTTAGAGGAAATTTTTCAGTTTTTCAGCTTTCAGTTTTTCACCATTGAGAATGATGTTTGCTGTGGGTTTGTCATATATGGCCTTTATTATGTTGAGGTAGGTTCCCTCTATGCCCACTTTCTAGAGAGTTTTTATCATAAATGGGTGTTGAATTTTGTCAAAAGCTTTTTCTGCATCTATTGAGATGATCATATGGTTTTTCTTCTTCAGTTTGTTAATATGGTGTATCACATTGATTGATTTGCATATATTGAAGAATCCTTGCATCCCTGGCATAAATCCCTCTTGATTGTGGTGTGTGATCCTTTTAATGTGTTGGTGGATTCTGTTTGCTAGTATTTTGTTGAGGATTTTTGCATCTATATTCTTCAGTGATATTGGTCTGTAATTTTCTTTCTTTGTAGTGTCTTTGTCCGGTTTTGGTATCAGGGTGATGGTGGCCTCATAGAATGAGTTTGGGAGTGTTCCTTCCTCTGCAATTTTTGGGAAGAGTTTGAGAAGGATAGATGTTAGCTCTTCTCTAAATGTTTGATAGAATTCACCTGTGAAGCCATCTGGTCCTGGACTTTTGTTTGTTGGAAGATTTTTAATCACAGTTTCAATTTCATTGTTTGTGATTGGTCTGTTCATATTTTCTGTTTCTTCCTGGTTCAGTCTTGGAAGGTTATACCTTTCTAAGAATTTGTCCATTTCTTCCAGGTTGTCCATATTATTGGCATAAAGTTGCTTGTAGTAGTCTCTTAGGATGCTTTGTGTTTCTGCAGTGTCTGTTGTAACTTCTCCTTTTTCATTTCTGATTTTATTGATTTGAGTCCTCTCCCTCTTTTTCTTGATGAGTTTGGCTAATGGCTTATCAATTTTGTTTATCTTCTCATAGAACCAGCTTTTAGTTTTATTGATCTTTGCTATTGTTTTCTTTGTTTCTATTTCATTTATTTCTGCTCTGATCTTTATGATTTCTTTCCTTCTGGTAACTTTGGGTTTTGTTTGTTCTTCTTTCTCTAGTTCCTTTAGGTGTAAGGTTAGATTGTTTACTTGAGATTTTTCTTGTTTCTTTAGGTAGGCTTGTATAGCTATAAACTTCCCTCTTAGAACTGCTTTTGCTGCATCCCATAGGTTTTGGGTTGTCGTGTTTTCATTGTCATTTGTCTCTAGGTATATTTTGATTTCTTCTTTGATTTCTTCATTGATCTCTTGGTTATTTAGTAACGTATTGTTTAGCCTCCATGTGTTTGTCTTTTTTATGTTTTTTTCCCTGTAATTTATTTCTAATCTCATAGCATTGTGGTCAGAAAAGATGCTTGATATGATTTCAATTTTCTTAAATTTACTGAGGCTTGATTTGTGACCCAAGATGTGATCTATCCTGGAGAATGTTCCGTGCGCACTTGAGAAGAATGTGTAATCTGCTGTTTTTGGATGGAATGTCCTATAAATATCAATTAAATCTATCTGGTCTATTGTGTCATTTAAAGCTTCTGTTTCCTTATTTATTTTCATTTTGGATGATCTGTCCATTGGTGTAAGTGAGGTGTTAAAGTCCCCCACTATGATTGTGTTACTGTCAATTTCCTCTTTTATGGCTGTTAGCAGTTGCCTTATGTATTGAGGTGCTCCTATGTTGGGTGCATATATATTTATAATTGTTATATCTTCTTCTTGGATTGATCCCTTGGTCATTATGTAGTGTCCTTCTTTGTCTCTTGTAACATTCTTTACTTTAAAGTCTATTTTATCTGATATGAGTATAGCTACTCCAGCTTTCTTTTGATTTCCATTTGCATGGAATATCTTTTTCCATCCCCTCACTTTCAGTCTGTATGTGTCCCTAGGTCTAAAGTGGGTCTCTTGTAGACAGCATATATATGGGTCTTGTTTTTGTATCCATTCAGCAAGCCTGTGTCTTTTGGTTGGAGCATTTAATCCATTCACGTTTAAGGTAATTATCGATATGTATGTTCCTATGACCATTTTCTTAATTGTTTTGGGTTTGTTTTTGTAGGTCCTTTTCTTCTCTTGTGTTTCCCACTTAGAGAAGTTCCTTTAGCATTTGTTGTAGAGCTGGTTTGGTGGTGCTGAATTCTCTTAGCTTTTGCTTGTCTGTAAAGCTTTTGATTTCTCCATCAAATCTAAATGAGATCCTTGCCGGGTAGAGTAATCTTGGTTGTAGGTTCTTCCTTTTCATCACTTTAAGTATATCATGCCACTCCCTTCTTGCTTGTAGAGTTTCTGCTGAGAAATCAGCTGTTAACCTTATGGGAGTTCCCTTGTATGTTATTTGTCGTTTTTCCTTTGCTGCTTTCAATAATTTTTCTTTGTCTTTAATTTTTGCCACTTTGATTACTATGTGTCTCGGCGTGTTTCTCCTTGGGTTTATCCTGTATGGGACTCTCTGTGCTTCCTGGACTTGGGTGGCTATTTCCTTTCCCATGTTAGGGAAGTTTTCAACTATAATCTCTTCAAATATTTTCTCTGGCCCTTTTTCTCTCTCTTCCCCTTCTGGGACCCCTATAATGCGAATGTTGTTGCGTTTAATGTTGTCCCAGAGGTCTCTTAGGCTGTCTTCATTTCTTTTCATTCTTTTTTCTTTAGTCTGTTCCGCAGCAGTGAATTCCACCATTCTGTCTTCCAGGTCACTTATCCGTTCTTCTGCCTCAGTTATTCTGCTATTGATTCCTTCTAGTGTAGTTTTCATTTCAGTTATTGTATTGGTCATCTCTGTTTGTTTGTTCTTTAATTCTTCTAGGTCTTTGTTAATCATTTCTTGCATCTTCTCAATCTTTGCCTCCATTCTTATTCCGAGGTCCTGGATCATCTTCACTATCATTATTCTGAATTCTTTTTCTGGAAGGTTGCCTATCTCCACTTCATTTAGTTGTTTTTCTGGGGTTTTATCTTGTTCCTTCATCTGATATATAGCCCTCTGCCTTTTCATCTTGTCTGTCTTTCTGTAACTGTGGGTTTTGGTCCACAGGCTGCAGGATTGTAGTTTTGTTGCTTCTGCTGTCTGCCCTCTGGTGGTTGAGGCTATCTAAGAGGCTTGATGGGAGGCTCTGTTGGTGGGTAGAGCTGACTGTTGCTGTGGCAGACAGAGCTCCGTAACACTTTAATCCACTTGACTGTTGATGGGTGGGGCTGGGTTCCCTCCCTGTTGGTTGTTTTGCCTGAGGCAACCCAACACTGGAGCCTACCTGGGCTCTTTGGTGGGGCTAATGATAGACTCTGGGAGGGCTCACACCAAGGAGCACTTCCCAGAATTTCTGCTGTCAGTGTCCTTGTCCCCATGGTGAAACAGAGCCACCCCCTGCCTCTGCAGGAGACCCTCCAACACTAGCAGGTTGGCCTGCTTCAGTCTCCCCCGGGGTCACTGCTCCTTCCCCTGGGTCCCAATGCACACACTATTTTGTGTGCGCCCTCCAAGAGTGGGGTCTCTGTTTCCCCCAGTCCTGTCAAAAGTCCTGCAATCAATTCCCACTAGGCTTCAAAGTCTGATTCTCTAGGAATTCCTCCTCCCGTTGCCGGACCCCCTGGTTGGGAAGCCTGACGTGGGGCTCAGAAGCTTCACTCCAGTGGGTGGACTTCTGTGGTATAAGTGTTTGCCAGTCTGTGAGTCACCCACCCAGCAGTTATGGGATTTGATTGTACTCTGATTGCACCCCTCCTACCGTCTCACTGTGGCTTCTCCTCTCTCCTTGGACGTGGGGTATCCTCCTTGGTGAGTTCCAGTGTCTTCCTGTCGATGATTGTCCAGCAGCCAGTTGTGATTCTGGTGCTCTCGCAAGAGGGAATGAGAGCACGTCCTTCTACTCCACCATCTTGGTTAATCTCCTCTCTATGGAGGTCTTAATATTAATTGGACCACTTTAGTCCTTTTAAAATTATCTGATTCATTTTCAGGTTTGGATTTGCATTCCGAGAAGGTTGCACTGCATATTACTGTCAGTGTTAAGTGGAATGATGTGTCCTTTTTCTTGCTGTAATGTTCTTCATAGCCCTTTCTGGGCTGCATCTTTGAGGCATCAGCTCAAATGTCTCTTGGCACATTGGTCTTTTTTCTTTAGAGCAATGATCACAATTGTAGGAATTGTTTTGGGTTTTCTTGTCATACGTTTGCATCAGCTGCAAGACCAGACTCAATGAGAACTGGACCCGCCTGTCTTGTCCTCCCATACTCTCAGTACTGAGCAGGGTGTCTACCACATAGTAACATTCAGAAAAAGATATTGACAACCAAAGAACAGAGAATGGTTAGAAAAAGGGAGATTGGTGGGAGAGGGAACAGAGAAGGAAAGCGGCGGTTGAGAGAAATTTAAGACCATAACTCCTGAATGTAATCACTCTTTAAACTGCAAAATGTGCTAAAAAGCTGTAGGGTTTCAAAGATTTTTGTGTCAGTATGCTTTATTCCATTATATTTGTGTGAATAAGAGAGGTCCATAACAGTATAGTCAATTTATGTTATGAGCTGGATTGAGTTAGTTTTTATAGGGCAGCATAGAAGGCAACTGACAAACATCAGAGTCAAGACACAAAGCATCACATCCTATGGGGTGACCCATGTGAACTAGAAGATGGGCAACATGATGATTCGAACTCATGAGACAAACACTGGAGACCTCTCTTTGCTTATTGGAAGTTTCTATTTTTCACACCTACTAGTAAATAATATGCAGTCTAAGTATTGATAAGCATTGACAGCTGTAGAATAAAATATGCTAAGTTATATATTGTAGGTTAAGACACTACTTATCTTTCATGGTTAAATTACTTGCAACATATTTTAAGGAGTAATACAAAATCCCTTGAATATTTGAATAATGTCAGATCTGCTTGGATCAAACAGTAATTGAATGGTTTTGGGGGTAGAAAGTGAAGGGACCTCAGCTCGTCTCCTCAAGGAGCTTAGAGTCTAGTTGGATTGAATGTGTCATTGGAATGTAGAAAATATTCCAGACTTGAAACTCCCAAGGATTTCTGAATTTTAAACTGGACCACCTTTATATAACATTTTAAGGTAGTTTTGAAGAACAGGTTACCTGGATACCCATTTACTTGGGAGATGAGTAAGACAGTAAGGATATAAATACATCCATGCATGCAGTACCTTGTTCTGTTCTTTTTTTAAAAATTTATTTATTATTTATTTATTTATTTTTGGCTGCATTGGGTCTTTGTTGCTGCGTGCGGGCTTCCTCTAGTGGCTGCAAGTGGGGGCTACTCTTTGTTGCAGTGCACAGGCTTCTCATTGTGGTGGCTTCTCTTGTTGTGGAGCCCGGGCTCTAGGCGCACGGGCTTCAGTAGTTGTGGCACTCAGGCTGAGTAGTTGTGGCTCACAGGCTCTAGAGTGCAGGCTCAGTAGTTGTGGCGCACGGGCTTAGTTGCTCCGCGGCATGTGGGATCTTCCCGGACCAGGGCTCAAACCCGTGTCCCCTGCATTGGCAGGCAGACTCTCAACCACTGCGCCACCAGGGAAGTCCCGTTCTGTTCTTTTATTAAATAGTTCAGGCATAACATATATAAAATAACAAATATTCATGTGCCACCACCCGGCTTAAGAAACAAAACGTTGCCAATAAAATTATTTTTCTGCCATTCCATTCCTTTCTCTCCCTCCTCCTTTTGATATAGGTTTGTTTTCTCGAGCCTTAGGTAAATTGTATCATTCTGTACATATCGTTTCACAACTTGCTTTTGTGATTCAACCCCTCTCTGCCCCGATCTATTAATGTAGATATATTTAATTGTAACTTTAATCTTAACTGCTATATAGTATTCCAGTGTATGATTTTATTCATAATTCATCCAGTCCTCTCATGCCAGCCATTGAGCTGGTTTTCAATTTCTCCCAGCTGCAAACTTTCCGTGAATATTCCTGCATATCAACGACTGTAGCTGGGAGTGGAATTCCCACTTCCTGAACTTTACTTCACTTTGCCAAGTTGCTCTCCAAAGAGATTTCCCAACTTGTGCTTCCACTGGCAGTTTAGGAGTGTTGCCTCTCTTTCTGTTCTCTGCCATTGGCAGATTTCAGTTTTTGTAAGTTTGATGACTGGGCAATCTCACTGTTTGAATTGCATTGTCCTGATCGTTGGTGAGACTGCATGTGGTGCATTGATTGGTATTCTGCTTCTGCTGAGTGGCTTGGTCAGACCCTTTAGTGGTGGGGTTTTCTTAAGAATGTATGTAATCTGTAAAAAAAAAGAAAAAAACCCCCAAAATAAAAAACAACCCAATCAAAAAATGAGCAGAGGACTTAAATAGACCTTTCTCCAAAGAAGACGTACAGATGGCCAAGAGACACATGAAACGATGGCCCACATCGCTAATTATTAGAGAAATGCAAATCAAAATTACAATGAGGTGTCACCTCACACCAGTCAGAATGCCCATCATCAAAAAAATCTACAAATAATAATTGCTGGAGAGGGTGTGGAGAAAAGGGAACCCTCCTACGCTGTTGGTGGGAATGTAAATTGGTGCAGCCACTATGGAGAACAGTGGGGAGGTTCCTTAAAAAACTAAAAATAGAGCTACCATATGATCCAGCAATCCCACTTCTGCACATATATCCAGAGAATACTCTAATTAGAAAAGATACATGCACCCCAATGTTCATAGCAGCATAATTTACAATAGCCAAGATGTGGAAGCAACCTAAATGTCCATCAACAGATGAATGGATAAAGAAGATGTGGTATATATACACAATGGAATATTACTCAGCCATAAAAAAGAATGAAATAATGCCATTTGCAGCAACATGGATGGACCTAGAGATTATCATACTAAGTGAAGTAAGTCAGACTGAGAAAGACAAATGTATGATATGATTTGTATGTGGAATCTAAAATATGATGCAAATGAACTTATTTACAAAACAGAAATAAACTCACAGATATAGAGAACAAACTTAAGGTTACCAAAGGGGAAGGGGGCAGGGGAGAGGGAATAAATTAGGAGTTTGGGATTAGCAGATACAAACTACTATGTATAAAGTAGATAAACAGCAAGGTTCTACTGTATAGCACAGGGAACTATTATTCAATATCTTGTAATAAACTATAATGGAAAAAAATCTGAAAAAGATCCATATATAAAACTGCATCACTTTGTACACCAGAAACTAACACAACACTGTAAATGAACTATACTTCAATTAAAAAAAAATAGTATGTACGCTAAGCAGACGTGTTGTGAAAAATGCCCTATCACCACTGTTAACACATCCTGCCATTTCTCACTATAAATTCATTTTAAACTTCAGTGACATGCTCTGTGTCAAAAGAAAATAAACAGCAATTTGATTTTGCCTGTCTGATTGTGGAAGATGTTGTCGTCTCACGGGGATTCATGGTTGGTTTCCATTTGAAGAGCTCTGAGGCTCCACACCACGAAGCCTGAGCCTGAGAGCGCAGACTCTGAGTTAGAGGCCTGGGCTGACAGCTCTGCTCCCCACGTGCGGGTTTGGGGGACCTGAACAAGCTGCTTTACCTCTTTGAGGCTTGGTCCGCTCCTCTCCCTTCCTCGCTGTGAGGTTTAGACACATGGTTGACTGGTCCAGTACGGTGCCTGCTCTGAGCCAGCCCGCAGTAACCTGTAGTTATTATAATTAGGCAAAAGAAATAGCTTGGAAGAACACTTCTTTGCCTATTACCTATTAAACATATAGAATTCCAAGCAGGGTTTCCATGTAGCAAAAAGTATAAAATAGGTGAACATTTTCAAAATTGTTACCACTACCTTGTATCTGTGAAGCCCTTATCCATGTCAATTCACTTTTCAGTATTTTTAAAATCACATTATTTTTTCTTTGCAGTAAATCTGACAGGGAGGGTGGGAAGGTATTATCCCCGTGTTCCTGATGAGGAAAATCTGTGGTGGAGTCAGGGCAAGAGGCAGTGTTTCCTGATTCTTTTACTCTAGGAGGTTTTGTCTTTTGTTTTTTGCTTGTTAGTTTAGTTTGTTTTCGTTTGGTTTTTGATGTCTGAAGTGACTTTTGCCCTTGAAGAGCTTACTATCAAGGCTGGGAGAAGGAGCTTCCAGCAGTTTGCATTTTATATTGTTTTCTCTTAAAAGATAAGGATGCTTGGGAATAAAAACAAGAGAGAATTTTCTAAGGAAACTAAAATGTTTTCAATAAATGATGTACTGTCTGCCCACAGGCTCTGCTAGACTCATCCCCCTGATCCTTCAAAACTCACTTAAGGGCACCTCACCCCCCAGATTAGATGAGGGGCCCCCTCTGCACCTGCCGCCTCCCCTTTCCCAGTGGCACGTCTCTGGTTTGTATTTGGTGCCAGGGTTCCCTGCTAGTCCCTTAGCACCCTCCCCCCCTCCTTGGTGGTGCTTGGGCCCTTGGGACACAGAGTCACTGTCCCACCAACGTGCTGAATGAATGGATGAAAACTTACTCCTTGGAAATAAATGTTATGTAGAATATCTGCTTGACACCAAAATGGTCAATAAATTGAACCAGAGGGTAATTGAAATGTCTCATGTATGAAGCACCCACGTTGACTTAATTCTTGGTTTATTTTTATCAGACTTGTTTCGGTTATATACATACAAGCTCAGGGAGGAAGAATCTAGACTGCTAGTTTATCTTGGCTGAATTTTGTTTTCATTAAGAATAAGTGAAAATACGTAATTCCATTTTTCTTATTCAATGCTATTACAACATTAAAATTTACCAAAAAATGAGCCATAATCCTACCACTCTAATTGTATTTCATTTTTCTAAATTTTTTTCAGTTCTTCTGTCCATATGCATCTGTAGATTTTATCATTATAATCAGTGTCTGTGCAAATCTGTATTCCTCCCTCAGCATACCAAACGTACTTACGTTAGGATATGTTATTCCATGTGGCTTTTTAGTGGCTAAATATTTCTGCATTTAAATGATGTACTACAGTGTATATAACAAATTCTATATTCTTAGACATTTATATTGTCTGCAGTTTTTATTGCTATCAATGATGCTAAAGTGATTCTCTTGGTTTTTATTTTATGTTATCATTTATGTATCTATGTAGTTAAACACAGGCAGGTAGTAGATTGCATGTAGAGAGCTTGAGGGCGTGGTTCTGGAGTCACGTTGCCTGGGTTCAAATCCTTGTTCTGCTGATTCCTGGATGCCCTCCCTGGAAGGCTGTGTGACCTTCATGTATCTATGGTCCATCTCTAAAATGGAGGAAATTCAAGTGCTTCCTAAGGTCGCTATGAAGATTAAATGATAAAATATATGTAAATTGCTTAGGACACAGTCTGATACAAAGTGAAGGCTAATTAAAATTTAGCTATTAAAACAGCACTATTTACAATAGGCAAGACATGGAAGCAACTTAAATGTCCATCAACAGATGAATGTATAAAGTCAATGTGGTACATATATACAATGGAATATTACTCAGCCATAAAAAATGAAATAATGTCATTGGCGGCAACATGGATGGACCTAGAGATTAGCATATAAAATGAAGAAAGAGAAAGATAAATATCTTATGATATTACTTATATGTGGAATCTAAAAAAAGGATACAAATGAACTTATTTATAAAACAGAAATGGACTCACAGACATAGAAGACAAATTTATGGTTACCAAAGGGGATAGTGGGGGAGAGGGAATAAATTAGGAGTTTGGGATTAAAATATACATACTACTATATATAAAATAGGTAAACAACAAGGACCTACTGTATAGCACAGAGACCTATACTCAGTATCTTGTAATAACCTATAATAGAAAATAATCTAAAAAATAATATATATATATATATATAAAATGGAATCAATTTGCTGTACACCTGAAACTAACACAACACTGTAAATTAACTATACTTCAATAAAAAATTTTAGCTACTAATCCATGTTTGAGGGACGGATGGAGGTAAGTGGAAGCATAGATGAAATGAGATGATTATCAGCCATAATCATGCTGATAATTGACAAAGCTGGGTGTAAAGTACAAGGGAATTCACGATACTATTGTTTCTACTTTTTTATATGTTTGAAATTTTTTAATAAGTAAAAGTATACATAATAAAAACATTTTAGCTTTTAAGTTTATTTTTTGGTTTTGAATTATTTTCTTTGGACATGTTTCTAGGAGCGGGGTCACCCGTGGGATATTTTCATAATCATTGTTTTGAATATGGCCAAATTGCTTTAGTAAAGGATTGTTTGATATATGGTGCTATCCACAAACTCTAAGTAAGCCAGTTTTATCACAATCTTAAACAGCATAGATATTACCATCACGTTTGTCATCCAATTTTATAAATAGGATGACACCTCACAGTTATTTCCCCCCTTTTATTTTTTTAAAAATGTTTGTTTATTTTTGGCTGCGTTGGGTCTTTGTTGCTGCGTGGGTTTTCTCTAGTTGCGGTGAGCGGGGGCTACTCTTTGTTGCGGTGCGCAGGCTTCTCGTTGCGGTGGCTTCTCATTACAGAGCACGGGCTCTAGGCACATGGGCTTCAGTAGTTGTGGCACGCGGGCTCAGTAGTTGTGGCTCGTGGGCTCTAGAGCGCAGGCTTCAGTAGTTGTGGCGCACGGGCTTAGTTGCTTCGCGGCATGTGGGATCTTCCCGGACCAGGGATTGAACCCGTGTCCTCTGCGTTGGCAGGCGGATTCTTAACCACTGCGCTACCGGAGAAGTCCTCCCCCCTTTTAAAGTTAGTAGAAACTTCAAGCATTTTCTTAATTGTGGTTACTGGTAGTTATCATTTATAAATTTTTAAATTATTTACTTCTGTCCTTGGTCCTTTCATCTATAAGGGTTTTATAGGATTCATTTTATGAAAGCAGTATAATAGTTTGGTGGAATTAAACTCATTTTAACTCTCATATTTCATTTTTAAGTGAAAGGAGAAACTGTCATCACTATGCAGGTATTGTGATATTTGATTGAAAAATTCCTTCTTTAATACGTATTCATGGCAAACATATTTTTTGACACTTTTAATGATTATGATCTCCACGTCTTATTGATCTGGAATATGTTCTTGATTTATGGCTGCTATAAATGCGTGGTCAAGGTATGATGAATTGCTCTGAGGTGGCTGCCACCACTGTTCTTTATATAGCGTCCCCTCAGTGTGCCGTCATCCTGATTGTGGACCATCTGCCACCAGAGACCAGGCTGCAGATGTCCCTTGTCAATGAAATTTGACCTCAGTAAATTTGCAGGTGTCTTTGGAAGGGCAGGGAAACTACCATTCTGCTTTTACGGTATTCCACGTTTATAATGAACATACTCATGTTTGCTTTCTCTCTTCATCAGTCCCTGCTTCTCATGATACTAATCAGAATTGCTAATTCCAATACAGATCATGATCACAAATTCTCTGTAGCTCTTAAAATGTGTTCAGCTGCCTATCATTAAGATACTGAGTAACGTTTTACTCATCTTTTCAGTTTCCTCCTATGGGGCTGGCACATTTCTGTTATATCATTACAACCTACATATTTAAAATTTTAGAATACTAAGACCTAATATTGTACAGTGGTTTATTTTAACTTTATAGTTTTCTGTGTTTAAACCTATAATTTGTAAATGATAGCTTTTTAAAATGGATTTCTGGTGTACTGGAGAGCCACATTTTATGCCATCTTCGTAACCATAGGGACTGAAAGGTGACAGTGTATGAAGCCCTCTATATTTCATTTTCATATTATTTATTACTTGACAAATGGCAGAGGGGCATAAAATTGTTTTGTCAGATTTGCATAAGAACTTTCTTACAAAAAGCTTTTATAGGGGTTCCCTGGTGGTGCAGTGGTCGAGAGTCTGCCTGCCAGTGCAGGGGACACGGGTTCGAGCCCTGGTCTGGGAAGATCCCACATGCCGCGGAGCAACTAGGCCTGTGAGCCACAACTACTGAGCCTGTGCCTCTGGAGCCTGTGCTCCGCAACAAGAGAGGCCGCGATAGTGAGAGGCCCACGCACCGCGATGAAGAGTGGCCCCTGCTCGCCGCAACTAGAGAAAACCCTTGCACAGAAATGAAGACCCAACCCAGCCAAAAATAAATAATAAATAAATAATTTTTAAAAAAAGAAAAAAGCTTTTATAGTACACAACACGTACGTAAATTCTCATATAATCGTCCTTTTGAGATCAGCCTGGTAGTTTTGTTGCTGTTTTTTTCTTTTTTCATTTTTTTGGAAAACTTTTTTTTAGTATATATCTATATTTATTTTATTTAGGAATAATTGACACCAGGTGTACAACATAATGATTCGACATTTGTATACATAGCAAAATGATCACCACGATAAGTCTAGGTAACATCCATCACCATAAAGTTATAAGCGTTTTTCCCTTTTTTTCTTGTGATGAGGACTTTTAAGATCTACTCTTAGCAGCTTTCAAATGTGCAATGTTAACTATAGTCACCATGCTGTAGGTTACATCCCCATGATAATTATTTTATAGCTGGAAGTTTGTAACTTTTGACCCCCTTCACCCATTATACCCCCCCCCCTCCCACCCACTCCCACCAACCCCTGGCAACCACTGTCCTCTGTTGAAAAACTTTTTTAAAAAAATTTATTTAAATTTTTGAATTTTATTTTATTTTTTTATACAGCAGGTTCTTATTAGTCATCCATTTTATACACATCAGTGTATACATGTCAATCCCAATCGCCCAATTCATCACACCACCATCCCCACCCCCCTGCCGCTTTCCCCCCTTGGTGTCCATACGTTTGTTGTCTACATGTGTGCCTCAATTTCTGCCCTGCAAACCTGTTCATCTGTACCATTTTTCTAGGTTCCACATATATGTGTTAATATACGATATTTGTTTTTCTCTTTCTGACTTACTTCACTCTGTATGACAGTCTCTAGATCCATCCATGTCTCAACAAATGAAATGAAATGAAAAACTTTTAAGATTAAAAAAATCTGCCATGATGGAAAGAGCCTATCAGTTGTTTAAAGTAAAGATGCGAAATTGAAAGTAAGAATTTTTCCCCCCCTTTTTTGTCAGTAACCTTTAGAAAAGTTCAAATAAACTTTAAGCCTGAGTTTGACATAAGATTATGTGTTTGGCTAAATGTGGATACTGGTTATGAGACTTAAATAAGCAAAAGCACCTTTTAAAAGATCTGATACTTACAATCAGGAAAAATAGAGTTCTAAAACTTCTATATAAATCTAAATTGTGTCTACGAATATGTGTTTGTGGGTATGTTGTATAAGTATTTTATAAAACTTATGAAAACAATTTCCAAATAGTGTTTCTACTTAGATAAATATAAATACAAATGTGGATATAAACATCCTGGTTAAACAAATAAATAGCAAAAAGGTGAGCTTTTGAGGTGTTCAAAATGTTGATTGTAGTCATTTTAGGAAAGATGTATTGTTACTTGTCAAACAGCCAGTAGGTTCATCCCAGGGTAGAGTGAGTGAGGGCTGTCCTCCTAGATACACTTACCTCCCCTTGCAATTCTAGCTTCACTGTGAAACTTGACGATGATAACATTTAAAATAGAGGAATTTGTTCATGTGTTGGTAGTAAACTCAATTTAGCATACTTTCCTGATATGGTCCCTGTTCCTTGCCCTGGTACACTCTTCTCAGATTATCAGTGAGTTATCTCACTAATTGTTTTACCCACATTCGAGGACCTTTCCTCCTCTGCATTCCATGCTGAACATAAAGAGGCACCTGTCTGACTTCCTACCCGCTTCACAGCGTCAAGGTGAGTGTGGCCAAATCTGTCTGCTTCTTGGCCTCCTGTGGTCCTCCTAGACCATCTTATCTTCCCTTTTATGGACCGAGTCCCTGAAGACAAGCAGCCTCCTGAACCCGGGGCTGAGAGGGAGCTGCCCTCGCTCCCTCCTCCTGCTTGGACATCCCCACACTTCATTCATTCAAACAATCACCTGGCTTTCATTGTCTTCCCTGTCACTCGTTAAGTTCTCTTGGTCATTTAAAAATACGCTTTGGGTTCAAGCGGGTTCACAGGTCAAACCTGACTTAAAATGAGTGTCTGGAGGAAATCTGGAGATCTAACCAGTAGTAGATTTTTCACTCCAGGTCTGCATATTGCATCTCTGTTGCTGAGAGGGAGCCTGTGTTTTAACCCTGGTTCTGCCAGGTACTGCGCTGTGACCTTGGGCAACTTGCTTAAACTCTCTGTGTCTGAGATTTTTTATAATGCAGATGATAAAAATCCTTATAGCTTATAGAGTTGTAGTGGAAACTAAATGAATGAATAAAGCATCCATGATGGCGCCTGTCAGAAAGTAAGTGCCACGTAACTTGTACTGTAGTCATTGCTGTTCTCCCAGGAGTAGGGCCTGTGACTTGTCGTTTCTGTCAGCTCTCCTGGAGGCTCGGAGTTGACCCGTGCCTCTCTTCCCTTGGCACAGTGATGTTTGCACTTTGGCTAGTGACTTGTTCCTATGTTTATTTTAGAATCCATCCTAAAACTAACATCCTCAAATACGTGTATTAGCCGGTCACGACAAAAATACCAGAATTTTTATCAAAGAGAAAACACAAGCTGCAGTATATGGGCACAACGCTGTAAGAGTTAAAACACACCTGTCAAATGACTCTAGGCTGGCTGAAAACCAAAACAAAACAAGTTTGCTTTCATCCCCTATTTATTTTTTGGCCACCTAGAAAGCCATCAGCTGTCACCTGATGAGGACATTCACTCATGGGCTGACCATCTGGGTCCTGCGTGGCGTTAATAGTTTTCTGCCCAAAGCGGCTCTTGCCTAGATGGAGAACTGCATCTTGATAAGCTGTGCTTCAAAGTAAAGAAGATGTAGAACATCATTGCTGGTCAGCACACTAACCTTCGGGGTCTGGGCGAGTAAAGTGGTGCAAAGTGGTGTCTCGGGGTCAGCCAAGTCTGTGCTATGACGGCCGTGCCTTCAGTCAGTTTTCATTCATGGGTGCTGAACCTCGGAGAGGCTGTGGGTCTGAGAAACTTGGATCACTCCTTAAAAAAAAAGTGAGTAACAATAAATTAACTTTCTAGCACCACCGCTTTTCCGGTGTACCAGATCTGGAGGGGGTGACGGCTAGCAGGGAGGGCTGTGACTCTCTCCTGAGCCTGCAGCTGGCGGTGGGCATGTTGCCGGGGCTGGTGGCAGTGGACCGTCTGTGGCCAGTGCCAAGCTAACAGGTAGAGGTCTCTGGTTATATGCCTGTATCAATGATTAGTAAAGAGCAAAAGGCATGAGAGACACGTGCATAACTGGGAATAGTATCTTTTTATTCCTCGTATAAATTTGTGGTGAACCATTTGGTTGGTCCCTTTGGAGATCTGGCATTCGTTGAGAATTTCTTACCTATCTTAATTTACAAAGGGATTGTTATTTTTCTCTCTCTTTTATAAAATTGAAGTATAGTTGATTTACAATATCATGTTAGTTTCAGGTGTACAGCACAGCGATTCAGTTATACGTGTGTGTACATATATATATTATATATATATATTCTGCTTCAGATTCACTTTCCTTATAGCTTATTACAAAATATTGAGTATAGTACCTTGTGCTATACAGTAGGTCCTTGTTGGTTCTCTATTTTATATACTGTAAAGTAGCGTGTATATGTTTTTTTTTTTTTTTTGGATACAAGTCCTTTATTGGATATATGATTTTCAAATATTTTTTCCTAATTCATGGCATGTCTTTACTTTTTTTTTTTTAAACATCTTTATTGAAGTATAATTGCTTCACAATGGTGTGTTAGTTTCTGCTTTATAACAAAGTGAATCAGCTACACATATACACACGTTCCCATATCTCCTCCCTCCCGCATCTCCCTCCCTCCCACCCTCCCCATCCCACCCCCCTGGGCGGTCACAAAGCACCGAGCTGATCTCCCTGTGCTATGTGGCTGCTTCCCACTAGCTAGCTATTTTACATTTGGTAGTGTATATATGTCCATGACACTCTCTCACCCTGTCACATCTCACCCCTCCCCCTCCCCATATCCTCAAGTCCATTCTTTAGTAGGTCTGTGTCTTTATTCCCATCTCGCCACTAGGTTCTTCATGACCTTTTTTTTTCCCCTTAGATTCCATATATATGTGTTAGCATACTGTATTTGTTTTTCTCTTTGTGACTTACTTCACTCTGTATGACAGACTCTAACTCCATCCACCTCATTACAAATACCTCCATTTCATTTCTTTTAATGGCTGAGTAATATTCCATTGTATATATGTGCCACATCTTCTTTATCCATTCATCCGATGATGGACACTTAGGTTGCTTCCATGTCCTGGCTATTGTAAATAGAGCTGCAATGAACATTTTGGTACATGACTCTTTTTGAATTATGGTTTTCTCAGGGTATATGCCCAGTAGTGGGATTGCTGGGTCGTATGGTAGTTCTATTTTTAGTTTTTTAAGGAACCTCCATACTGTTCTCCATAGTGGCTATATCAATTTACATTCCCACCAACAGTGCAAGAGTGTTCCCTTTTCTCCACACCCTCTCCAGCATTTATTGTTTGTAGATTTTTTGATGATGGCCATTCTGACCGGTGTGAGATGATACCTCATTGTAGTTTTGATTTGCATATCTCTAATGATTAATGATGTTGAGCATTCTTTCATGTGTCTGTTGGCCATCTGTATATCTTCTTTGGAGAAATGTCTATTTAGGTCTTCTGCCCATTTTTGGATTGGGTTGTTTGTTTATTTGTTATTGAGCTGCATGAGCTGCTTGTAAATCTTGGAGATTAATCCTTTGTCAGTTGCTTCATTTGCAAATATTTTCTCCCATTCTGAGGGTTGTCTTTTTGTCTTGTTTATGGTTTCCTTTGCTGTGCAAAAGCTTTGAAGTTTCATTAGGTCCCATTTGTTTATTTGTGTTTTTATTTCCATTTCTCTAGGAGGTGGGTCAAAAAGGATCTTGCTGTGATGTATGTCATAGAGTGTTCTGCCTATGTTTTCCTCTAAGAGTTTGATAGTGTCTGGCTTTACACTTAGGTCTCTAATCCATTTTGAGTTTATTTTTGTGCATGGTGTCAGGGAGTGTTCTAATTTCATACTTTTACATGTACCTGTCCAATTTTCCCAGCACCACTTATTGAAGAGGCTGTCTTTTCTCCACTGTATATGCTTGCCTCCTTTATCAAAGATAAGGTGACCATATGTGCGTGGGTTTATCTCTGGGCTTTCTATCCTGTTCCATTGATCTATATTTCTGTTTTTGTGCCAGTACCAAACTGTCTTGATTACTGTAGCTTTGTAATATAGTCTGAAGTCAGGGAGCCTGATTCCTCCAGATCCATTTTTCGTTCTCAAGATCGCTTTGGCTATTCGGGGTCTTTTGTGTCTCCATACAAATTGTGAAATTTTTTGTTCTAGTTCTGTGAAAAATGCCAGTGGTAGTTTGATAGGGATTGCATTGACTCTGTAGATTGCTTTGGGTAGTAGAGTCATTTTCACAGTGTTGATTTTTGCAATCCAAGGACATGGTATATCTCTCCATCTGTTTGTATCATCTTTAATTTCTTTCATCAGTGTCCTATAATTTTCTGCATACAGGTCTTTTGTCTCCTTAGGTAGATTTATTCCTAGATACTTTATTCTTTTTGTTGCAATGGTAAACGGGAGTGTTTTCTTAATTTCACTTTCAGATTTTTCATCATTAGTATATAGGAATGCAAGAGATTTCTGTGCATTAATTTTGTATCCTGCAACTTTACCAAATTCATTGATTAGCTCTAGGAGTTTTCTGGTAGCAGTTTTAGGATTCTCTATGTATAGTATCATGTCATCTGCAAACAGTGACAGCTTTACTTCTTCTTTTCTGATTTGGATTCCTTTTATTTCTTTTTCTTCTCTGATTGCTGTGGCTAACACTTCCAAAACTATGTTGAATAATAGTGGTGAGAGTGGGCAACCTTGTCTTGTTCCTGATCTTAGTGGAAATGGTTTCAGTTTTTCACCGTTGAGGACAATGTTGGCTGTGGGCTTGTCATATATGGCCTTTATTATGTTGAGGAAAGTTCCCTCTATGCCTACTTTCTGCAGGGCTTTTATCATAAATGGGTGTTGAATTTTGTCAAAAGCTTTCTCTGCATCTATTGAGATGATCATATTTTTTCTCCTTCAATTTGTTAATATGATGTATCACGTTGATTGATTTGCGTATATTGAAGAATCCTTGCATTCCTGGGATAAACCCCACTTGATCATGGTGTATGATCCTTTTAATGTGCTGTTGGATTCTGTTTGCTAGTATTTTGTTGAGGAGTTTTGCATCTATGTTCATCAGTGATATTGGCCTGTAGTTTTCTTTCTTTGTGACATCTTTGTCTGGTTTTGGTATCAGGGTGATGGTGGCCTCGTAGAATGAGTTTGGGAGTGTTCCTCCCTCTGCAATATTTTGGAAGAGTTTGAGAAGGATAGGTGTTAGCTCTTCTCTAAATGTTTGATAGAATTCGCCTGTGAAGCCATCTGGTCCTGGACTTTTGTTTGTTGGAAGATTTTTAACCAGAGTTTCAATTTCAGTGCTTGTGATTGGTCTGTTCATATTTTCTATTTCTTCCTGGTTCAGTCTTGGTAGGTTGTGCATTTCTAAGAATCTGTCCATTTGTTCCAGGTTGTCCATTTTATTGGCATAGAGTTGCTTGTAGTAATCTCTCATGATCGTTTGTATTTCTGCAGTGTCAGTGGTTACTTCTCCTTTTTCATTTCTAATTCTATTGATTTGAGTCTTCTCCCTTTTTCTCTTGATGAGTCTGGCTAATGGTTTATCAATTTTGTTTATCTTCTCGAAGAACCAGCTTTTAGTTTCATTGATTTTTGCTATTGTTTCCTTCATTTCTTTTTCATTTATTTCTTTTTTTTTTTTTTTAAACATCTTTATTGAAGTATAATTGCCTTACAATAGTGTGTTAGCTTCTGCTTTATAACAAAGTGAATCAGTTATACATATACAATATGTTCCCATTTCTCTTCCCTCTTGCATCTCCCTCCCTCCCACCCTCCCCATCCCACCCCTCTAGGTGGTCACAAAGCACCGAGCTGATCTCCCTGTGCTATGCGGCTGCTTCCCACTAGCTATCTATTTTACATTTGGTAGTGTATATATGTCCATGACACTCTCTTACCCTGTCACATCTCACCCCACCCCCTCCCCATATCCTCAAGTCCATTCTCTAGTAGGTCTGTGTCTTTATTCCCGTCTTGCCACTAGGTTCTTCATGGCCTTTTTTTTTTTTTTTTTCCTTAGATTCCGTATATATGTGTTAGCATACTGTATTTGTTTTTCTCTTTCTGACTTACTTCACTCTGTATGACAGACTCTAACTCCATCCACCTCATTACAAATACCTCCATTTCATTTCTTTTTACGGCTGAGTAATATTCCATTGTATATATGTGCCACATCTTCTTTATCCATTCGTCTGTCGATGGACATTTAGGTTGCTTCCATGTCCTGGCTATTGTAAATAGAGCTGCAATGAACATTGTGGTACATGACACTTTTTGACCTATGGTTTTCTCAGGGTATATGCCCAGTAGTGGGATTGCTGGGTCGTATGGTAGTTCTATTTGTAGTTTTTTAAGGAACCTCCATACTGTTCTCCATAGTGGCTGTATCAATTTACATTCCCACCAACAGTGCAAGAGTGTTCCCTTTCCTCCACACCCTCTCCAGCATTTATTGTTTCTAGATTTTTTGATGATGGCCATTCTGACCGGTGTGAGATGATATCTCATTGTAGTTTTGATTTGCATTTCTCTAATGATTAATGATGTTGAGCATTCTTTCATGTGTCTGTAGGCCATCTGTATATCTTCTTTGGAGAAATGTCTATTTAGGTCTTCTGCCCATTTTTGGATTGGGTTGTTCGTTTTTTTGTTATTGAGCTGCATGAGCTGCTTGTAAATCTTGGAGATTAATCCTTTGTCAGTTGCTT
This sequence comes from Balaenoptera ricei, assembly GCF_028023285.1. Classification (NCBI taxonomy): domain Eukaryota; kingdom Metazoa; phylum Chordata; class Mammalia; order Artiodactyla; family Balaenopteridae; genus Balaenoptera; species Balaenoptera ricei. The sequence goes on along the minus strand of NC_082654.1, from coordinate 6,420,173 downwards.
CATTTGCAAATATTTTCTCCCATTCTAAGGGTTGTCTTTTGGTCTTGTTTATGGTTTCCTTTGCTGTGCAAAAGCTTTTAAGTTTCATTAGGTCCCATTTGTTTATTTGTGTTCTTATTTCCATTTCTCTGGGAGCTGGGTCAAAAAGAATCTTGCTGTGATGTATGTCATAGAGTGTTCTGCCTATGTTTTCCTCTAAGAGTTTGATAGTGTCTGGCCTTACACTTAGGTCTTTAATCCATTTTGAGTTTATTTTTGTGCATGGTGTCAGGGAGTGTTCTAATTTCATACTTTTACATGTACCTGTCCAATTTTCCCAGCACCACTTATTGAAGAGGCTGTCTTTTTTCCACTGTATATGCTTGCCTCCTTTATCAAAGATAAGGTGACCATATGTGTGTGGGTTTATCTCTGGGCTTTCTATCCTGTTCCATTGATCTATATTTCTGTTTTTGTGCCCGTACCAAACTGTCTTGATTACTGAAGCTTTGTAATATAGTCTGAAGTCAGGGAGCCTGATTCCCCCAGCTCCATTTTTCGTTCTCAAGATTGCTTTGGCTATTCGGGGTCTTTTGTGTTTCCATACAAATTGTGAAATTTTTTGTTCTAGTTCTGTGAAAAATGCCAGTGGTAGTTTGATAGGGATTGCATTGACTCTGTAGATTGCTTTGGGTAGTAGAGTCATTTTCACAATGTTGATTCTTCCAATCCAGGAACATGGTATATCTCTCCATCTATTTGTATCATCTTTAATTTCTTTCATCAGTGTCTTATAATTTTCTGCATACAGGTCTTTTGTCTCCTTAGGTAGGTTTATTCCTAGATATCTTATTCTTTTTGTTGCAATGGTAAACGGGAGTGTTTTCTTAATTTCACTTTCAGATTTTTCGTCATTAGTGTATAGAAATGCAAGCGATTTCTGTGCATTAATTTTGTATCCTGCTACTTTACCAAATTCATTGATTAGCTCTAGGAGTTTTCTGGTAGCCTCTTTAGGATTCTCTATGTATAGTATCATGTCATCTGCAAATAGTGACAGCTTTACTTCTTCTTTTCCGATTTGGATTCCTTTTATTTCTTTGTCTTCTCTGATTGCTGTGGCTAACACTTCCAAAACTATGTTGAATAATAGTGGTGAGAGTGGGCAACCTTGTCTTGTTCCTGATCTTAGTGGAAATGGTTTCAGTTTTTCACCATTGAGGACAATGTTGGCTGTGGGTTTGTCATATATGGCCTTTATTATGTTGAGGAAAGTTCCCTCTATGCCTACTTTCTGCAGGGCTTTTATCATAAATGGGTGTTGAATTTTGTCGAAAGCTTTCTCTGCATCTATTGAGATGATCATATGGTTTTTCTCCTTCAATTTGTTAATATGGTGTATCACATTGATTGATTTGCGTATATTGAAGAATCCTTGCATTCCTGGGATAAACCCCACTTGATCATGGTGTATGATCCTTTTAATGTGCTGTTGGATTCTGTTTGCGAGTATTTTGTTGAGGATTTTTGCATCTATGTTCATCAGTGATATTGGCCTGTAGTTTTCTTTCTTTGTGACATCTTTGTCTGGTTTTGGTATCAGGGTGATGGTGGCCTCGTAGAATGAGTTTGGGAGTGTTCCTCCCTCTGCAATATTTTGGAAGAGTTTGAGAAGGATAGGTGTTAGCTCTTCTCTAAATGTTTGATAGAATTCGCCTGTGAAGCCATCTGGTCCTGGGCTTTTGTTTGTTGGAAGGTTTTTAACCAGAGTTTCAATTTCAGTGCTTGTGATTGGTCTGTTCATATTTTCTATTTCTTCCTGGTTCAGTCTCGGCAGTTTGTGCATTTCTAAGAATCTGTCCATTTCTTCCAGGTTGTCCATTTTATTGGCATAGAGTTGCTTGTAGTAATCTCTCATGATCTTTTGTATTTCTGCAGTGTCAGTGGTTATTTCTCCTTTTTCATTTCTAATTCTATTGATCTGAGTCTTCTCCCTTTTTCTCTTGATGGGTCTGGCTAATGGTTTATCAATTTTGTTTATCTTCTCAAAGAACCAGCTTTTAGTTTCATTGATTTTTGCTATTGTTTCCTTCATTTCTTCTTCATTTATTTCTGATCTGATCTTTATGATTTCTTTCCTTCTGCTAGCTTTGGGGTTTTTTTGCTCTTCTTTCTCTAATTGCTTTAGGTGCAAGGTTAGGTTGTTTATTCGAGATGTTTCCTGTTTCTTGATGTAGGCTTGTATTGCTATAAACTTCCCTCTTAACACTGCTTTTGCTGCATCCCATAGGTTTTGGGTCGTCGTGTCTCCATTGTCATTTGTTTCTAGGTATTTTTTGATTTCCCCTTTGATTTCTTCAGTGATCACTTCATTATTAAGTAGTGTATTGTATAGCCTCCATGTGTTTGTATTTTTTACAGATCTTTTCCTGTAATTGATATCTAGTCTCATAGCGTTGTGGTCGGAAAAGATACTTGATACGATTTCAATTTTCTTAAATTTACCAAGACTTGATTTGTGACCCAAGAGATGATCTATCCTGGAGAATGTTCCATGAGCACTTGAGAAAAATGTGTATTCTGTTGTTTTTGGGTGGAATGTCCTATAAATATCAATTAAGTCCATCTTGTTTAATGTATCATTTAAAGCTTGTGTTTCCTTATTTATTTTCATTTTGGATGATCTGTCCATTGCTGAAAGTGGGGTGTTAAAGTCCCCTACTATGATTGTGTTGCTGTCGATTTCCCCTTTTATGGCTGTTAGTGTTTGCCTTATGTATTGAGGTACTCCTATGTTGGGTGCATAAATATTTACAGTTGTTATACCTTCCTCTTGGATCGATCCCTTGATCATTATATAGTGTCCTTCTTGGTCTCTTGTAATAGTCTTTATTTTAAAGTCTATTTTGTCTGATATGAGAATTGCTACTCCAGCTTTCTTTTGATTTCCATTTGAATGGAATATCTTTTTCCATCCCCTCACTTTCAGTCTGTATGTGTCTCTAGGTCTGAAGTGGGTCTCTTGTCGACAGCATATATACGGGTCTTGTTTTTGTATCCATTCAGCCAGTCTGTGTCTTTTGGTGGGAGCATTTAATCCATTTACATTTAAGGTAATTATCGATATGTATGTTCCTATTCCCATTTTCTTAAATATTTTGGGTTTGTTATTGTAGGTGTTTTCCTTCTCTTGTGTTTCTTGCCTAGAGAAGTTCCTTTAGCATTTGTTGCAAAGCTGGTTTGGTGGTGCTGAACTCTCTCAGCTTTTGCTTGTCTGTAAAGGTTTTAATTTCTCCATCAAATCTGAATGAGATCCTTGCTGGGTAGAGTAACCTTGGTTGTAGGTTTTTCTCCTTCATGACTTTAAGTATATCCTGCCACTTCCTTCTGGCTTGCAGAGTTTCTGCTGAAAGATCAGATGTTAACCGTATGGGGATTCCCTTGTGTGTTATTTGTTGTTTTTCCCTTGCTGCTTTTAATATGTTTTGTTTATATTTAATTTTGGATAGTTTGATTAATATGTGTCTTGGCGTGCTTCTCCTTGGATTTATCCTGTATGGGACTCTCTGTGCTTCCAGGACTTGATTAACTATTTCCTTTCCCATATTAGGGAAGTTTTCAACTATAATCTCTTCAAATATTTTCTCAGTCCCTTTCTTTTTCTCTTCTTCTTCTGGGACCCCTATAATTCGAATGTTGGTGCGTTTAATGTTGTCCCAGAGGTCTCTGAGACTGTCCTCAGTTCTTTTCATTCTTTTTTCTTTATTCTGTTCTGCAGCAGTGAATTCCATCATTCTGTCTTCCAGGTCACTTATCCGTTCTTCTGCCTCAGTTATTCTGCTATTGATCCCATCTAGAGTATTTTTAATTTCATTTATTGTGTTTTTCATCATTGCTTGGTTCCTCTTTAGTTCTTCTACATCCTTGTTAAATGTTTCTTGCACTTTTGTCTATTCTATTTCCAAGATTTTGGATCATCTTTACTATCATTATTCTGAATTCTTTTTCAGGTAGACTGCCTATTTCCTCTTCATTTGTTAGGTCTGGTGTGTTTTGACCCTGCTCCTTCATCTGCTGTGTGTTTTTTTGTCTTCTCATTTTGCTTATCTTACTGTGTTTGGGGTCTCCTTTTCACAGGCTGCAGGTTTGTAGTTCCCGTTGTTTTTGGTATCTGTCCCCAGTGGCTAAGGTTGGTTCAGTGGGTTGTGTAGGCTTCCTGGTGGACGGGACTAGTGCCTGTGTTCTGGTGGATGAGGTTGGATCTTGCCTTTCTGGTGGGCACGTCCACGTCTGGAGGTGTGTTTTGGGGTGTCTGTGGCCTTATTATGTTTTTAGGCAGCCTCTCTGCTAATGGATGGGGCTGTGTTCCTGTCTTGCTAGTTGTTTGGCATAGGGTGTCCAGCACTATAGCTTGCTGGTCGTTGAATGAAGCTGGGTCTTGATGTTGAGATGGAGATCTCTGAGAGATTTTCGCCATTTGGTATTACGTGGAGCTGGGAGTTCTCTTGTGGACCAGTGTCCTGAAGTTGGCTCTCCCACCTCAGAGGCATGGCCCTGATGCCTGGCTGGAGCACCAAGAGCCTTTCATCCACATGGCTCAGAATAAAAGGGAGAAAAAAATAGAAAGAAAGAAAGAAAGAGGATAAAATAAAATAAAGCTATTATAATAAAAAATAAGAAAAAAAATTATTAAGAATAAATGTGTTCAGAAAAAATTTTTTTTTAATTTTTAAAAATAAATTTATTAATTTTTTATAGTAAAGAATAAGAAAAAATTAAGAAAAAATTTATTAAGAAAAAATTTTTTTTAATTTTTTAAAATAAAAAATATGAAAAAACTTAAAAAATTCTTTTTAATTTCTAAAAATAGAAAATAAGGAAAAAATTATTAAGAAAACATTAGGAAAAAAAATTTTTTTAAGTAAAAAAAAAAGAAAAAAAAGGACGGACCTAACCCTAGGACTAATGGTGAAAGCAAAGCTATACCGACAAAATCTCACACAGAAGCATACACATATACACTCACAAAAAAAGGAAAAGGGGAAAAATTAATATATCCTGCTCCCAAAGTCCACCTCTTGAATTTGGGATGATTCGTTGTCTATTCAGGTATTCAACAGATGCAGGCACATCAAGTTGTTTGTGGAGCTTTAATCCGCTGCTTCTGAGGCTGCTGGGAGAGATTTCCCTTTCTCTTCTTTGTTCGTACAGCTCCTGGGGTTCAGCTTTGGATTTGGACCCGCCTCTGCATGTAGGTCACCTGAGGGCATCTGTTCCCCGCTCAGGCAGGACGGGGTTAAAGGAGCAGCTGCTTCAGGGGCTCTGGCTCACTCAGGCCGGGGGGAGGGAGGGGTACAGAGGCGGGGTGAGCCTGCGGTGGCAGAGGCCGGCGTGACGTTGCAGCAGCCTGAGGCGCGCAGTGCGTTCTCCCGGGGAAGTTGTCCCTGGATCACGGGACCCTGGCAGTGGCGAGCTGCACAGGCTCCCGGGAGGGGCATGTGGAGAGTGACCTGTGCTCGCACACAGGCTTCCTGGTGGCGGCAGCAGCAGCCTTAGCGTCTCCTGCCCGTCTCTGGGGTCCGCGCTGATAATCGTGGCTCGCGCCCGTCTCTGGGGTCCGTGCTGTTAGCCATGGCTCGTGCCTGCCTCTGGGGTCCGCGCTGATAGCCGCGGCTCGCGCCCATCTCTGTAGTTCGTTTAGGCGGCGCTCTGAATCCCCTCTCCTTGTGCGCCGGGAAACAAAGAGGCAAGAAAAAGTCTCTTGCCTCTTCGGCAGCTGCAGACATTTTCCCGGACTCCCTCCCGGCTAGCACCGAAGCCTGAGCCTCAGCTCCCAGCCCCGCCCGCCCCGGCGGGTGAGCAGACAAGCCTCTCGGGCTGGTGAGCGCTGCTCGGCGCCGAGCCTCTGTGCGGGAATCTCTCCGTTTTTCCCTCTGTGCCCCTGTTGCTGTGGGATCCACGCTGATAGCCGCGGCCTGCGCCCGTCTCTGGAGTTCGTTTAGGCGGCGCTCTGAATCCCCTCTCCTTGTGCACCGCGAAACAAAGAGGCAAGACAAAGTCTCTTGCCTCTTCGGCAGCTGCAGACTTTTTCCCGGACTCCCTCCCGGCTAGCACCGAAGCCTGAGCCTCAGCTCCCAGCCCCGCCCACCCCGGCGGCTGAGCAGACAAGCCTCTCGGGCTGGTGAGTGCTGCTCAGCACCGATCCTCCGTGCGGGAATCTCTCCGCTTTGCCCTCCGCACCCCTGTGGCTACGCTCTCCTCCGTGGTTCCGAAGCTTCCCCCCTCTGCCACCCGCAGTCTCCGCCCGTGAAGGGGCTCCTAGTGTGTGGAAACCTTTCCTCTTTCACAGCTCCCTCCCACTGGTGTAGGTCCCATCCCTATTCTTTTGTCTCTGTTGTTTCTTTTTTCTTTTGCCCTACCCAAGTACGTGGGGATTTTCTTGCCTTTTGGGAGGTCTGACGTCTTCTGCCAGCGTTCAGTGGGTGTTCTGTAGGAGCAGTTCCACGTGTAGATGTATTTCTACTGTATCTGTGGGAAGGAAGGTGATATCCGCGTCTTACTCTTCCGCCATCTTGCCCCTCCTCCCTAGTGTGTATATGTTAATCCCAGTTTTCTAAGCTAGATGTCTTTGGAATAGAAATTTTACTCAGCTTCTACTTGTACTGAGGGTAATCCACAACAGTCTACCAGTACTGGTCTTTGAATGGTTTTAGGGGGCTCTGAAGGAGAAAAAAAAAGAGTTGCTCAGCGGCAGTGTCATAATGTAAGGGTGTGAGTAACCATTATGTTCCCCAGCCAGAGTTGCTGGGACAAAATGAGATGAGTCATGTTGAAAGACCCATGTCTGACACGTGGTATGTGATCGTTAATTCCTCTCCCCACGGGGTTAATTAGTACTTAGAACACTGAAATAGGTTTTGCTAAGAAAACCAACAGCTCCATAAGAGTAATGTATAGCATTTCTTTTTACAGTTATTTCTTAAAAATCAATATTGCAAACATACCAAAATAAATGAAAATCAGCGTATACCCCAATGTACCACATAGGTTTCAAATGTTAACATTTTGCCATAAATGCCTTAAATTCTTAATGACATGAAACCTTACAAATATAGTGGTAAGTCACCTTCCCTCCCTTAGCACATACCTCATCCTTTCCCTGACTTTTGCGAGAGAACTGTATCCTGGCCGTGTGCATTCTTCCCATCAGTGTTTTTAACTTAGACTACATACCTATGTATTCATAAATAATATATAGTGTTGTATGTTCTAAAAAGTTTACATAAGCAGTATAATAATGTAGTGCATCCTTTGAACCTGTGTTTTTCACATACTCATTTGAGGTTTGAGTGTAGAACTACTTCCTTTTTGCTGCTGTGTAGGATACCATTGCCTGAAATATTCCATAACTGATTTAGATACTTCATATATGTTATGTATTTATCACAAAACACTGTGAGGTGTTTTCAGCTTGGTTTCAGAGCATGTATTCAAACCCAGGTTTCTCCAATTCCATTAAGCCATGCTTTCAATAAATATCAGGAAAATAAAGTTGGAAAGAATGAGCTGGCAGGCTGTCTGCTAGTGTGTATCTCTGGGATCTGAATGTAAGGGAAGTTGGTGGTTATCTCTCCTCCTGGCCTGGGGCAGGCAAGATCAGGGCAGCCTAGTCTGCACTGGGGCTGCACTGGGGCTGCACTGGGGCTGCGCTGCAGGAGGGCCCAGGGTCGGCAGAAGTCAGCTGCAAATGTGGTAAATCAATGACATTTAGAAAAAAATTGAAGTTGATTTACAATGTTGTGTTTCAAGTATACAGCAAAGTGATCCAGTTATACATATAAAATGCGTACATATATTCTTTTTCAGATTTTTTCCATAGATACTGAGTATAGTTTCCTGTGCTATATAGTAGGTCCTTGTTGTTTACCCATTTTATATATAGTAGTGTGTATATGTTAATCCCAAACTCCCAATTTATTTCTCCTCCCCACCCCTACCCCCTTTGGAAACCATAAGTTTGTTTTCCACGTCTGAATCTATTTCTATTTTGTAAACAAGTTCACCTGTATCGTTTTTTTAGATTCCACATAAAAGTGATATCATATGATACTTATCTTTGATTTTTTTCACTTAGTATGATAATCTCTAGTTCTATCCATGTTGCTGCATATAGCACTATTTCATTCTTTTTAATGGCTGAGTAATATTCCTGTGTGTGTGTGTGTGTGTGTGTGTGTGTGTGTGTGTGTGTGTGTGTCAGTGGACACTTAGGTTGCTTCCATGTCTTGGCTATTGTGAATAGTGCTGCTGTGAATATTGGGTGCATGTATCTTTTCTAATTAGCATTCTCTCCAGATATGAATAACATTTTTGAGGCCTGAAAGACCCTGAGGGACAGAGAGAGGTTTTAAAAGAAGTGTAAGTCATGGACCCAGCCCTCAAGGAATTTAAAATCTAGCAAGGGAGACAAAACTAACATGAAACAGAACAACTGGATGCAGAACAGCTCAGGTGCCTGCTGTGCCCTCTGCCATCTTTTACGGAAATGGGATATCCTGTATCCTGTTTTTTTCTCCACATCTTGATTCCTCCCTCAACAGTACCTTCTGGAAATCCTCTCAAGGCATCTAGCATAGAACTAATTTATTTTTAAAGCCTGTGTAATATTCCATGCTATGGACATATCATCATTTATTTGACTATTCTCTTATTAATGGGTCATCTCCTTTTCACTGTTAATGGCTAAAAAACTGTAACAGTTAATGTCCTTGTATATATGTCCCTGTGTGCTAGATTTCTGCAGGAGAGTTTACCAAGAGTGGCATGATTGGAGGGGAGAGTATATGTATTTTTAATTTTAATTGATGATGCCAGATTGCTTTCTAAAAAGGCTAGAATTCATATTTCCCCACCACCAGTGTATGAGTGTCCTCTCCTGACATTGTCACTTCTAACAGTTATATCTCTTTTTACGTGTCTGACAGTATATAAAGTTATATCTAATTATCATCATTTTCTACAGCCACTAGGGAATATAAATGCCTTTTTTGGACATTATGTTGGTTATTTTTGCTGTGTTGGCTACTGCTTGTCTTTTGCCTGATTGATATTATTAGCCTTTGGGTTTTTCCTTGGTTAGTTTGTAAGAGCTGTTTATATAGAACAGATATCAACACTTTGTCATCTGTGTTACAAATATTTGGACCAGCAGTATCATTTGTCTATTGGCTTTGTTTACCAGCCAGATCACTGAAGGATGATAGCAGCAAACTGAGTTTCTTCAGCTCAAAGAAAAATCTAAATAGTTCCATAAGTTAAGTAACCTTTTGGAAGGGTCCATGAGTAAAGTATGAAGTCAATGGGTATGGTACAATCTGCTCGTTGACGAATGTGGTAACTCACTGCATCAGCTGAATTTTCTATCACTCATGCTTTTCTGATGTTCTTCAAGCCACAGGGAGGAATACTTACATGTGTGCCTGACGTATAGGAAAACACAGTTTGATTTTCAAGCAGCTCTAATGCACTCAGCTGATCTCTCTTCCTTACGGAAATAGAGTCCTGAAATACTGTATCTTTTAAAATTTTTATCTTTTTAGAAATCACACCATCCTCAAAGCCTCATCCACCTGTTGTGGGCAAAGTGACTCATCACAGCATTGAATTATACTGGGATCTGGAGAAGAAAGTCAAGCGGCAGGGACCCCAGGAGCAGTGGTTCAGGTTTTCTATTGAAGAAGAAGACCCCAAAATGCACACTTATGGTATCATTTATACGTAGGTGCAATGTTGACCTGCTTAACATTTTGCTTGGATTTCTTGATTAGCTGGAATGGTTTCTGTTGTCTCCAAGAAGACTCATTTTGAAATTGAAGGGATGAGTCAGCATCATTTGCATTCATTCTTTTCATGAGTGATGAATTTTGGAAAATAAGCGTGAGCAGTCGCTTTGAAATTAAACCTCCTAGACCTTTGAGAGCTCCTTAGGCTTCTGAAATATTCTAATGGTATATTTTAAAAGTCCAAAACGTAGAGACAGAATCAAAGGAGAGTTGGATGAAATCAGATGAGGTTCCCCTCAGGCTGTTCTGTTCACAGATGTGACAACTTCCCGACCTCGGGTCACACCACTGTTCCCTTGTTAACTCTTTCCAACCAACCTGCTATCTCTCTCAGCCTCCATCAGAACCTGTCTTTTTTGCCTTTTCCTTGAATGCATTTCCTTCTATTTTTATACAGCTGGTTCCTTTACACCATGCACATATCATATCAAATACTGGCCCCTCCTCAAAAGGCCACCCGAAGTAGGCGTTCTTCCACCCAGCTGTCCTCTCTGCCATGACCTTGTTTCGTTTGCATTGTGAAACCTAGCTCTGCCGGAGTCATTTTACTGTTTACTGTTCGTTTTCTGTCTCCCTACCAGCATCTAAACTCCACGAGAAGCAGGTAAGATTCCTGTTTGCTTGAGTCTCTTTCCCCAGCTCCTGGACAGCGCCAGCACATAGGAGGCCCTCAAAATATTTGTTGTGTGAATAAATAAATGAATGCAACAGGAATAATCAAGAGGTCATTTTTTTTTTTTCTTAGCCTTCACTTCAATCCTTATTTCTTCCTTTGACAGCTTTACTGCTTGCAAAATGACTTTGTGTTTTAGGAAGAAGACCAGAGATGAGATGCAGATACGGTTTTATATTAAACTTTTAATTTTGACATAATTGTAGCTTCACATCTGGCTGTGAGAAATAATACAGAGAGATCCCAGGTACCTTTTACCATTTTCCCCGGTGGTAACATTACAGAAAACTGTAGGGCAATATCACAGCCGGCATCCTGGCACCGCTGCAGTCAGGGAACAGTTGCAGCGCTTTGCTGGACTTTTCTCCAGGTGGCATTGTGGTAAGGGTGCTGATGTGAGGGTACCTACGCAGGCTTCGACTGTTACCTGAACCATGGTATCCCTGCGATTTGATGAACGATTCTTTGTACCTAGAAAGGAAAACATGCATTTACCTGAAATGTAGTTGCCATATGAAAATAATTCCTGGCCCGACTACTTGAAATGTTATTTTAATCATGTCATGTCATGTGTTATTCTCTGGTAAGTAGTTTCCACCCAAAAGCATGAATGATGATATAACAAGTATTTCCGTGGAGAGAGAAAAAGGTATTTCATTTCGCCTGTTTCTCTTGCACCACAAGCCATGCTTGGGCAGGTTAGGTGGGGCTGTCCTGGGTGCTCCTTTGTGTCTCCATTTCTCCTTTGCTGGGTGATCAGCCATGTCCACTGGCCTCCAGCCTGTGTGTCTCTGTGTTGTTATGTTTTCCCCAGAGACCTGAGTGCTGTCTGGCCCGGGAACTTACCTGGATGGTTGTCTGGCATTGCAGAGCCAGCAGCGAGGCCTTCAGACCCCCAACTCTAAGCGAGGTTGTGAGATGCTCACGTTCCCTCAGAGAATTAGCACAAACCTTGACACTAGGTGGCAGAGTTAGACTGTGTTAATCTTGACCTCTTCTCTCCATTATATCACTTTTCCCTAGGTGTATCGTTAAAACTAGCAAATGCCTTTCTTTGCAAAAGCGATTATCTAGACTATCTGACCCTGGGATTGTGGATTTAAGAACTTCGTTTTGACTTGTCAGTTTCTGATCATCTTCTCCAACAGCCAGTCTTGAATCAGTGCTGTTGTCTTTGACGTGGGCTCTCCTCACAGCCAGTTATATCTAGTTTTCATGCGCTCTCCCTTTGCACATCCCTTCTATGCTTTCCCTTGTTAGATTGTGGCATTTCCCCTACTAGGATGCAAGTAGGATCTGTTTTCTGACCAGTCATTGCTGAATCCCCAGGTCCTACAACCGTCCAGCTTATTTGCTGATTGAATGAATTGGCCATATCCCTCTTTTCTTGCCCTCTATTCCTTTCTTCTATCTTGTTAGGTTAATTTTCTTTTTAATCTTCCTTTTGTCAGATTGTCTTCGATGGGTTTCCATTGCTTGAAGAATGAAGGTCCAACTCCTTACACTAACATCTGATGCTTTTCACAGTTTGCCCACAACCTGCCTTTCTTGCTGTTTCTTATTTCTGGGCATAAACCTTCCGACGAAATCTGCTTTACTGTCCTTTGAGTATGCCTTGACTTCTCCTGCATGTGTGTTCAGCTGTTTTCTCTGTTCAGACAAATCTCCCCTGCTCCATCCTTTCTTCCACCCAAGTCAGATTCTGCCTCGACTGAGAAGCTCCCTTTACTATCCTATTATCTACCCCTCTAAATTCCTGTGATAATTGGTACCCTTATCATGCATTTCATTCATTCAGTCAGCACCTACTATGTGCAACACACTGTTTTGGATGCCAGGGATACAGCACTAGACAAGCAGACAAAAATTCGTCCCTCATGATGAGGAAGACAAGTGATAAATAAGATACATAAGTAAGAATATAGTGTGTCAGATGGTGGTAAGTACCAAGTGGAAAGCAGAGGAGAATAATTGGGGGCTTGGAGTGGAGGTGAAGAAGCCTTTACTGAGAAGGTAACATCTGTGTAAAGAAGCAAGTGATGGGTATCTGGAGCCTCGTGAGTATCTGGAAGAACATTCCAGGCAGAAGACACAGCAGGCCAAAGTGTCTGCAGGTGGGAGCCTGCCTGGCGTTCCAGAAACACTGAGGAGTGAAGTGAATGAGTAATGGGATGGGGCCAGTGTGGGGACGGGTCTTGGGGGCTGTCACTCTGTGAGGTGAGAAGCCACTGGACACTGATAAACTGGGGAGGGGTGTGGTGCTTATGCTACATGAGGGTCACTCTGCCTGCTGAGTGGAGGACAGGCTGTGAGGAGGGAAGGCGGCCAGAGCAGGGAGGACTAATTTAGGAAGCTTCTGCAATAACTTAGGTGGGAGATAACAGAACACAGTGTGAAAAGTGGTGAAATCAGGGCTTTTTAAGATTGATTTGAAGAATTTGCTGGTGCACCAGATATGGGATGTGAGAGAAAGAGGGTAGTCAAGGGGCCATCAGTAGACATCTCAGGATCGGCCCCATTGGGCTGCAGGAAGCAGCAGCTCCAGAAGCTCAGTGGCTCCCAACGGCAGCTGCGTATTTCCCACACGGAACACCCGTGGTGTGTCGCCAGGCTGGTGGAGTGGCCTCTGCCTGAACGTGGCTAGTCATGGTGCCAGCAGAGGCAGAGATCGGGGCTCCCCGTTTCTTGAAGCTTCCACCTGGAATGACACACTGCACCTCTGTTTATACTTCATTGCTCAGAGCAAGTCCCGCCACGTCTGAGCTCAACAGCTCTGGGATATAGAATCCTTGGGGGAGGGCACCAAGTACCTGTGAACAAAGTCCAGTCTTCCACAGGTGGCACCAAGGTTTTGGCCTGAGCAGCTCAAACCACAGAGACTCGGGATGGAGCGGGAGCTCATTTGGGGACGATCAGGCATCCAGGTGGAGACATCAAGGAGGCAGTTGGGGAAGAACCAGCCAGGGAAGAGTCTGGGCTGGAGAAATGGATTTCAGAGTCATCAGCAGGTGGCGGGATCGGAAAGCTGGGGGTGGAACATAGTGGGAGAAGAGAAGTCTGGGAACTGAGTCTCTGGGCATTTCAGTACTTACTTTGTTATGTTTCATGTTTGCTCAGCTCTTGCATCAGATATTTGCTTTGGCTGATAACAGAAATAACGGTATGCTTTATACTTTGATATATTTCCTCTACGGGAAATAGAACTTGGAAAAGTTCTAAGATTGCTTCATCCTTTGAGCTACCATGCCTGGGCTGTGTAAAGAAGTTCGATACACAGCTGCTCTGAGACATCCCTGTGTCTGTGCTGCAGTCGGTGTCGCCCCTGTGTCTGCATTGTAGTCGTGGAGGACCCCAGTGGGCAGCTGTGTCTCTGGTCCTCTCTGTGGGGCCACCTCTACTGATGCTGTGAGAGCCTCCAGCCTCCAATCACTCTGCCCAGTGGCATCTGTTTTCTAAGACAGTTCTGTAATGTATCTTTCCAGGGGTTATGAAGGTGCTGTTTGCTTCATGGTGATCTTACGATGTTTAGCACCATTGGATTTTATTGAGGGCACTTTTAGTTTTATTTTGGTCTATAACTATGTTAAGTCTTTGCCACCTGGCAATTAAATTCCGTTGAGGTTTGAGCATTGTAGTCTCACTGAGCTCCTAGAGATCTTTTCAGATGCCACAAATTGAGGGCTCAGTTTCTATGATTCAAATAGCTATAGTTATGCACCTCTGCTCATGTAACAATAAAACCCACCCACTCACAAGATTACTTTGTGCCAAGCTGATATATTTTAGTTTATTGTTGTTGTTGTTATTTATTTTTAGACCATGCAGTTTTTCTGAACATTTATCTTGGTTTCAGAGCTTTTTCTTTCATGGTAAATATATTTGTATCTAGTTTTAACACTTCTGTGTTTTTGGCTTCTTAAGGCTGTCGGTATCATTTCCTAATTGTCTTTATTATAGTTTCTTTGTTGTTGGTACATGATGTATCAGTTATCTATTGCTGCATAACAAACTGTCCCAAACTTAGTGGTTTTGCTCAAAGTGTAAAATACACGCTTGCTCATGATCCTACAATTTGGGCAACGTGGGGAGGGCAAGTTTCTGTTCCATGTGGTCTTGGCTGGTGCAGCTGTTTTGGGGCTGAAGGATCCAAGTGGTGTCACTCATGTGTCTGATGCCTCTGCTGGGGCAGTGGGGACAGTGGGCAGCTGACCGGGCTCCTGTGTTTTCCTTCATTGTCTGGCATCTTCCAGTGACTCTCACCAGGCAACCTCTCCCTCTAGTGGGGAAGTTGAACATCTTTACATGGCAACTGGCTTCCAAGGGAGCAAGAGCAGAAGCTACCAGGCGTGTTAAAGCTGGGCCCAGAATTGCACAGCATCCCTTCGCCACATCCCATCCTATTTAAGGGGAGAGGAATTTGACTCTTAACGGTGGGAAGAGTACGTGCACCTGCAGGATGGGAGGGGTAGCTAGAGGCCACTTTGACTGACGTGGCTTCTTTAGGTGGAGAGAAATATGCTTCAAGGAAAGGTAGTCTCAGTGAAGAGGGCTGCGTCCACCCTCGAAGGGCAGGAGAACACAGACGAAGGTCAGAAGGGCCTCAACGTCCCCCGCCCCCCCCCCCCCCACACCATCTTTTTCTTGGCTCGGTTAGAGCTCCGCCCAAGAAGTCATTTAGGTTTTGGTGCCTGGAGTAACTTGTGATTCAGAAAAGGGGGATCTCCAAGTATTCTGGACTTCATTTCAGCTTAAAATTTTACGTTTTGGATAATCGACAAAGGGAGAGAAACACAAAGGGCAAAGGGTCTTTGGAAATCATTTCCTGTTTTCAAACATGGTCCTCTAGGTCTCTGAGCTGAGACTCCTCTCAGGAGCGCAGATCCAGACCTGTCTGATCGCCCAGTGCTAGATTTTTCTGTCAGTTACCCTTTGCTCTCACTTAACCATTCATCCCCCTGGGATTCCTTGTCTTTCCAATCCTTGTGGCTTTCTCAGACTGCCTGGGTCCTTCCTTCCCCTGCCTATCCTCCTGTCTGTTCTGGAAGTTGCTTGCCCCATGTCTCATTTTACATCAGAGGCCTCTCTGCTAAGGACATGCTTTGGGGCCCCCTCTCCCCTCACTCCTCACGGTAGAAGAATTACTTGTCTGATGGGTGAGTTTGGGAGATAGAAGGCCTTCTGGGTCGTCTTAAACTATCCTGAAGGGTTCTCCTCCCCCTGGAGCAATGGTGGGCTTGGCTCTCTATGCACTGGGCACTGTGCCTGCATCTTTGGGGAGACACTGCTTTTCCAGTGGGTTTATCAGTAATGATGGCAACTCCAGCACTGTCATTTCAGCCTGATGCAGCTGTCACCCCTCACTGTCCTGGACTGCCCCTGTTCTTGCACCCATCAGCAAGAGTTGACAGATGCATCTCGGCCCTGAACTGGTCCAGGGCTGCGTCCCCAGCCCGGCCCAGCACCTCCCAGGTAGTGGGCACTAGATAGGTTTGGTGAGTTGCATGGAAAGGAATTGATGTATAACTATTTAGGTAGCACATCAACATTTTTGAAAGATTAGTTGTGAACCCCAAAGTATGATTCTGGCCTCTGTACAAGTCTGCTGAGAATGAAGGGAAAGTTATAGACAGAAAATGGGAAAAAAGATGGTAAGCTTGGCATCCGAGGGGCTGTGGAGAGTGTCCTGAAGGGGGGAGGGCAGGGCCTGGGCTCGATGTGGAAGCAGGAAAGAAGAAAAGAGCTGGAGATAGTACATCCTCACCCCCTCTCCGCCCGCCCTGCACACACACAGATCAAGTCTTTGAGGTGTAAGGAAAGAAAGATTTAGATGAAGGCTTTGAAAAGAGATACATGGAATTTAATCAGATGCTAATGAAGGTTTTTGGCAGCAAAGGGGAGCTGAGATTTTGGGACTGTTGGGATAGACATACAACTCCTTGGACCTTTGGAGAGACCTGGGATCCTAGAAAGTGCAGCAAGTCAAAACCAGACCCCCAGGCCCTGCTTCACGGGCAGAGGGCCGGGGTCTCGGCACCTTCACTGGGTCTCAGCGTCTCCTGAGCCGGCAGCACTGCCCGCCTGCGTTTCCTGGTGCTCGTTTTTCAGCTCCAAACGATCCGACTCAAGTCTTTCTGCCTGGAGGCCTGCAGATTTCCATCGCAGCCTCTAATCAGTTTTCTGTTCTCCAAGTGTTCAGCACCTGCTTCCCACAAACGTTTTCCTAGGTGAACCTGACCGTGTGGCGTGATAGGAGAGTCATTTCTGTGCTGCCCACCTCCCCAGCTGCTCGGGGGCTCTGAGCAGTCACGTCCTCTCCCTGCAGTGGGATTTTTGCCCGCAGTAGGTACACAGTGGCGCCCATCCACCCGAAGACCCCACCCAGCAATCACGTGTGTGCTACTCGTACTGCCGAGCTTAGCTTTCAATTGTGAAACTTTGCCATATGAGGACAAAAAAAAAAAAAAAAAAAAAAAAAAATCATGGGTTAACGTGACCATTTCTCCAAAGTACAAAATTGCGAGCCAGCTGTGTGTCAGCCCTGGGGGAGGGGGGCTGCGGCATCGAGGGCACCTGCCGGCAGGGGTGGACACCTGTCCTGTCCTTCGTGCTCAGGAGTTCAGCCCAGGGTGAGAGATGGACAGCCACCAAGGTCAGCTCTGTACCGGGGGTAGACAGTGCTCAGAAATCCCTTCCACCTGCTCTTCTAATACATTTCAGAGGACGCTGCCCCGATTACCTAGTGTCATCATCACGTGTGTCTCCTCCCGTCTAGGGGATACGCGACTAAGCATGTTGTGGAAGGTCTGGACCCACGGACCCTGTACAGGTTTCGACTGAAGGTCACCAGCCCCTCCGGAGAGCATGAGTACAGCCCGGTGGTCTCAGTATCTACGACCAGTGAGTATGCAGAACTTGAAACTCATTTATCTAAAGGTGACAAGCAATGTGAAGGTGAAGGTATTCTGCTTTCTGCTTAGCCTTACTGGAAGCAGAAACCATTCCATTTTTAAGCGCTGTGATAACATTGTTCACTGGCCGGGCCTGGCCGTTGCATAAGGGAAGTCTAATTATGCTTGAACAAATGCAAGAGCTGTTTTTGTGCCAGCACTTCCCTGGGAGGGCACGTTCAGAAAAAAAGGATGGAGTCACCTTTCTCAGGAAACGGGCCAGAGGGGTGCGGGCCGAGCAAGGGTTCCCACGCGGAGAAACAGGCTGCCCCCCGGGCGACCTCAGGTGAGAGGTCCACTCAGCGTTTCGTCCCTTTTGGACAGCTTCAGTGTATCCGTCAAGACTTGACACAGAAGTCTGATCCCTGGGAACCTGTGGGTGAAGAACAGTGAACAGCGCTGCTTCTGTCCACAGGACGCGGGGAGGGGGCCCACACAGAGGTGGGGGACAGAGGCTGCATCCTTTGCCCAGGGCAGATCTAAGGGTGCAAATATTTTCTGGGATCAGTATTTTATTTTTTTAAAGATTTTTTGTTTTTAATTGATTTATTTTTGGCTGCGTTGGGTCTTCGTTGCTGCGCATGGGCTTTCTCTAGTTGCAGCGAGCAGGGGCTACTCTTCATTGTGGTACACGGGCTTCTCACTGCGGTGGCTTCTCTTGTTGCGGAGCATGGGCTCTAGGTATGCGGGCTTCAGTAGTTGTGGCGCGCAGGCTCAATAGTTGTGGCACAGGGGTTTAGTTGCTCCGCGGCATGTGGGATCTTCCCGGACCAGGGATCGAACACGTGTCCCCTGCATTGGCAGGCAGATTCTTGACCACCGTGCCACCAGGGAAGTCCCTGTGATTGGTATTTTAAAACATTTTGAGGGTGTGTGTGTATGAAGTCCCATCTTTGAACTAGAATATTGTGAAGATTAAAACGGTCAGAAGTGTTTTTCACTTCTGAAAATACCCACCCACTGAAATTACAGACAAATCTTTTTTTGATTGCACAAAGGGAGTTGAACATTATTTAAAATTTTTGTGAGTTAAACATTATTTTAAAATTTCAGTCAGTGTAGCATTTGGCCTGTGTACATATATTTTCTGTGACTTTCAGTTGTGTCCTATAGGCATTTACTGATGGACATTTTTGTGCAGATGAAAGGTAATTCAGATTTTGAGTTGGTTCATAACATCTTCCGTTGCAAACAAGGCATTAGGGGATTGGATCTCAGTTTAGCAAACCGAGAATTCAGTTAAAGCTGAGGGTGGTGATGCCATATACACCCCCCAAACAGTGCTCAGCTAGCCGTGGAGAAATAGAGTTTCAGAGGAGACTTTTGACGTGAAATGGTCGATTCCAGAGATGCAGGTCAGGAAAGAGGGCTTGGCCCTGAATCTGGTGAGGGTGAAAGCATTTGCTTTTCTATGGGAGATATTGAGCTCCTGGAGTTTTTAGGGGCAAGAAAAGAAGGCAGAGCAGCAGACCGTGCCTTACTTCTTTGTGTGTTGAGGGAAGGCACAGAGAAGGGAGGAGAGGGGGCAGGAGAAACCTGGGCAAAGGGAGCCCAGCGTGTGGAAAGAGACTCTGGAGGGCGCTCCTCCAGGCCGCCGTTCGGCTCCCTCCCGTCCTCCCCCACCCGCAGCCAGTGCTGCCCTCCTCGGGCTCTGCCCCTGCCTTCTGGGGTGCCCGCCCTCCCTGCCGCTGGGCCTACCGAGCCCACGCCGGGACGGAGCTCTGTTCCAGGCCATTCCTCGTGTGGCTTCCCCTTGTTTGCCCTGCACTCTGCTTCTCCCCGGCACAGAGTGGTGTCTCTCCACCTCTAGGAACGCTCCTTGCCTCTTATTTTACGTATTCGTTCATCTCCTTTGTCTTCCACCTACCGTGCGTGCTCCTGAGGGGCCAGGGTGATGGGTCAGTCATGTCTAGTTATAGAAGATCCTTAAGAAACGGTTGGATGGATGGCGAACGAAAAGCCCCCAGTCTGTACTGGGGGGAGGAGGAGCTCTGATTGGCTCAGCTTGCCTTCCTGTCTCTCGGGAGATGGATCTGGTTCCCACTGGCTGGGGAGAGGCCCCCTGAACCTGCCAGGTGAGGGTGAAGTGGGCATAGAGCCCATTGCGGTAGGTGGCCCCTAGGATCCTTAGTACCACGTCACAGCCAGGGCAGGGGCTCCTGGGCCTTTGGCCAGAGGTTACATGGAGTCGGCACCATCCGGAGCTCTTCTGGGAAGGCAGAGAGCGTCATGGCGCTCGGTCTGTCAGCTGACAAGGGTGGTGCCTGCAGGCCAGGCGTGCCTTCTCCTTGCTGAGCTGGCTTCTGAGAGGCAGCCGTGGAAACTTGGTCCAGTGGTCCAAGGCCTTTGTCACTGTAGTCCGTGGCTTCCGTGGCTCATCAGACAAGACCTCCTCTGGGGACGAGGGTGGGCTGGAGATGAGGATCCTGGTGATGCCCTGGGAGCCGAGTGTCAGGAAACAGCACACGTGCCTGCAGCCAGGATGCGCTCGCAACCTCAGGACGCTCTCCTGGGTGGGAAGGATCAGGTAACCCTTCCTTCTGGCTGGCTGCTGCTTCCTTAGGCTGTCGCTGTTATAATATCCAAAGCAGACACTCTTAAGGAGGCAGATCATGCTAAACAAAGAATGAAAAATGTGCACATTATATAAAACAAGTGAAAATGCTTCTGTGGGTTGATAATTTGCATTCGGTTTGAAAGTGCTTTAATGAATCACAAAAGCATGTACTTTGAATAAAGGATGCTCAGCCTTTTTCTTTCCCCCCCCCCCAGGTAAAGTACATGAGACTCTTGTTTAAATGAGGCAGCATGCAATTTTAATCAGTTGGGTCCTTAAAAAGAAAGGAAAACAGCTGCTGCTTGTTAATTGGCAAATATTTTTTGCCAATGAGCTCATCATTTATTCACTGTTTTTAATAGAGACTTAAATTCCACCAAGAAAGGTGTTATCACCACATTTTAATATCTGTCGGGACATCTGCAGCTACATGACCCTCTTGCAGAGCATGAGCAGTGGGGTCCCGAAGACCTCTCTGTCCCCTTCCTGCTCCTATAGCCAGGCGTCCCCTCCCGGGGTCCTGCTCGACGACGGGCGTCCTCACCACGGGGCAGCATCAGTTCCATATTTGTAATAATGGTGACACCCGGGTAAACATTAGAACAGCAAACCCACAAAGGCAAAGCCCGCCTTTTTCATATCCCATTGCACTTGCCGATAGCAGTCCCTTGGGCCAGGCCCACAATGTCTTGAAGGATTCGGGGGTGGAGGACTGGAACATTCTGCCCCCACCCCGGAACGTCCTCTCTGTTCTTCATGACTCCCGCCTAAAGTGGGAGTAGAAAGAACTGCTCTGCCCTGCAGACAAGAGCCTCTGCACTTCTTTTCTGTTCCCTGTCAAATTCCTGTAACCTGTGACACTCTGTCGTGCCTCGGTTGATCCCTCTCTGGGCTGGCGGTCGTCCTCAGTGCCTCGTTGCCTTCCTGGCCAGGGGTCTGAGAGGGTTAATGAGTTAATGCTGAGAAAGAGCTTTTATGCCCCAATGATAGTTATTGCTGGAACTCAGCAAGCAGGGAATGATGAACAATTATGTTGTTTTCCTTCTCTTCCGTGACATGTCCCTTTGATCTCAGAATAAGTTGGGAGGGCGCTGATCTCCCAGAAACTGGAATAGGCAATACATTTATTGAAATTATATCGTAATATCAAGATACACTGGTCTCTGCTATGCACGGTCCTCAAGCTTCTAAGCACGAAATGAACTTATTCTGTTTTCTGATATTTGCACGCTGCAGAGCTCCCTGGGTAGGATGGGAAGTGCCCGTACCGGGAGAGCCATGCTGGGCAGGTAAGAGGGATGATGTGGACAGAGGTGGTCAGGGCGTAATGTGCCGGGTGCTGCGTGTGCTTTTAGGGCTTTCCCTCAAATCCCAAGAAGTTAGCACTTTTACGAACCTTTCTGAGCTTTAGGCCTCCCCTTGCACTTCGCACTTTGCAGGGGCTGGGGGCTCATGTGTGTGTATTTAAGATGTCTGCTTGTATACAGAATTTAGTAAGAGTGGAAGCATAGAATGGATTGGTCAGCTACCTCGACATCTATTAAGCCCTAAACGAAGGAGTGTGGCCTTTCGGAAGACCTCCCTTCGAGCTCTGATGTCACCCCCTTCTATCTGGGTGACCTTGGACAACTCACTCAGCCTTTCTGGCCCTGTTTTGTGGTCTGAAGGAGATTAAAAGCATCATGTGACGTTCTAGAGACAGCTTAGTGAATAGGATCTAGTTAGGATTCTAGACTTTAAAATTCAGTAGAGATAGGATGAGCTTCCTATGCTCTTCTAGATGATTCTGTGCAAATCACTTATTTTGGTGTTTTTAGTGGCAGTTGACATTTGAGAGTCACAGAAGTAGGGGCCGTTTGGTGGGATAATGGAGTCTTTCCCACCACACCATCCTTCTCTCCTCCTTTCTGGGAAGCGAGAGGGAAGAGGAACTTTCCATGGGTTTCATTTGCCCACTAAAGTATGAGTCATGTTAAGTCTGTATGACTAGTGCAGGGATTCTCAGCATCTGTGCGGTCGGTGACAGGGGCTGCCCCGTGTCTGTAGGATGTTTAAAGGTATTCCTGGCCTCCAGCCACTAGATGCCAGTAGTACCAATCCTTAAGCTGTGACAACCAAAAATGTCACTCGACTTTACCAAATGTCCTCCAGGGGGCAAAACTCTGCCCCCTCCCGTAGCCCCTCGTGAAAGACATGACCTCCCTCAGAAGGCCAGGGACTGCCGTGGGCCTTGTCCTCTGGTGGGTTATCATGATACATTTATTTAGAGGCTTTTGGTCTAAAACTATGTGTGGAATGATGAAAAGCAAGTATAATATAGCTAAGACATCTTGAGGAGATTGGCAAGCTCAAGCAGACAAAATTGTTATTTCAAAACAATTTTAACTTGGCTTGAATTTATTTTTACCAGAACAGAAGAAAAGGGTATCAGCTAAAGGTCACTCTGACAGGGATCCCTTCATTCTTCTGCCCCACTGTTTCCCGGTTTGTACTTTGTCCAGCGGAAAATCCTCCAAGGAAACCAGGAGAAAATCGGCTCCTGTGCCTGGGAACTGACGTCCCAGAGTTTTTCCACCACGAAGAGCAGGGCTAGGAATTTTACTTCCCAGCTGGCTGCGATGGCCGGGGACCTCTGCGGGCCAGCCTGTAAGAGGGAGGTTAAGGGGTGGGGTGAGCCCCAGGGGGTAGTCTGGGGTGCGGTGGGAGGATAGGGTGGAGGGGATGTTTCCTCTCAGGGTTGAGAATAGTAACAGCTGAAAGTGGGCCCTGCAGTGTGAAGGGCAAGAGAGGGACATGTGTGTCTCATTCTCTCTGGGGCTCCCAGTGTCAAGACTAGGCATGTAAGGTATACATGAACCTTTGTTGGGGGGCACGGGTTTGGTCCCTGGTCGGGGAATTAAGATCCCACATGGTGCGGCCAAAAAACCCCACCACAAACAAAAAACGAAACAAATTTGTTGAATAAATGAATGAGCCCTTTTGAGATGGCTGAAGCCAGGGATTATCAGCTCAATGCCTGTGAAGGCTGGTAGGGTGCTAAGTGTGGGAGGGGGCTGGGCACCAGGCAGGAGAGAAAGGTGGGCTGCCCGGGACCAGGGCAGCTGCCACTCTGTTACTATCACCTTGACAACAGATACTTAACGACGTGCAGGTGCTAGTCTAGCACTTCACTTGTATTATTTCATTTAAACTTAATCCTAATCATCAAAAAAGTCAGAACGTCATGGGAGGTGAACCAAATGAAGCCATGAAACAAACATCCTGATGGACGGGCTTCTTTCACTTGGTCCTGAGCTCACGCACTGCTCATTTTTGGACTTCCGCCCCATTCTCTTCCACGAGGAGTCGATGCACGAAGGGCTGCCCCTCTTCCCATTGTTCCTTTACTGTTTCTCAGAATCCCTCGCCTGCTCTTCTCCACTTGGCAGGCTCGCTCCCACAATCAGGCTTTCTCACAGTGTTCCACCTCTCTGGGTATGAGCCCTTCTGCCTCCACAAGCTCACAGGAGGCAAGGCCAACGTGAATGTTATGTTCCCGGGAAGGACTGAAATTGTGGATTTCCAATGTTAAAGCAATCTGTCTTGTTTCGTTTGTTGTTCACATAGTTTAGTGACTCCTTGGCAAACAAAACCAGCACAGCGTGACAATGGTGGAGCTTAAAGACACATTTATTATGTCTTATGAAATCTGAAAGGATTATTTTCAAATATCAAAATAACATCCACACAGCAGTACTTTTATAACTTGAAAATGTCCCAAGCCTTTAGGACAATCTAAATGTTCTTCTCTTAATATGTGAAAACAAGGTCTATTTTCAGTAAAAGGAGTGGAGAGTATGTCATGTAAGAGATACTCGGCGGAATTGCCAAGTGCCTTCTTGAAGGTGAACATGAACTTCCACTCAAGGCCACAGGAGGAACAGAGCTGGAATGAACCTTCTTTCATTATATTTTGGATGACTGCTTTCCAATCTACTTTCTTCAGGAGAACCCATAAGTAGTGAACACTTGCATAGAGCTGTCAACGTGAACGATGAAGATTTGCTGCTTCGAATACTACAAGGAGGGTGAGAGAGCTCTGCCTTTTAAAAACTTAAATTTTTTTTTTAAATGCCCAGCAAGTGTTTAGAAATGCGTTCATGCAGCTTAACTTTATTTCCCTAAAATTCCCCACGGCTTTGGCTCCAAAATTGATCTCAGGTGACTGGTGTGAGTGCAGCACGGCTCATAAAGATGACCGTAGACACAGCCCCGTGTAAATGGGATATTTTGTCATTATTTAATGAACATTGAAAACAGACATGACGAGTCTGGGTGTCATATATTCTTCCCAGAAATAACTTATGACTCTAGGTTATATGCCGTAGCATTTAGGCAAATTTTGCCCCTAAATGCCCACCCACATCTAATTCCTGATGAAATTAAGGAATCACTAAATCAGCTGTTTCTAACTCAAAAGGCTGATAAAACCCTAGAGGGGAAATGTTGAATACAGTTGCCGCCAATGAGATACTTGAAGCTGTCTCCCAAATGAAAACAGGACAACGTTATCTAGATCGTTTTTGGATTGATAGTTTTGAGTGCCTTAGAAGACAAGTCATGTGTGAATCGAGGCTCTGTAAGTAGGAGAAGGTTCCCGAAAAACGCCACAGCTTCTAAGCTGCTATTTAAGAACTGGGCTTTCTTCTCTGAGCAGCAGTGCTTTATGCCCAGTGGGTGCACTGGGGGCCAGGCTCGTGCTGGGTGGAGCTGAGGGCCTGCAGTGAAGCTACTGTGTCCCCCGCTGGTTTAGAGGGGCCGTGCTCGTCATAGAGGATTTTAGCAGATTATGTAATGGTTCTGAATTGAAGGAAATGCCTACTTTAAGTGAAATTACGGCAATTTCCTCTTCTTTCCTTGTGAATTTGAATCCTTTAAAATATTAGGCAGGGCAGTCTAAGACAACAAAAACTTAATGGCGCAGAAGGAACTGGAATTTTCAGGAAAATGAACCGTTTTAACCACCTGCGCCCTGAAAGAGAAGTCAGCTGTGAATCTGCAGGGAGCCGTGTGGGCACGTTCATCTCTTTTTTTCCCTCTGTGTTTCCCCCAAGCAACGTGAAGGTTGATGTTCCCAATAAGTTTGGCTTTACCGCTCTGATGGTCGCTGCCCAGAGAGGATACATCAGGTATGGCGCTTCCCTCTGCATCCCTTAGGGAGGGGTTGAGCCCCTCGCTCCTCCCAAAGGCTCCTCTCAGGACGGGGATGGGAGGGGAAGGGCCGTGGGGGGGGGAACCCAGCTTCAGTTCTCTTTCCAAAACTGAGCCATGTAGGGGCTGAACAGAAGCTCAGCTGCTTTTATCATAAAGTCACACAACATGCAGGAGAGGGTATAAAAACGTATAATCACGTGATAAGGAAGAGAGGTAGCCATTTTAATCACATTTTGCAAGGTATTTTATATGTCCTGGGAAAACTGGTTATTGGAATGTGAATTTCTTTTTTTTTTTTTTGTTCATACACACACACGGTATTTTATTTTTACAAGAGATAAGTAGACTGACACCAAGCATTGTACATGGATGACCACAACAAAAGCAACAATGATTGCAATTACCAAACACGAAACACACTCATACTATGTCATAATATTGACATTCAGTCCGGTAATCCTCCACTGTAACAGCTCCTTTACTTTGCAGTGAAAATTGATTTGTATATTCTTTGCCTCTGAGTCCTTGTGGGATTTTTTTTTTTTTAATTCAAACAGAAAGTCACAAAAATTATACTCATCCTCATCAGTTCACTCAGTCCCATGTAATTAATTTTTTTTTTCATCTTGATCTTTTGCTAGCACTTTTATGAATTCATCAGTTTTCCATTAGAGTTCTGAAACTGCTTATTCATTCAGTTCAGCAGTACAGTTACCAGAAACCTGTACTTGTCAGAGTCTTTTCCATGAATTTCTTGAAGATGAAACCCTTTTATAGGAACATATTTGCAAAAGCATCAGAGTACACCCAGAACTGTCTGTAAATGACAAAAGACTTAAAAATGACCACGGTTAAAGATTTGATGAAAGTTCATAATAATGGAGTTGACAAGAAAATTAGTTATTTCTGAGATATACATTTTAAAGTAATAACTAGGATTATGACTTATAACATTATACCAGAACATATAAGATTTTTAGAAATTTCATGTACTGTCTGAAACCTTTATATTAACATATTTCCATACAAATAACCCAATAAAAGTTTAGTATTAGTTGTTTTGTTTGTTTTTTCATACTGCAGGTTCTTATTAGTCATCAGTTTTATACACATCAGTGTATACATGTCAATCCCAATCGCCCAATTCAGCACACCACCATCCCCAGCCCACCGCAGTTTTCCCCCCTAGGTGTCCATATGTCTATTCTCTACATCTGTGTCTCAACTTCTGCCCTGCAAAGCGGCTCACCTGTACCATTTTTCTAGGTTCCACATACATGCGTTAATATACGATATTTGTTTTTCTCTTTCTGACTTGCTTCACTCTGTATGACAGTCTCTAGATCCATCCACATCTCAACAAATGACTCAATTTCGTTCCTTTTTATGGCTGAGTAATATTCCATTGTATATATGTACCACATCTTCTTTATCCATTCGTCTGTCTATGGGCATTTAGGTTGCTTCCATGACCTGGCTATTGTAAATAGTGCTGCAATGAACATTCGGGTGCATGTGTCTTTTTGAATTACGGTTTTCTCTGGGTATATGCCCAGTAGTGGGATTGCTGGGTCATATGGTAATTCTATTTTTAGTTTTTTAAGGAACCTCCATATTGTTCTCCATAGTGGCTGTATCAATTTACATTCCCACCAACAGTGCAAGAGGGTTCCCTTTTCTCCACACCTTCTCCAGCATTTGTTGTTTGTAGATTTTCTGATGATGCCCATTCTAACTGGGGTGAGGTGATACCTCATTGTAGTTTTGATGTGCATTTCTCTAATAATTAGTGCTGTTGAGCATCTTTTCATGTGCTTCGTGGCCATCTGTATGTCTTCTTTGGAGAAATGTTTATTTAGGTCTTCTGCCCATTTTTGGATTGGGGTGTTTGTTTCTTTAATATTGAGCTGAATGAGCTGTTTATATATTTTGGAGATTAATCTTTTGTCCTTTGATTCGTTTGCAAATATTTTCTCCCATTCTGAGGTTGTCTTTTCATCTTGTTTATGGTTTCCTTTGCTGTGCAAAAGCTTTGAAGTTTCATTAGGTCCCATTTGTTTATTTTTGTTTTTATTTCCATTACTCTAGGAGGTGGATCAAAAAAGATCTTGCTGTGATTGATGTCAAAGAGTGTTCTTCCTATGTTTTCCTCTAAGAGTTTTATAGTGTCCAGTCTTACATTTAGGTCTCTAATCCATTTTGAGTTTATTTTTGTGTATGGTGTTAGGGAGTATTCTAATTTCATTCTTTTACATGTAGCTGTCCAGTTTTCCCAGCACCACTTATTGAAGAGACTGTCTTTTCTCCATTGTATATCTTTGCCTCCTTTGTCATAGATTAGTTGACCATAGGTGTGTGGGTTTATCTCTGGGCTTTCTATCTTGTTCCATTGATCTATGTTTCTGTTTTTGTGCCAGTACCATATTTTCTTGATTACTGTAGCTTTGTAGTATAGTCTGAAGTCAGGGAGTCTCATTCCTCCAGCTCTGTTTTTTTCCCTCCAGACTGCTTTGGCTATTCGGGGTCTTTTGTGTCTCCATACAAATTTTAAGATGATTTGTTCTAGCTCCGTAAAGAATGCCATTGGTAATTTGATAGGGATTGCATTGAATGTGTAGATTGCTTTGGGTAGTATAGTCATTTTCACAGTGTTGATTCTTCCAATCCAAGAACATGGTATATCTCTCCATCTGTTGGTATCATCTTTAATTTCTTTCATCAGTGTCTTATAGTTTTCTGCATACAGGTCTTTTGTCTCCCTAGGTAGGTTTATTCCTAGGTATTTTATTCGTTTTGTTGCAATGGTAAATGGGAGTGTTTCCATAATTTCTCTTTCAGATTTTTCATCATTAGTATATAGGAATGCAAGAGATTTCTGTGCATTAATTTTGTGTCCTGCAACTTTACCATATTCATTCATTAGCTCTAGCAGTTTTCTGGTGGCAGTTTTAGGATTCTCTATGTATAGTATCATGTCATCTGCAAACAGTGACAGTTTTACTTCTTCTTTTCCAATTTGTATTCCTTTTATTTCTTTTTCTTCTCTGATTGCCATGGCTAGGACTTCCAGAACTATGTTGAATGATTGTGGTGAGAGTGGACATCCTTGTCTCGTTCCTGATCTTGGAGGAAATGCTTTCAGTTTTTCACCATTGAGAATGATGTTTGCTGTGGGTTTGTCATATATGGCCTTTATTATGTTGAGGTAGGTTCCCTCTATGCCCACTTTCTGGAGAGTTTTTATCATAAATGGGTGTTGAATTTTGTCAAAAGCTTTTTCTGCATCTATTGAGATGATCATATGGTTTTTCTTCTTCAGTTTGTTAATATGGTGTATCACATTGATTGATTTGCATATATTGAAGAATCCTTGCATCCCTGGGATAAATCCCTCTTGATCGTGGTGTATGATCCTTTTAATGTGTTGTTGGATTCAGTTTGCTAGTATTTTGTTGAGGATTTTTGCATCTATATTCATCAGTGATATTGGTCTGTAATTTTCTTATTTGGTAGTGTCTTTGTCTGGTTTTGGTATCAGGGTGATGGTTACCTCATAGAATGAGTTTGGGAGTGTTCCTTCCTCTGCAATTTTTTGGAAGAGTTTGAGAAGGATGGGTGTTAGCTCTTCTCTAAATGTTTGATAGAATTCACCTGTGAAGCCATCTGGTCCTGGACTTTTGTTTGTTGGGAGATTTTAAATCACAGTTTCTTTAAAAAAAGAAAGGGGAGGGATATTCCTTCTAGAAATCAAATTTCCCTGATAGGTTGCTCAGATATAATTTCCACTGACACAATCTATTTTCTCTACTCCTCACGGAGATACACATAAATACTAAGAGCTTATTTTTTCCAACATATTTATATTTTAACTACTAAAATGCCATTTTTAAAGAAATAGAAATGGATTTTCATTAGATTCTACCATTTGAAAATGTATTTCCAATGGTCATTAAAGTGAGAGTGAGTTAGTTTCATAGTCTAATTTGTTTCATGTGGTATAGTTTTTTGTTTTCAATGAATAATTCACGTAAAGTGTAAAAACTTGTTTGTTTTTGTTTTTTTTGGTGTGGAGAGGCAGTTTCCTGGTTTAGTAATGCCCTGTCTTTAAAGCCAGCTGCCTCTGAAGATGGAGAAGAGAGAGTTGTCAGGACAGGTCTTAAATATAGAGTCGTTCATTTTTACTGGGTTATCGTGGGTTCCTATTCATCAAAGCTGCTTATCCAGCGCCTCTGAAATTTGTCTTGTTTAGGCTTGTGAAAATCCTCGTTTCTAACGGCGCAGATGTGAATCTGCAGAATGGAAGTGGCAAGGACAGGTAGGTATGAAACATGCCCTAAACTGTTCCCATACTTGTGTTACTAGGCTTGGGGTTTTGATTTACCCAAATATTTTCTTGTTTCTTTTGACAGTACTGAGAGGTGATAGGTCTCAAAGGAACGATGGCAACTCAAAAACTGGCTTATTCACTTGTCCACTTATTCTTCCGTTCAACAGGGTATTTTGGGGGATATCCATTATAATGCATCTGCCTTCCCTAGCTTGAGCCCAGCAGACACTAAGCACTCAGTAAGTGATAGTTATTGAAGCAGTTTTCTCCAGCCGGGTGCTGGGCATTTGGTTGTAAGTGCCTGTGGCACTTTGTACCTCCCTAAGGGCTCTCATTGCATTTCGCCTGACTCTGTTAACTAGAAGTCTTAGGTGTTTCCAAGGAAGCAAAAGGCATTCACAAAGATACAACCCAATTACTTCCCTGAGGTGAAAGGGCTGAGTGCCTTGCAGGAGAAGTTTGTGGAAAGAACATGATACTTGGAAACTTGTTCTTACAATGATGAGAGAATGTTTTAGAAAGACATAAAAATAATCACTAATCTAGTAATTATGTTTAATTAATTAATTCAAATCAACCAATATTTATTGAATGACTACCACATGCCAGGCTCTGTGCTTGGCACTTGGGTAGAACAGTGAATAAAATGCAAAGCCTTTGCTCAAGGAGCTTATAGTCACGTGATGTACGCCGATCAAAGGTTTATGCACTGCAAACTAGTATGTAAGGAGTAGCTACAAAACACTGATCAAATACGGTAAGCCACAAAGAGAACATTAATTTCTAAAATCAGAAAACCTACCTACCACGCTCTCTGGACATAGTGCAGCAATAGATTTTAGTAACATTGAAAAAATCACTTATAAGTTTAAACAGTAGTTTTTCAAATAACTCAGGTATTTTTGGAACTAAGCCATCAATTCAAGAAGTTTGAAAAATAATAGTGCCATTTTAAAAAGGAAAAAGAAAAACTTGAGAGGTATGAAAGAGAAGAATTTTTAAAAAGTAGAAATTGTTTATAAAATAAAGATTGTTGAGAAATGTAAGAGCTACCTCTTAAACAAAAGTTACACAATAAAATGGACCAATTTTGTAAATCTCAGAGGAAAGAAAAAATTAGAAATCTGAAAGGATTCATAACAGTATAGAGCAAATTTAAGCATGAAAAGAAAGTGGTACATTTGCATCTAAAATAGATTTGATCAAATCATTTAAATGGGTACTTTTTTAGAGAAAATTTAAACTATCAAAATCAACTCAAGAAGTAGAACATCCAAAATAACCAATATCCATACAAGAAATTAGAAAATTTATTAAAAGATCACCTCCAAAATAGGTTCTGTGGTTTGTCTGTTCTACCAATGAGCTTGTTCAGATTTTCTAGGTACTGATAATAACCTTGAAATTTTCCACAGCAGAGAGGAAGCTGGAAAGCTACAGAGGATAGCCTTATTGATAAAATCTGATAGAAAGAAAGCTATTTGTACGTCTTTATGTGAAGACATTTATGTATCTCTTCCATCCTAGCTAAGGGATCATGCCAGGAGGGTAAGGATGTCTAGATTAGGAAATTTCTTTTTTTTTTTAAAAAAGATTTTAATTAATTAATTAATTATGTATTTATTTTTGGCTGTGTTGGGTCTTCGTTTCTGTGTGAGGGCTTTCTCTAGTTGCGGCAAGCGGGGGCCACTCTTCATCGCAGTGCGCGGGCCTCTCACTATCGTGGCCTCTTGTTGCGGAGCACAGGCTCCAGACGCGCAGGCTCAGTAGTTGTGGCTCACAGGCTTAGTTGCTCCGCGGCATGTGGGATCTTCCCAGACCAGGGCTCGAACCCGTGTCCCCTGCATTGGCAGGCAGATTCTCAACCACTGCGCCACCAGGGAAGCCCCCAGGACATTTCTTAATATAATAATTCCCATCAGTAGACTGAAGGTGAAAACCTGTGTGTGTGTAACTGGTCCTCTCTTTTTTTTATTTAAAAATTTTTTTCTTATAGCAATGACTTTTGAGGAGACGGGATCAATTATCTTAGAGGATGCCCTATGTTCTTGATCTGCTCAGTTGTCTCCTAGGTGTGAAGGAGGCATTTAACTTGTTCATTATTTCCAATAAAGTTAAAATTAGGTTTAAAGGCTTGATTGGATTCAGGTTAACATTTTTAGCAAGAGCACTTCAGAGCTGGTGTTGTGACTTCAGTTTGCCTCTGTCAGGCCTGTGATGCAGGTTGCCCCACAGTTGGTGATTCTAATTTTGATCCTTTGGTGAGGGTGTAACAGCTAAATCTTTCCTTTGTAAAGATATAGCTTCCCACTGCAATTAGAAAATAATCTATGGGTTAGAAATTCAGTACAGTGTGAATATCCTGTTCTCCATTAAACTTTCATCCAAAAATTTTAGCATCTACTATGATCCTTGCCTGAATCAATTATTTAATTGGGACTTGCCAAAAAGTGATTTTCTAATTCCATGATTCCTCCTTTATTTATTAGCTGTGTAGTCTTCTGTTAACAAGAGCTTCCCTCATCAACTGGGGATGGACTACATTGCATTCTATAAAGACAACATAAATGTTTAAGTACCACTATTTAGAGTAAGGAATTGGTTTAATAGTTATCTCTAATAGTGTCCAATGAGATTTATTTCTTTTTCTTTTTTAAATATCATCATGGACTGGTAGATGTTTTTTTTTTTTTTTTTTTTATAAATTTATTTATTTATTTTTGGCTGTGTTGGGTCTTCGTTTCTGTGCGAGGGCTTTCTCTAGTTGCGGTGAGTGGGGGCCACTCTTCATCGCGGTGCGCGGGCCTCTCACTATCGGGGCCTCTCTTGTTGGGGAGCACAGGCTCCAGACGCACAGGCTCAGTAGTTGTGGCTCACGGGCCCAGTTGCTCCGTGGCATGTGGGATCTTCCCAGACCAGGGCTCGAACCCGTGTCCCCTGCATTGGCAGGCAGATTCTCAACCACTGCGCCACCAGGGAAGCCCGGTAGATGTTTTTAAATCCCAACATTTTACTCAATTACAGTGATTATTCATTTTTTGGAGGTATAATTCACATACCCTAAAATTCATTCTGCTACAATGTACAATTCAGCATTAAAAAATATATGAACAGTCTATTTATCTCTTGTAAAAATAAAATACAGTGTGTGTGTGTGTGTGTGTGTGAAAAAAAAAATATGAACAAAGTTGTGTAACCACCATCACTATATAAATCCAGAGGATTTTCATCAACACAGAAAGAAGCCCTATATTCATTAGCAGTCGCTTACCATCTCCTCCTTCCAGCTTGAGTGACCACTAACCTGCTAGTTCTGTCTCTATGGATTTGTCTATTCTGGACATTTCATATAAATGAAATCATACTATGTGGCCTTTTGTGTCTGGCTGCTTTTATTTATCGTAATGTTTTAAGGTTCATCTACATTGTAGCATATATCAGTACTTCATTTCCTTTTTATGGCCAAATTATATTCCATTGTATGGATATACCACAATGTGTCTATCTATCAGTTGATAGACACATGCATTTTATGTGAATGATTTTCATGGCTTTTCCACCCAAATTAGGATTTCTCTCTTAGGTTTAAGCCAGGGAGGGTAAATGTAGACCTGAGTGTGGAGACCGCACTTATAGCCAAATGCTTCTTCTGCTGTGTGTTGCAGTCTAATGCTTGCGTGCTACGCAGGACACCTAGATGTTGTGAAATACCTCCGAAGACACGGTGCTTCTTGGGACACTAGAGACCTAGGAGGCTGTACAGCTCTGCACTGGGCTGCAGATGGAGGCCACTGCAATGTGATTGAGTGGATGATAAAGGACGGCTGTGAGGTACGGATTGTCCTTGTTAACTACACACATACAGTTAAGAACCTAAATGCTGTTCCATAGGGTTTAGGACAAGCAGGGCCTTATGTGGATGTCTTTTGAGTTGTTGAACCTAGAAATGCTGGAGAAAGTTCTCTGACTTATGAGCAAGAAAGTTCCTGAAGCCTTGGAAAAAAAAGATCATTATAGAATTGTTATGATAGTGAGGCTTCAGATTGTCGTGGAGGTTCATCTCATGTGGGGGAAGAAGAAACAGTGCTGAATCCAGAGCTGGACCTGATGCTTCTTCTACTTTGTTTATTCCTTTGTTCATTCCCTATGCCAACAAAGCTTGATGGTGCCTCTATAACACACCAGATAATGTCATAGGTGCTGGACACACCAAGATGTTCAGAACTCTTACAGCCATAGTGCTGCTTATTGCTTTTAGAATTAGATTATTTTTATTCTTGGTTTGCTTTAAAGATTAGTCATTAAAAAAAACTTCCAAAGAGCAAACACTATATCAAGAATAGAGCATTCCAGCTCTCGTGTCTTTGCTTTGAAGCAGGCATTTTGGTTTGCTTCTGGTTTCATGTCATCAGAAAGCACAAATTCTACTTGGCAAATAGAAGTAGAGTTGTTTGGACTTCTACAGATATTTGAAGATGGGCAAATAGAATTAGCTCAATTAGGGTAACTGCTGATACCTTTGAAAACTTTAGTTCAAGATTTCAAAGAAGTTAAATAAAAATGTCAGGGCATGGAAATAAGGAATGATGAACAAAATTCTCTCCTAATTGTGATTGCCAGATGGTGTAGACTACTGAGAAGTTAAACTGATGACCTGGAAAATAAACTCGAATGGAGAAGAGTTATGTCTCCCGGAAGATGTCTGTAGATTTGTCCTAGTTTGTCTCTGAAGTGTGATTGAGCAAAAGCAAGGCTTAAGTTGTGGGATCTCACTGGTTCCTGCTGCTGCTTTTAGAGGGCTGAGAAGAGGGCCCCTTGAAGGAAGAGCCTCAATCAAGATAAATCCCTTTTATTACATTTCTTGTTTTGTTTTAGAGACACGCACAAAAGGTCAGAAGGACCAGCCTGCGTGCCTTGGTGGTTCGGGCCCACACCTGCCTTGGGTGGTAGTGATAGCCGCATTCCTCTTGTTTGGTTTATGATGAATTCTGCTCATGCTTTGGACCCAGTAAAAGTCTGTAGCTGAAAATGAAGTTTGACCTTTGCTGAAAGAAGGGCAGGTCTCTGCCATCAACATTTAAATACTGGAATTTTGGAAGTGTAGGCTCTCTGGTCTTTAGTTATGGACACACTCATTTGGGGTGAATTCCATCTTTTTCTGTAGCACTGGAACTCCATATATGTGTCCACCAAAGAATTCTGTGTGGCTGGCAGGTGATGTCAACACGAGTCCCTCTCTGTTCTTGGCAGGTGATTGATCTGATGCTTTGGAAGACGGTTGGATCTGGGAGCAAAGTGGGGCATTGTCACCCTCTTCTCGAATCGAATGATCTATACTGAGAGCGAGTTATTTGCATGGGGGAAGCATTTCTACATTTAATGAGCCATGTGACCTCAGGGAAGGTATTCGACTTTTCTGAGATTTGGTTTAAACATTTGTAAACCAAGAATAAAAATAGCTACCCCTGTTTAACCCCTCAGGACCAAAAGAGAAAATGTGTGTGGAAGTGCATTGAAAATGCATAAAGTACCTTGTAGTACGAGGTGGTTATTTTATAATTATTTAAATATAATGGAGTTTGCTGCCCAAAGGTTATTTGTTATTTGCAAGAGGAAGAGCTGCACATCTTAACGGTGTTGCAGTGGCTAATCTCATACACACAAATCACCTGCAAGGTCCTAAGGCCCTACTGGCAGTTCTTCGTTTGTTATTCCGGTCTGACGCTTCATACTAAAGCTGCAGATAGCTCTGAGTAATTCTTCTGTAAGTAATTCTTCTGAATTAGACCTGTGTGTGCATCCATGCATCCGTCTGTGCACACGTGTATATGTCTACTTCAGAACCACTCTTCATGGGTGGATGAGGACTTCGTTGGGATTGGAGGAGGCAGTATCTACATTTTATCATTCTAGAATATGTCTTAAAAAGCATGACATTGAAGGATCTTAATGTCGGGCAGATTATTAGAAATGGCCCATCTTACTACCAGGCAAACTACATTTTGGACAAGACATTAGGTTGGCTAACTTTTCAGACTGGATTTCATGTAAGAGATCTGGTTGCTTTGTATTTACTCCAGCTGTAGTTCTCCTGCTTAAAATGAATACCTATTGGTAAGGATCAGGGTGGGTGTTTATATTACTGTCTTGTTCCAGAAGGGATTTAAAGCCACTTACAAAAGACACTTAAAAGTAAGCAGCAGACACTCTTTAAAAACCAGACGAGGAAAGTTAGGCACGAGAAAATAAGGCAGGGCTCACATGGGGCCAAGGAGAAGGCGATTATGTTTCATTTTTCTGTCCCATCTTTTTTTCCATTTGAACAAAATGTAAATGAAGATGCCAGTGGGTGGGGAGGGGCCTCCTGGGGCCTCTCAGCACCCTCTAAAGTGGTCCAAACACAGCTGCTCACTGTGTAAATGTGAATGAAATCAGCACAGTCCAATCAACTCTCACCAGGTCTAGAAAGACTGCTATCTAAATTGGGGGAATTTGGGCAAGTAGACATTTCTTTATAAGTTTCTGATGAGTGATTTTCAGGAAAAGAAAGTGGGCTAAGAGCCCCTCTCCCTGTGGCTCTCCAGGTGGACACCACGGACGCTGGCTCGGGGTGGACCCCGCTCATGAGAGTCTCCGCGGTCTCGGGGAACCAGAAGGTCGCCTCTCTGCTGATTGACGCAGGCGCGGATGTGAACATGAAAGACAAAGACGGGAAGACCCCTCTCATGGTACGCCTTGCTCCACACAGCCGCCTGGCTTGACAGGCGGAATTAAGGTCAGAGCTGCCCCTGTAGCAGAAATTCTTGCCAGTGCAGCCACATAAGAGCACGGGGTTTTGGTTGCCTGTGTATTCCCTATCGGCCTGTGAATTAAGATATGGCAATGTCACCATAGCATTCTTTTGGGGGTGGGTGGGTGGATGGCGTCACTCTAGTATTTTTGTTGTCTTTTGACAACTTTCTTGAAGGATTACCAACCCCAGTCCCTGGGGCCATTTTAGGATAAAATCAAAGAAGTGCTATTCTCTGTCCTGGTTTGGCCTAGGACTTGTCAGGTCATCTTACATGGAGAAAAGCAGATTTCCTTTCCTCTTCCCTTGCAGTTGCCATCAGTGTGCAGCGGGGCACACGCACCCATCCTGCAAAGCCACAGCGGCCCCAGACAGCTCTGACTCGTGAGCGTGCTGCTGGTGGGCGTCCTAGACCTGGCCCACCAGGCACCCCCTTCCGCTCACCCCCGCTGTTTGTCTTCTAGGTGGCCGTGTTGAATAACCATGAAGAATTAGTCCAGTTACTTCTTGACAGAGGGGCAGACGCAAGTGTGAAAAATGAGGTGTGTAACTCCATCTCCATCTAAGGACTTTTCCTGGCGAGGAGGAGAGAACATAGATACAAAAGAATTTTTCTTGTTTTCTCTTTCAGTTTGGCAAAGGTGTCCTAGAAATGGCCAGAGTTTTTGACAGAAAGGTTGGGATGTTCTTTCTGCCCTTTGAGGCTCATTTTGCAGCACTTAAAAAAAAAACAAAACAAAAAAACCCAAACCTTGGATTTACATGCACCTGTTTTTGTTTATCTAGAATGTCGTCTCCTTATTAGAAGAAATGAAAAAAAAGCAAATGCCGAAGAAGTCATCTGTTCGCTGACCGCGGGGCACCTCTTACCTCCCTCCGAAAGCCAAGTGAAACGAAGCAAAATGGGACTTGAACTAGAGAGATGAAATTC
Source organism: Balaenoptera ricei (assembly GCF_028023285.1). Lineage (NCBI taxonomy): Eukaryota > Metazoa > Chordata > Mammalia > Artiodactyla > Balaenopteridae > Balaenoptera > Balaenoptera ricei. The sequence goes on along the minus strand of NC_082654.1, from coordinate 6,382,934 downwards.
TGCATCTTTGAGGGCTATACATTTGATTAATTATTTAGTGAAGATTCACAGTACTTTTGTAACATACAACTGTTCTCACTTTGAAATACATCTTTTTACCTAAGTACGCGTGGCGGTGGTGTCATCATCGGGCGTCTGCAGAACGGGGATGTTTTCTTGTGCTCGGGCTTTTTGGAGTTAGACGTGAAGCAAAATATTTATGTCCCGGAGCTGCACAAACATACACGGGTCTCCCACTTCCCGCTCCTGCCCTCCAAGCTGTCCTCCGAGCCACTCCAGGACCCGGTGGAAATTCCTTCTCCCATGTGTTTTTAATTATGTCCTTCCTTCCCAACCTAAGGCCTTCCAGGCCGTGTGGTCAGGCTGGTGCTCCCTCCTGAGAGACGCTCCTCCTGAAAGCCCAGGAGGCCATGTGAAGAGTTTTCTGCTCAGCCGTTGGCCTCACATCAAAGCACAAGATACATATTTCAAGACTCCGATTCTGCTCCATTAGAGCAGTGCTTTTAGAACAGACCTGTCTGAGGACGTGTTTGCATACACTCAGGCCCTGACAGTGAAAGAGCCGGCCTGCTGGCCTGTTGACAACTTTGCCGAAGAGGAGTATATTATTACATCGAGTCCTCAGAGCAGAAAGGGTTTTGATACTGATCACTCAGTTCTAAGACAAGTAGGAATGAACAGGTCTGCTGGTTGGGAGCTCAGACACAAACGTGTTGGAGCTTTAATTTGGCAGACACACTTAGAAATCAGCAAAGAGGGGAGCGAGCCGACCGCATGCATTTCGCGTCTCCAGAGACAAGCTGGTTAACTTGACCCCAGGAGAAGACCAGCTACAGAGGTCTGCACGGGACTGGAATTGTCTCTGCAGGGAAAGAGCATTTAAAAGGTTATTAAAGTGCCAAAGCTCTGGGGGAAGGGCATAGAGAAAAAACACACCATCAGTTTTTTGATGTTGGCAATTCTCAGCTCTATTCCATACAGCTTATACACCTTAGGAACTGGATCTGTGGATCATACGCAGTCCCCTCCTTAGATATTTCACTAGCGTTTTACCTTTTGTACAAATGCTTATTCCTTTAGATTTGCTGGAATAGATTTTAAAAAATCTCTAAAAATCAGCATCGTCACGGCGTTCCAAGGCTCCTTTTCCCCCACCATGATCAATGTTGACTTTCACCTCCACTTCATTCCTTGGTCTGTTGTGTATAATATTCATGACCTATGGGAAGAGGGCACACCCCTTCTTGTGGAGGTCAACCTTGGCCGTATAATGGGGCTGACTTTGGTCAATGAAACGTGAGTGGAAGTGGCTCCTGTCCCTCCGAGAGGAAGCTTTAAGAATCCCCAGGTCCCTCTTGCCTCTGCCACAAGACCAGCTGTGATTTGGATGGTGGCTACTCCATCAGCCCAGGGTCCTGAGACAAGAGCCAGAGCTCCCCCAGGATGGACATGACATGTGAGTGAGAAATAGCCCTTTCATGCCATAAGTCGCTGAAATTTAAGAGTGGCTTGTCATCGCAGTGTAACTTAGCCAAAAATGACTGCTTGTAAGGTCCTAGCTTGTATCTGTGAATTTAATTTTCCACTGAAGCACCTCTCAAGTCCTTTGGTTTCCAGTCTTATTTTATTCAGACTTTAAATTTTTATCTATCTAATTTTTATCTATCTAATTTTTATCTATCTACCTACCTTTCTTACCTATCTATCTATATTCGGACTTTTTAAAATTCAGGAATGGATGTTGAATTTTATCAAATGTCTTTTGTAGCATCTCTGGTTATCATAATATGGCCTATTTCCCTACAAGCTATTAATTTGCTGACTTGGATTACTAGATTTTTAAATATTGAACCATCCTTATACTCCTGAGATGATCTCATTGGGTTACAGTGGGCTGCTGAGTTCTATATGCTCAAGTGCTATGTGTGTTTGCTTTTTAATATTTTTCCTTAATAAGATTAGATTGTGGTTTATCTTGTGTTTTGAACTTTCCCAAGGAAGCAACCCATGCTTTTATTAGCTTCATTTTTCCCAAGTAATTTATACTTTTTATTTCTGAATTGGAATTCCCTCTGGATTGGAATCTCTCGGGAAAGGGCATGAGCAATGGATTGTCACAAGCATCCCAGGTGAGTGCTTATAATTCAAGGAGTCTGAGAAACATGGCTGTAGAGTGTGTTAACACAAATGGTTTCATTTGCTATTTGCTAGATAATCTGCTATTCAGCTTTGACTCAACAGTCATTGCATTTCTAAGGCATAGATTGTTTTTCTACTTTCAGTGCATTATTTTATATATATATATAAAATCAATTGAGCTACATTATTAACTATGAGGTCTTCTATGTACTTATTTTTTGCCTGCTTGGTTTGTCATGGGTAGAGGGTGGTAAGAATAAGGACACCTGTTACCATTCTGTAAATCTATTTTTCTCGGTATTTACTGCAGTTCTTTATGAAATTGGATGCTAGTTAAAAAAAAATTTGTAATACATTCCCATTGCAATTAGATTTTTATTCTGGATATGCCTGATGTAAATGTTTCTAATCCTGCTTGCTTTCTTTTTGAATCTCTCTCTTCTATAAATAAGGTGAGTTTTAAAAATTTATTTGATAGGTTATGTATCACATCATTCAAAGAAGTATTAGGTTCCCCCCCGCCCCACAGTGTGTGTGAAAAGGCATAAAGGCAACTTCTTCCATCCTTGTCCCATCACCTGACTGGCTCAGGTGGACTGCAGCATGCATCCCCCAACCCTCCAGCTCACCATCCTTCTCAGATTCTTAGGCATCTATAAATGAATGCAAATATAGATACATTTTTCTACATGAGAGTTCCCCTCCCTCCCATTTTGGTAACATGCTCAGTAATGAATGAGACTCATCTTTATATTAACCTGTATACCATTTATTGGATATAATATGCGTAACATTGACTTTTTTCTATGGAAAAGCAGATTGTATTACCTGTAGACCCCCAATATGAGAAATGTGTACAAAGATAACAGACCATAACATAAAAAGGTATGTGAAAAAAAATTAGCAAACCAAAGCATGATAAATGGATGAAGCACTATAAAAATGAATGTACTGGTTTAGTAGCTGTAACTTTGTACTGTGCTGAATAGCCTGTAGCCAAGTTTTACAGAGTTATACTTATGTGCCACACACATGAAACAGTGCACCTTCCTTAAAACCTCCCCACTTGACCTGATAGACGGTACAAGAGCGCAATGAACTCTGACGCTACTTGTTCTCCTTGGACTCTTAGAGGGTTTTCTCTTTCTAGTTTGATGTATTTTTTCTATCACTGTCCTTCTTACTTAAGTACTTGCTTATATAGGCCATGAACATAGACATCATTCCACTTCTTTGTAAAACTAAAATGATCACATGAGATTTATCCTTTTTTTCTGGATTTACAGTGTGCTAAATTGAGAACTAAAAAATTATCTCATGGAAGGAGAATCACAGGGAGAATACAGGACATGTTTTTTGGAGATGATGTGGAAACCTCAGGGTTGGTTACAGAGTATTCAGCCTGGAAGAGCCAAATCACATTGAGAATTCCTTTGTGTGTTAAATCTTATGGCTATCACAATCCATTATTGAATATTATGACAATTTTATATGCAGTGTTTCTTCTCCTGATTTTTCTCATATAGAACAGGCTCTTAATGGCTGGATTCTAAGCCACCCACTGCTGTCCCAAAAGTAAAGAGGGGGTTTTCTTTAAGAAAGGCAGGGAAACAGTTTATTCACGTGCAGGTAAATGGCTTCTGGAAGCATCACTGCACAGAAATGGTTCTCAGCCTGGGGCTCACGAATCTTTCTTAGCTTGTTGTTACTGGTGTGACTATCAGAGTTTTCAAATAGGTTTAAAAGAAAGAGATGTCAATGGGAACTGTAGAGTGCGTCAAGAGAATTTTGTAATTAGAGGTGAACTGATTTTCTATGGCCAACTCCCCCTTCTAATAGATAGAAGTCTTTAGCATCCCTCCTGGGGGAGGGACGCTGCTGGAGTCCGGGCTGGCGGGGGAGCCGGCAGGGCTGCTCCAGGCTGCGGTGCTGGAGAAGGCTGGGCTTTGGGTGTCCGATGGGTGGACTTGTGGGGGAGCCACCACTCTGGCTGACCTCAAGTAGCTAAAAACGCAGAGATCTGTCAGAGATTGGAGAGGCCTCGGTGCTGGGTTGGGCCTGGGGAAGGAACTGGTGTCTGGGTGATAAGGAGTGGCCAAGGGACGTATTAGCCTAGGCTGCCTGTGTCCAGATGTGTTCGTGGCCTGCTCGTGAGTTGTGGGAAGGAGAAGAGATGGCAGCTGCCAGCCAGCCATCGTGCGGGGGACCCACAGCCTGAGTCACCCCTGGGGGTCAGCATCGGCACCGGGAGACTTCTGGGTGTAACGTTTATCTGGGTTACTTGTGTTTGGTTGGGGTCAGTTTGCTAGCAGTGAGGAAGGATCTCCAGACGGAGTCTGCCCTGGGCTTCCTGCTCCCTGCACACCTCGCGGAGCCCTCCAGAGCAAACGTTTTAAATGAAATAAGCCTCATGCTGAAAGCCTGCGAGGGGTCAGGTTGCTGCCCAGGCATCGTGCCCTCTTGGGTGTCGGGGTCTCAATGGCTCAGAGTGCTTTGTAAACAGCAGTGGAGAGATGGCTGGGAGATGCTTGAGAATTCCCGCCGGGCCAGCACCAGGCTCTGTTTAGCACCACGGAGATCACAGGCTCCTAAGAATGGTCCGCCACAGAGCAGAGTTCGAGATGTTCTGCTCTTAGGGGTTACGCTGATGTGTCGTATTGATTTGCCGGAACGATGGGCTCTGGTTTCAGACTAAGAATTCCTAATAAAGTTAAGAAGGCATAAAATTGTCCCCTTTGAGACTAGTCAGGAGTATTTATTCTCATGTAGTTTAATTTGTTGCTCTTGTGGTTTTTTGTGATGTCATCCCACATGTGTAAGCTGGAAAAATTCACACTGGGAAGTGTAATCTCTATGTGCATATTTTGACAATGGAAAATGTTATGTATTGTTTCTCTTGGTTGCTACACATCTGATTCCATGTGTCAGGAAAACAAACCGTTACACAAAATTTCAGGCGATAAACTTTTCAGTAGAATGCCTGGAAGATTAGCCATCTACTTCCCAGTAAAGTGGGGTCATACAACCTACAACTCTCATAAGATGGAGGAAGGAAAGTGACTACCCTTAGGGCCTGCTCTGTGTCGAGGCATGCTGACTTTCTCAGCGAGGGCCTTCTAAGCCCCCATCAACTCTATTATTCATGCCTATACAATTAAAAAAATATTAAAAATAGACTGCCATTGAAATATAAGCATTAACTTTTGTTTCTATCATCTATGAGGATATAAAAAGGGGGAGGAATAGCTTCCCCCCCCCAAACAACCTGGCTATTGGTTACTTTCCTAAGTTATATTAAAATGAAAGTTATTGTTTAATATGCTTCATTTGATAAATATTGCATTTGGAAGTATTGTTCCTCTAATAATATTATCTGTGTATTGTAAGGGGATATTAGGTTTAACTATGTTCTTTTCCAGAAATAAATTGCATGGCTCTACAGAAGCACTTAGTACTATAGAGAGATAAGAATGTGTCATCAGCCGTGGCCCCTAAGTGGCCATTGATGATGAGATGTAAGATCACAGCATTAATCTCCTTTAATATCAAACTATTCCTGGTTCTCTGAAATAGAAGCATAGGAACTATAATTAAGGACAGACAAAAAAAAAAAAAGTTCACATCCTCTTCCTTGCACTAGGAGAAGGGGCTACAATGCCAGATCCAAGGATTTGGGCATCTACAAAGACAATACCCACATAATGCACCATAAAAATTCTGTAAACTTTTCAACAGCATATGTTTTGGCCTTAGTATAGTTACCAAATATAATACCAGTTATAGTAATTCTGTATGTACTCATCAGCAGTAATAGTTTCTAACATGGCTTTATAGTTTTAAGAAATTAATAAATGTATAATGAACAGTTGCATGCTATAAGAGTTGGAATGTATTAGAGCCGAGTTCCCTTTTGTGTGTGTGTGTGTGTGTGTGTGTGTGTGTGAGACATGGATTTATTGAGTTTATCCATGATCGTGAATACTATGTTCCCTGGATACGGTGGGAACACGCGGAGAGTTAAATGCACTCTTGTTTCTGGAAGGCAAACCAAGATTCTTGGTACGTTTTGTCTTTCTGCTTCAAGGCATAGAAAAACCATTGAAATGACCCCAGATGAAGTCCCTGTCATAAAACAGAGTGGATTATGGAACTGCTGTCAATTGCCTTCTAATGTGAAAACCAGTCGCATATGACCCCACTAGAAGACAGACAGAGGCATAATGGCATTTTTACCTTGTCTGAGTCATTTTGTCATTTTCATGCCATCAGATACAAGCATCTTCAAGATCTCCTTTTGGAAATGGCTCCCCAGTCAGACCTCTAAAGGGTGGGAGGCTGATGGGGCTGCTGCCCAAGACTGCACTTCGTGAATCCTGAGGATGAGGACTTTGTTTCCTTCGCCCATTTCTGTGATGCTCAACAGGTAAGTTGTAAGTGCTTAGGAAACAGATTCAGACTCTGTGCCAAAAACATCTTTCAAAGATTTCCTCAGCCAAGTTGGAAAAATAAGATGCCCCAAAGAGAACTTACTAGTAACTTAGGGTTCTTTGTCCAACATATACTAACAAGGATAGCAGACCATAACCTGTCCCAGTGAACACAGCATTCCATTTGGTTGTAGTTTTTGCAAGCATAGGGATTCTGCCTAATTTTTAATAAGTTGAACCTTGCAGTAAAAGGAGATTTTTATCTACAGAATTGAGTCACTAGATCTGGTTACTGGTTCACATCTGAAAATAGTTATACTCTGTGGAAAGCCTCATCTATCTGTCGGAACACAGAATCATTGTATTACAGTCAAGAACACAAGGTGGTAATTTGTTTAGCTCCAAACAGTACAGGGAGATGGAGGGTTGCAGTGCTTGGGCAGTAGCTGTCTTTGTAGAAACACACCACCTTTCCCTATCTAAATAAGGTGCGGATGCCAGCACTCCTTAAAGGGCAGCCAGGGAAAGAAGTTCTTGGTGTTTCTATAAAGCAAACTTCTCTGCCTGCTCTCCAAATGCACTCAGGGCTGGTGAGCTCAAGGTCAAGTTTCTGCCTGGCCTCGTGTTCCAGTCTCTATACTGGTGTGGCCACACCTTAAAATTCCTTTCCGCAACCCAGGTTCTCTCCAAAGCTTCCCGGCCAGAAGCCAGGTCCTTCCCTGTTACCCTGGAGCTTCAAGGGATAATAACCCTGGTGGGCCAGCCTGTCAGCTGTGACAGGGCCCAGGTTATCCCTGCAAGCCAAGCATAGGCTGGACCAGAAGCCAGGCTCTGGCCTGAGAGCAGGGGTTCCAGAAAATCACTCGAGGTCCTACCTGGGGTCTCTTGAGCTGTGTCTGGTACCATAACCATAGCCATGGGTAGCTGGGGAACTGCTGTCCAATAAAGCCTCCTTCAAAAAGTAAACATCCTGTCCAGAATCCCAGAAAGCATGATATTTCAAGTTCACTAAACTTATTAAAAGCACAAAAAGCCTTCCTTCCATGGAAAACTCAGTGATGGTTTAAAAACAAAAAAAATCACGCCCACTACAGCGCACTGCGCTGTAGCAAGCATTCTGCATAAATTAATAATTTACAAGTACCTGAGCAAGTAAAAGTATACAGAGCACCATAGCACAGCACAGCACCGACGGCAGTAGCTCAAAGTTCTTCAAATCATGGTGTTTGAAACATTAAAACAAATTCTAAAAGTTGGTACAAAAAATAACTCCAACTGGAGTTGAGAGATAGATAGTGCAAACTTCTGTCTTCATTGTTGAACAACGGTGTTGGCTTGCTTCTCACTTTGCATAGGCGATGTGGGTGGCTCTGGGCACTTGATGGGGCTGTTTGGAAGCAGGTCTGCAGGAAGAGCAACCAGAGAGGAGAAAACAAAACTGTAGTTAGAGGAGGCCCTGCCAGCGATTTCTGCAGACACAGATGCCTGGGTTGGAGATGCCTTTTCTTGCACTGTGATGTCCTTCCAGGATCAGACCCCCACCCCCTGCCCTGGGGGCTGGAGACCCCTCTTGCTTTCAGCAGGAATTGCAGGTCCCAGAAGGGATCACGCTGAGAGCTGCAGCATCTTCAGCCGTTTATGACCCTTTCCAAAGCTACTGCTCCCGTCCGTCCACGGGAGAAGAGTGCCATTCAACAGAAAAATGGTGCAAGCCACAAAGGTGAGCCTCACGTGTAACTTTAAATTTTGTAGCAGTCTTAAGTAAAAATAGATAAAATTAACTTTAGTCATATGTTTCACTTAACCCACTCTATCCAGAGTAATAGTATTTCAATGTGTCACCAACATCCAGATTAATGGGATAGTTGACATGTTGGGGTACTGACTCTTCAAAATCCAGTGTGGGGAATTTCCTGGTGGTCCAGTGGTTAGGACTCCGTCCTTCCACTACAGGGGGCACGGGGTCGATCCCTGGTTGGGGAACTTCAATCCCTGGTTGGGGAACTAAGATCCCGCACGCTGCGAGGTGTGGCCAATAAAAAAATCCAGCGTGTATTTGCAGGGCCAGCATATCTTATCTTCCACCAGCCACAGTGTACCCAGCAGCGACTGTATTAGTGCCGCTCCAGAGCGCAAAGCTGGGCCTGTGGGATCCCTTGGAAACGAACATACAGAGGATTCTCCTTCCGGGAGGAGACCAAAACCAGCTCGCACTGATGTCAGCAACTGGCAGACCTAAGCAACTGGCCACTGCTTGAGGTCATTTAAAAAGAGAGCCTTCCCCAGAGGATCTAAACAGACATTTCTCCAAAGAAGACACACAGATGGCCAAAAAGCACATGACAAGATGCTCAACATCACTAATTATCAGAGGAGAAATGTAAATCAAAACTACAATGAGGTATCACCTCACACTGGTCAGAATGGCCATCACCAAAAAAAATCTACAAACAAATGCTGGAGAGGGTGTGGAGAGAAGGAACCCTCCTACACTGTTGGTAGGAGTGTAAATTGGTGCAGCCACTATGGAGAACAGTATGGAGGTTCCTTAAAAAACTAAAAACAGAGTTGCCATATGATCTAGCAATCCCACTCCTGGTCATATATCTATCTATCTATCTGGAGAAAACCATAATTCGAAAAGATACATGCACCCCAATGTTCATTGCAGCACTATTCACAACAGCCAAGACATGGAAGCAACCTACATGTCCATCGACACAGGAATGGATAAAGAAGATGTGGTATGTACACAATGGAATACTACTCAGCCATAAAAAAGCATGAAATAATGCCATTTGCAGCCACATGGATGGACCTACAGATTATCATACTAAGCGAAGTAAGCCAAAGACAAATATCATCTGATATCACTTATGTGTGGCATCTAAAATATGGCACAAATGAACTTATCTACAAAACCAAAAAGACTCACAGAGAACAGACTTGTGGTTTCCAAGGGGGAGGGAAGGGGAGTTTGGGGTTAGCAGATACAAACTATTATATGTAGAATGGATAAACAAACAACAAGGTCCTACTGTATAGCACAGGGAACTATATTCAATATCCTATGATAAACCACAATGGAAAGAATATATGTATAACTGAATCATTTTGCTGTACAGCAGAAATTAACATTGTAAATCAACTATACTTAAATAAAAAAGAGAGGCCCTTCCCCTCTTCATGTCCATGTAAAGTGGTGTTTTTTCCTTTTGAACAAGAAAAGTAACTTCAAGATCAGTGTACAAACCACAGTGAAATAATTAGGATGCTCTGCAGTTTTTCTGTACTTATGTAGTCGGGAATTAAACCACTGTCCTGACCCTTTGACCGGCTTTATCTGAGATACATTAGGCAGCTATCTCTTTCGTGGGCCAAACATTTTTCCTAAGAGCTGTAATGAAATCACGAGTGTGTGCGTTTCCCTTCAGAGATGCTGAATTATTACTGAACCCAGGGCCTGGCCAACACCTACCTTTGGTTCTTTGGAGCTCACAAAGCAAGCTGCCTGCGAAGGGGGTATATGTTTTGGGTGAGGGTTTAACCCATCTGTGTGCTGGTAAATGTTTAACTACCCACCACAGGGGGGAAGGAGGAGGACCTGATCTATAGCGTTTGCTGACTTCCATGGTATAAATACTCATGCTCCCAACATGATGTGGCTGAATATGGAAGAGATGTGCAGTGGCCACCATGGCATGGCATTTTCATCACATAGGAATGACAGATACAGTAATCTCGAGAATGTGGGTTGCGAGAACTACCATATGACCCAGCAATCCCACTACTGGGCATATACCCTGAGAAAACCATAATTCAAAAAGACACATGCACCCCAATGTTCACTGCAGCACTATTTACAATAGCCAGGACATGGAAGCAACCTAAGTGTCCATCAACAGATGAATGGATAAAGAAGATGTGGTACATATACACAATGGAATATTACTCAGCCATAAAAAGAAACGAAACTGAGTTATTTGTAGTGAGGTGGATGGACCTAGAGTCTGTCCTACAGAGTGAAGTAAGTCAGAAAGAGAAAAACAAATACTGTATGGCTAACACATATATATGGAATCTAAGGAAAAAAAATAAAATGGTTCTGGAGAACGTAGGGGCAGGACAGGAATAAAGACACAGACGTAGACAATGGACTTGAGGACACGGGGAGGGGGAAGCTGGGACGAAGTGAGAGAGTGGCATGGACATATACACACTACCAAATGTAAATAGATAGCTAATGGGAAGCAGCCGCATAGCACAGGGAGATCAACTCGGTGCTTTGTGACCACCTAGAGGGGTGGGATAGGGAGGGTGGGAGGGAGACGCAAGACGGAGGGGATATGGGGATATATGTATACGTATAGCTAAGTTACTTTGTGATACAGCAGAAACTAATAGTTCTCGCAAAGCAGTGTGGGCTGGCTCCAGCACACCACTGGGTTAAACCTCCCTGCCCAAGTCCAGATTCAGGGCTGTGCCTTCCTCATCCCCTGGGGGAGGGCGTAGGAGATGACCACAGCTGCAGCTCAGTCTTCAAAGGTGATTCCTTTTGCCGGCTGAGGCGGAAGCTCCCACTTACCCCCGCCCAGCAGCTTCTTTAGCCTGACTTCTTACATTCCCCCTTATTTCATCCATGACCCTCCAACCTCACCTCATTTCTCGGGATCCCAGGGCTTGGGCAGAGGCCATCAAGGTCCAAGTGGGATTTCTGAAGGTAGGTGTCCAGCCTTCATAATATCGCACCACTTGCTGGCTTTCTCTCCTTTGGGGGGCATGGCCCAGCCCAGATCAACAGCCACAGCTTTGAGGGAGCTGTTCTACTTGATCTTGAGTCGACCTCATGGGTAGGCTGGGATCATTGCTACGAGTGACACGTGATGCCTACAATTATAGCTCCCTGCTGCTTCCTGCTTATTCTTTACATCCGCCCTCACGTCCGTTTTATATTGTTCCCAGGGGTGGGGAGTGCAGGACGCACAGCCGCCACTGCCACCCCCATGTCCTCCTGTGGCTTGAGAAGCACGGCTTGGTGCAGCTGCGCCCACATAGTTTCGGGGAGAAAAAGAGGGACATGGGTGCATCACACCAACCTGATGGGCGCCAGGCGGAGCCCAGACTCCTGCTGTCCCAGGGTCCTGGCAAGCCGGGTTGTCCTGTTCAAAGGATCTGCAGGCAGAGGCTTCTGAGGAGGGTTTGGCTTACGAGTTCCCTGCAATAAACCACAGGATTATGTCTGATCACCATCCCCGTGAACTCGGACAAGACACTGACCTCAGGAGCTGTTAGAGTCTCCTGGAGAGTGGGGTAGGGAGAGGAGAGTGGTTAAGTTGCTACACAGCCCAAGTTTCATTTACTGTAAACTTTCTGAATACGATCCTCTAACCATACAGGTGTGGTGGTGGTGGTGGTGCGTGCGTGCGTGCGTGCGTGCGTGCGTGCGTGTGTGTGTGAGGGTGGGTGACCTGTGTTAAAGATTTAACCATAGCATCATTTAGTTAGTCACTCAAATATGGGTCCTTCAGCTGCCATGCTGTTCCCAGGCCTTGGAAGTATAGTTGATGCTGGTGTTTCTGGGTCAGTGTTACCCAGGGGATGTAAACTTTCCTGTGCTTTTAGGCTTCTTTTCAATTTATAAAGGCCTAACATGAGAAGTTGGTGAAAATCTTTTCAAAGAACACATTCATTGCTTCAAATTTGCCAGAATCCCGTAACAGAACTTGTTCAGCTGTGGGCGAACCAGACAATGAAGGTGACCATCCTTCACCCATCAGTGTGGGGTCGGTAACACCCCTCCATGAAATACACAAAGGTTCTGCTACCAAAATATTTTCTAATAATTCGTTCAGAGAGTCACAAACTGGCTTGGAAAATGACACCCAGAAGGAAAACCCAAGACACAGTGGTTCGAGGGACAGATATTGTTCTGTAAGGAAGCTGATGGGGGCGGTGCTGTATTGGCCAGAGACCAGTGAGGGAGTTGGCAGTAGAAGGTGGGCAGAGCATGAACTTGGAGTATCTGCTCTGGGTTTTGTACAAATACCAATACTCTGGGACTCGTGCAAGTCACCTGACTTCTCTGAACCTCAACTTCTCTGTAAAGTGGGAGAAAACGAGACCCATCTCATAGCACTGTTATGAGGACTAAATAAAATAATGTATGGGAAGCTCCCAGAATATAGATAACAATGATTAAAAGTCACTTGTGGGACTTCCCTGGTGGCACAGTGGTTAAGGCTCCGCGCTCCCAATGCAGGGGGCCCGGGTTTGATCCCTGGTGGGGCAACTAGATCCCACATGTGTGCTGCAACTAAGAGCTCACATGCCACAACTAAGGAGCACACCTGCTGCAACTAAGACCCGGCACAACCCCCCCCCCCCCCCCCAGTAAAAGGCACTTGTGTTCCTGGGGTCCCTTCCTTGGCTACTGTGAGAGTGGGGCTCACTGGAGCCAGGTTGGAAAGTCAGTGAGTGTTGATAACACTCTCTTTTGGGCCCAGGGTGAACATAGGCATCAAGGCACCACCTGTGCTGGTCCTCGGAGCATAGAAGCACTCACACATGTACAGAAAGTCTGTAGGAAATGGTGCTAGAAACTCAAGGAAGACAGGACATCCTAATAAACAGATGACCTCATCCACTGTCATGGAACTCAGTATTCCATACATCCAGAATACTCAAGATGATTTAAACACATACGAGTTGAATTTCTCATAGTACTCATCCCACTAAAATTATATCTCTGCAGCAATCGGAGCTCAGTTAAAAGAAGGCGACAATATAGTCACAATTTAACGTAGCTTTGTAAAGCAAAGGAAGCTACCACAGGAGTCTGTCAACCACAGCTGTAGGGAAAATACAGCAACTTGAAACGGTGCGGAAACTGGGATGGGAAAGAGCCACCGAACAAGGAACAGACTTAAAAGTGCCATTTCTACATCAGCTCTCATTAATGGAAATATTAACAGCCTGTTGAATGTAAAACAGAACACAACCTTCACTAGAAATACAGACCATACAATAAGCACAAGCACCGAAGTCAGGACGTTTGTATATCCAACCACAGGCTCTGCGCTTACAAGCTCTGAGAGCACACAAGTTATTTAACTTCTTTAAGTTGCAGAGAGGAGATGATGTGAGGGTTCAGGGAGAGATTATCTATTAATCTCTTAGCATAGAGCCTGGCACACAGCGACCAATAAGTGTTAGCTGCTACTGCTTCACAACTACTATTATTGAAGGAGTAAATTTAACCATCTAAAAGCACCATAATCCTCCCAACAAACACTGGGTGATAAACCATGGCACTAAATCAAGCTCCATTTCCTGTAAAGTGGTAGAAAACAATGAGCACGCTAATATGTGCAATGTAAAAATGAATGCACGCACCCACATTTGAGGATTAAATAATTCATTACTAAATGACACTAGTTTTGCCTCTAAGTATGAATAAATATCTAGTCTTGGTAGTAAAGACAATGGCAGGTTTTTATTACACTACTGGAGAAAAAGGGAGATGTATGTTACAGTGTATCACAATATATTTGGATTTATCATGGATGCTTAGGAGATGGGTTGGCCATTCATTCTGGTTTTGCCTGGGACATTCCCAATTTACGGCTGAGTTTAATTTATTAATCATAGTCTTTCTCATGTGCCCTGGTTTAGAGGACAAATTATATGGTCACGATAGTGATAAAAGCCCAAACAGTTAAGATATTGATTGAAAGTTCTGATTCAAACCTGGGCTCAGCAGAGGCACCAATTCCCCTCCCTCCTGCCGTGCCCATGACATGGTTTTGATGGAAACATGAAACAGGTAGCTGCCTAGGTAAGATGCTAGCTTCCCACCAGGCCCAACTGGGACAAACTGGCATCATGGAACAGCGGGGTTAGTCAAAGGTGATGTATCCTCCCTCCTCAGGGATCAGGCATGGAGCCCATGAAATATTTGGGTAGAAGCACCAGCTGCATGTGCCTTGACCTTGCAGAAAAGGGTGGGGCTTCCACACTCCCTTTTAGGCACTGCTCTTCAAGTTGCCTTTGCAAAACCTGAACCTGGGCTTTCCCAATGACGTCCAATCCAGCCTGGCCACAAAGAGCCATGGGAATGGAGCTGAGGAATGACTCCAGGCCAAGTTGCTCACACTCAATAAACATTTCTTTAGATTGATTTTCATTTTAAACAAGGAAATGAATTCAGACCCCCATTTCTCTTCCCTCTCAACTTCTAGGTACCAGAGAAAAATCGAGATCTGTTATTACATAGAGTTGTCTCATTTCTCCATTTTCTGCTCATGTTTTAGCAATAGCCACATATTTAAAATATTATAGTGGGATGAGAACAAATTTTTAGATCCAAATATAGCCCCTTGCTTTGATCATCACAGAGAATTCTCAGCTGTTATCTCCTGCATGATCAGCAAGAATAAGTGCATCCTGCTTATCCAGAGGGATCTCCCTAGGAAGACTGGGTGTTATCACAGGAAAACGCCAGAGATGCCACAGAGACCCCTGGTGAGCTCGTGCAGGGCCGGGGGGCAGCATAAACATTGCTCACCATCTGGCCCATCCCTGGCCCTGTAGAAATAGACACTTCACAATAACACGAAGGACAACTGGTTCTCTGGGAAATGCCTCAACTTCTTTTTACTCTTTATTCAGAAAAAGCAGGGGTCCCTTAAAGAGCACTTTTACACCTAGCTGGAAGATGTCCCTGGTCCCTTCTTTCTGAAATCACCTGAAAACAGTAAAGAAAATGCACAAGAAGGAGCAAAACTCCACCTCTGAGAAAAACGTATAGCCCCACATGAATATATGAGAAAAGGATGCAAAGTGTCCAGCAGGCTGGGCTGAGGAGAGACCACGGAAGGGACACCTGCGTGGCCAACCTGGTGAAATGCAGAGGGGGAGACATTCACCTTGCCTGCCAGGGATAAGAGTAGAGAGTGAGCAGATGATGTGTGTCAGGGCTGAAGGAGCAGCAGATGAGCCCAACCATCTGTGCACACCTGGAGCAGGGGAGGGGACCTGGCAGGGTCTCTGCTGAAATCAGGGGAGGCCAAACCACCACCATCCCTCAAAGCCCGCTGTCCCATGGTCCCCCATGAGGTGGGCAATTTGGAGGTGGCCCTGAGCTCTGACCTGGCCTTTCCCACAACTGTCCTGCAACTGGTCGTTTTTTCCAGGAAGACCTTGCTTCGTTTAAAGAGGAATTTAGATACATTAATCAAAACTACTGAAAGAAGGAAGGAAGGAACCATGATAAACAAAAGGCAAACTAAGAAGCCACTGGCAAAAATGTATACATAAGGACATGAAAAAGGAGCTGGCAAAAGTCAAGTGAAAAGGGAAAGGAAAAAAATAAAGCAACAATGCAAACCAAGGACCAAGACAGTACTGAACACAGTCAGGGCTGTGGGGACCAGCTTGAGGGAAATGAGGAGGAGTTCAACGGTAAATGACAAAGACCACAGACAAAGGTGATACAACATATACATAAATGGTGTCACTTAAGGGATCTGAAGAAATAGTAAAGAGAGAAAAGATACCCAGATTTATTTTGTAAAAACTTTTCTGAAAGAGTCAAGTCTATGGATTGAAAGTATACACTGTTTCCCTGGGTGAAATGAATCAGACTCATCAGAATTAAGACATAATTAATAGGATACAGAGTCATGTCACTTACAAGGAAAAAAGAAATAAGCCAGCTTCTGATATAGAGGAAGCATGCATCTAAGAGTTTCAGGGAAAGAAAGTGTGATCCATTAACTTTATGCCTAAACTATCATTGAAAAAATAAAGCAACAGCCAAGTGTCTTTGAACATACAAAATTCGGGGAATATACTTCCTAAGAGCTCTTCTGGAAGGAATTCTGGAAGTCCAATAGAATGAACTTCAGCCAGCCAGGAAAAGAATGGCTCAGTGGCAAGGAGATTAAGCACTAAATCCCTTCAATGTAGACCTAAGGGTAACAAAATTGTGGGAATTATGGCTACAAAACAGAAAGTAAATGTTATTAGCCATAATAATATAGACATTCTAGAACTAACCAAAGTTGGGAGGTGGATCATCCATTTCCAGATATATGGCAGGCTGAGTTATTTTGACCTACCTTCTCTCTAAAATTGTTGGATAAAATGTATTTAATAGAAGAAATGGACAAATTCTTAGTAAGGTACAATCTCCCAAGACTGAATCAGGAGAAACAGAAAGTATGAACAGACCAATCACAAGTACTGAAATTGAAACTGTGATTAAAAAACTTCCAAAAAAACAAAAATCCAGGACCAGATGGCTTCACAGGCGAATTCTATCAAACACTGAAGAAGAGTTAACACCTATCCTTCTGAAACTCTTCCAAAAATTTGCAGAGGAAGGAACACTTCCAAACTCATTCTATGAGGCCACCATCACCCTGATACCAAAACCAGACAAAGATACCACAAAAAAAGAAAATTACAGACCAATATCACTGATGAACATAGACTCAAAAATCCTCAACAAGATACTAGCAAACTGAATCCAACAACACATTAAAAGGATCGTACACCATGATCAAGTGGCATTTATCCCAGGGATGCAAGGATTTTTCAACATCCACAAATCAATGATACACTATGTCAACAAACTGAAGAATAAAAACCATATGATCATCTCGATAGATGCAGAAAAAACTTTTGACAAAATTCAACACCGATTTATGATAAAAACTCTCCAGAAAGTGGATGTAGAGGGAACCTACCTCAACATAATAAAGGTCATATATGACAAACCTACAGCTAGCATAATACTCAATGGGGGAAAGCTGAAAGCATTTCCAATAAGATCAGGAACAAGACAAGGATGTCCACTCTCACCACTTTTATTCAACATAGTTTTAGAAGTCCTGGCCATGGCAATCAGAGATGAAAAAGAAATAAAAGGAATCCAAATTGGCAAAGAAGAAGTAAAACTGTCACTGTTTGCAGATGACATGATACTATACATAGAAGATCCTAAAGATGCTACCAGAAAACTACTAGAGCTCATCAATGAATTAGGTAAAGTTGCAGGATACAAAATTAATACACAGAAGTCTGCTGCATTTCTATACACTAACAGTAAAAGATCAGAAAGAGAAATTAAAGAAACAATCCCATTTACCATCACATCAAAAAGAGTAAAATACCTAGGAATAAACCTACCTAAGGAGGCAACTACTCCAAAAACTATGATGCTGATGAGAGAAATCTTAGAGGACACAAACAGATGGAAAGATATACCATGTTCTTGGATTGGAAGCGTCAATATTGCCAAAATGACTATACTACCCAAGGCAATCTACAGATTCAATGCAATCCCTATCAAATTACCAATGGCATTTTTCACAGAACTAGAACAAGAAAATTTTAAATTTGTATGGAGACACAAAAGACCCTGTACAGCCAAAGCAATCTTGAGAAAGAAAAACAGAGCTGGAGGAATCAGGTTCCCTGACTTCAGACTATACTACAAAGTTATAGTCATCAAAACAGTATGGTACTGGCACAAAACAGACATATAGATCAACGGAACAGGATAAAAAAGTCCAGAAAGAAACACACGCACCTATGGTCAATTAATCTATGACACAGGGGGCAAGACTATACAATGGAGAAAAGGTAGTCTCTTCAGTAAATGGTGCTGGGAAAACTGGACAGCTACATGTAAAAAAATGAAATTAAAACATTCTCTAACAGCATAAACAAAAATAAACTCAAAATGGATTAAAGACCTAAATGTAAGACTGGATAGGCAGAACACACTTTGACATAAATCGCAGCAAGATCTTTTGTGATCCTTCTCCTAGAGTGATGGAAATAAAAACAAAAATAAACAAATGGGACCTAATTAAACTCAAAAGCTTTTGTACAGCAAAGGAAACCATAAAGAGAATGAGGAGACAACCCACAGAGTGGGAGGAAATATTTTCAAATGATGTGACCGACAAGGGATTAATCTCCAAAATTTACAAACAGCTCATGCGGCTCAATATCAAAAAAACAAACGACCCAATCAAAAAATGGGCAGAAGACCTAAACAGACATTTCTTCAAAGAAGATATACAGATGGCCAAGAGGCACATGAAAAGATGCTCAACATTACTAATTATTAGAGAAATGCAGATCAAAACTACAATGAGATATCACCTCACACCAGTCAGAATGGCCATCATCAAAAAGTCTACAGACAATAAATGCTGGAGAGGGTGTAGAGCAAAGGGAACCCTCTTACACTGTTGGTGGGAATGTAAATTGGTACAGCCACTATGGAGAACAGTGGGGAGATTCCTTAAAAAACTAAAAATAGAGCTCCCATATGATCCAGCAACCCTACTCCAGGGCATATATCCCGAGAAAACCATGGTTCAAAAGGATACATGCACCCCAATGTTCATTGCAGTGCTGTTTACAATAGCCAAGACATGGAAGCAACCTAAATGTCCATCAACAGATGAATGGATAAAGTTGTGGTACATATTTAAGATGGAATATTACTCAGCCATTAAAAAGAATGAAATTTGCAGCAACATGGATGGAACTGGGGACTATCATACTGAAGGAAGTCAGACAGAGAAAGACAAAAACCATATGATATCGCTTATATGCAGAATTTTAAAAAATTATATAAATGAACTTATTACAAAACAGAAACAGATTCACAGGCTTAGGGAACGAACTTACGGTTACCAGGGGTAAGGTTGGGTGGAGGAGGGATAGATTGGGAGGTTGGGATTGACATATACACACTACTATATATAAAATAGATAACCAACAAGGACCTACTGCATAGCACAAGGAACCCTGTTCAATATTCTGTAATAACCTTAATGGGAAAAGAACTTGAAAAAGAGTAGATACATGTATATACATGTATAACTGAATCACTTTGCTGTACATCTGAAACTAACACAACATTGTTAATCAACTTTACTCCAACATAAAATAAAAAATTTAAAAAATAAAAATAACACTAATAACTCATTACATGTTAACATAAATAACATTTCTTAATGAAAAACTATAGTTTTTGATATAAAAATAAATTCAGTGAGAAAAAAAAATTAAAATGTTTCTTAAAAGCATCAAAGAGCTACAAGATAGTAAGATGTTATCAGGCCAACAACTAAGTGAAAGGAGAAGCCCAGAGGGGTAAGTAGTACACTGAAACTATAGGCATTTGCCAAATTAGGGAAACCTGGGTTTTGGTTTTGATACCCTTTTAAGGTGAGGGATGCAGGAGTCGAAGGTCAGCACCAGCCTCAGTTCAGTAGGGCACCATTCTCTTCCTGACCTCTCCCTGATAAAGCTGGGCCCTGCAAAGGACTGTACCTCAGGGTAAGAATATTCTAGAAGTAAACACATACTACTGTCCATCCCTAGCAGACACAAGGAGAGTTCTCTTGGTTCTGGGCAGACCAACCTATAACCACAAATTGCCCCTGAGGACCTGAAGCTGACATCACATCATGTGGGTGGCTCATAAGCCCTGAGCCATTTCAAGGGGCCTCAAGCTGGTGCTGCCCTGGGCACCTGACAGGGGCAAATTACACCCTCTCTGGAGGAACGGACTTCATCCTAGACCTGAACGAGCTCCCAGAGAATTTTCCAGAAAAGTAAGTAGCTCACAGTAAATGACCAAGCACCCAAAGAAGCAAGGAATCATGAGAGAGAGAGACAGAGAGAGAGCGAGAGAGAGAGCAATAAAAAAATTCAGCAGTAACACACCCAAAGAGTTTAGATTTGGGAATTATTGGAACAAATTTTCCTACTGTATTTAAAATAAAAGACTAGCCTCATGCCTGAATAAGAACCAAAGAGAACGTCCAGAAACAAAAAGTAAAACACAGCTGAGTTTAAGTACACATTTTGTTATGCTTAGTTTCATACCATTTATATAAACTGAAAAACACAAAATACTATATATTTTCACAGATACCTATTTACCTAAAAATATTTGAAAAGTGCTATAGAAAATCAACACCAAACTTAGGACAGAGATTATACCTGGAGGGGGGCTGAGGTAGTCTATATTGTTTAATTTTTCCTTTTTTTTAAAAAAGAAATGTATGCATATTATATATCTGAAATTTAAATAGGTGTATACATAGAAAAACAGGTAACAATGGTTATTTCTATGTAGTATAAATATGGGTGAATTTTAGATCATTTTTACTTTTACATATTTTAAATACAGGTATTCCCCAATTTTTGAAAGTTTGCTTTACCTCACTTTTACAAAAGACCTACATTAGTACCTGTTTTCACTTAACTGAAAGAAATCCAAAGAGGATCTTTGCTTTTACAAAAACAGGCAAAAAGCAAAAAAAAGCTTTCAGCGTTGTTTTGGGGCAGCAGCCGCTGTAGAGGCAGCTCACCCTGAGCAGAGGAAGGGGCCCCGCCATGCTCCTTCCCCGTGAGCATCAAGCTGCCAGGGCTTCGAACCCTGTCTGTGAGCATCTGTGCTTTATCGCGATTTATTTTTTGCATCCCTTAACAATATGTGTCCCAAGGTAATCGCTTCTTTACTTTATGCCATTTTGGCTTATGAAGGGTTTCACAGGAACGCTCTGCTTTCAGATAGCAGGGAAATCTGTATTTAAAATATTAACAATAGCAGAATTAATTTTCTTTTTTATAAATTTAGTTTATTTTTGGCTGCATTGGGTCTTTGTTGCTGCGCGCGGGCTTTCTCTAATTGCAGCGAGCGGGGGCTACTCTTCGTTTAGGTGCGCAGGCTTCTCATTGCGGTGGCTTCTCTTATTGAGGAGCGTGGGCTCTAGGCACGTGGGCTTCAGTAATTGTGGCACACGGGCTTAGTTGCTCCGTGGCATGTGGGATCTTCCCGGACCAGGGCTTGAGCCCATGTCTCCTGCATTGGCAGGCAGATTCTTAACCACTGTGCCACCAGGGAAGCCCCAGAATTAATTTCAATCTTTGGGCCAAAGGAGAAAACAAAAGAGAAAACATGGATTATTTAAAAATTATAAATATGGAAAACACTACAAATTAGAGTAAGTACAGACAGAGCAGTGTTTGAGAAATTCCTAGACTTACATGCCATGTAATCAAGTATGAATAAAAGTATGAATAAAAATGAAATAATGATCTAAGAAGTTAGAGAAAGAAAATAAACCTAAAGATGGAAGTGATAAAGATAAAAGCAGAAAATAATTAGTAAAATAAAAAATTAATTACTATCATTTAGCAAAGACATTACAGACATTCTAATAATGTTAGATATTTTCATTTAATTATCACAAAGTCCAATGAGAGAGATACTATCTCAGATTTGTAGAGGGGAAATGAAAGTAATGAAAGTAATGTTTCTGTGGTCTTAACAATAGTAAAAGGAAAGTCATATATAAAATCTAGAGCTGGTTCTTTGGGGGTAGGAGGAGTTGAGGAGAAACCAGGTAAATCTAATAAATAAAAGATAAGCCAGTAATGGACAAATAAGTACACAAATACAATGAACAGTGTTGAGGATTAGTTAGGTGGTCATCTAGAAAAATAAAGTTGGATTCCTACTTCATTTTATACACTAAAGAGCAGATGGGTCAAATATTTAAATGTGAAGAAAAGATCATGAAGGTATAAGAAATAGAAAAACATACTTGTAATCTCTGGGTAGACAAGCCTTTCTAAACATGACAATAAAAAGTGGCAAAGGAAGGGCTTCCCTGGTGGCGCAGTGGTTGAGAATCTGCCTGCCAATGCAGGGGACACAGGTTCGAGCCCTGGTCTGGGAAGATCCCATATGCCGCAGAGCAACTAGGCCTGTGAGCCACAACTACTGAGCCTGCGCGTCTGGAGCCTGTGCTCCGCAACAAGAGAGGCTGCGATAGTGAGAGGCCTGCGCACCGCGATGAAGAGTGGCCCCCGCTTGCCGCAACTAGAGAAAGCCCTCACACAGAAACGAAGACCCAACACAGCCAAAAATAAATAAATTAAAACAAAAAACAAAACAAAACAAAACTATGTAAACTTTGATCTTTATAAAAAAAAAAGTGGCAAAGGAGGCGACAACACAGTTTATGAAAAAGGGAAAAAACAATTGGATTTTAAACCTGTGAAAAGATCCTCCATCTCATTTTTAGGAAGAAAAATGTAGATACTTTTTTTTCCAACCTGTCACGTTGGCAAAGATAAAAAAATCTCTGAACGCACTATATTGGTGAAGACTTTTGGAACAGAAATTGGGACGACTCCTTTAGAAGCATTTCTGCCTCATCTACCAAATTTCTAAATGCATATGGCCTTTGATCAGCAATTGTGCTCCCAGGAATTTATCCCACGTCCATCGTCATGCATCAGCCCAAGGTACCTGGGCAAGAATATGCCTGTTTGAAGTAGCAAATGATTGGAAACCACCCATGTGGCCATCAGTAAGGGACAGGTTAAAGAATTTACGGTGTGGTTCTACCATGAAATACTACACAGCCAGTGAAAAGGATGAGGTGGATCTGGAATAACCAAAGTGGAAAGAAGTACAGAGTGTGCTGCCATCTGAATCCAAAATAAGGATCTAAGGTTTGAAATAAGAGTGATAGCAAGGTGATGGTTGCTGAAGATGCGTGACGGGCGGCCAGGTTTCACTGTACCTTCCTCTCCAATTTTGAGTGTCTGAAATTTCCAAATTTTCCATAATCTCTCACTCTGCAGAGAGAGACAGGTAGAAGAGACTTTTCCCTGTATTCTAAATTACATTTTACAAAAGCCTGGTAGCAATGATTACTTCTGGGAAGGGAGCCTGGTGACAAAGGTGGGAGAGAGACTGTTTTCTGAATAACCCTTTACACTGTTGGAATTTTTTACTTATAGGCATACATTGCCTGTTACAAAATATAAAGGTAAAGTATCAGGCATCCATTTTTTTCATGTACAATCTGGGTGTTTATAGTAACAGAAGTGAGTGGAAAACAAACGTGCCGTTGAATACTGTAATGAGTTAAACGGCTTCCCTCTGAAGTTATTTCTCTCCAGGGAGATAAGGGTGCTTCCACGTGCAGTACCTTTAGAGACATCAGTGGGTTTGTCATGTAAATATTAGTGTATTTTCTACAACACTGCATTTCTTGTGGTTGTACTGTTACTGGTATAAAGTCAAGTGCCTTCAATGCTAAAGGCTCAGAAATTTTTCTTAAACTGATTTCATGTCCTATGCAAGTGTTTTCTACAACCTGCATGACTAGTACTTTGTAAAACTTGTTTACACTTCAATTGTACATAGTATTTTTTAAAGAAATGTATTTTTATTTAGATACCTTCAAAGTTGAATTCCTCTGTGTGAAGCATTGTAAAATGATACATTTCTCTTTTGAGTATCATTACGGTTGTACAAAGGTTTTCACTGGTTCTGTATTTCTACAGTTACTGACAAGCATGTAACACTGACTTTATCCTACATATAGTTGGCGTTTCAAATAAATGGCTTGGATAGAGAAAAAAAATCAGTGTATCATATGAAACCCAAAAAATTTTAGCTGAAGTTTCTGGAAGTACTGGGCAGGCAGAGGTTAGCAGGAGTCCAAAACCTTGGTAACTACACTTTACATTTATAGGCGTAAGTGGCTCAAATTTCTGCTAACTCATGATTCACTGATATGGCAGCCCCTCCCGCCCCCCCAGGGAGTAAGTGAGCCAGTGACAAGGCTTATTATTGACTACTGGAAACTCACATCAATTCAGCATATTTCCTACATGTCTACTGTGTTCAAGGGCCTGGGTTTAGGTGTACCTGGAGATGAATAACTCAGTCTTGTGCCTTCTGAAATGGGGCAGGACAGGTGTCCGGGTAACTCTGGGCTGAGGCAGCAGGTGAGTACGGAGACCCCTGGGAGGACTGCAGAAAGACTCAGGAGGAGGGGGTCTCAGAGAACACCTGGGCAAAAGGGTGAAATCTGGGGAGCAGAGAGAAGGCACAGAGGACGCTTCCCAGCACGTTTTCTCAGTTATTAGCTTTAGGTTTCCCTGTAGTCACGAAGGCTTTTATAATGATTAGTTTTCTTATATTTCATCTCACTTCCTTGGGAGAACATCTTGGCGAATGGATTCTTGCAAGTGCTGGTTTAAGTATCGGACCCCCACACAGGTCACAAGGGTGCAAATCCTCTTTCAAATCCATTCAGATACTGAATTCATTCTGTTGAAGATGACTTTGAAAGTCTGGGCTCAGCCTCAGAGTGACCAGCTATCACCTGATGGTTCCTAAATCATGGTCTAAATTAATTTTTTTTGCTCCTATTTATATCCTTATAAAGCATTTATGAATGAGTAGTTATGGCTCACGACCAAGAGCCTGTGTTAATTGTTCATCACTCTTTGTGTGGGTTGGGAGAGGGAGGGCTCCTTGAAATAGCTCTCCCCCGCTCCCTCTGAGGCTACTTAAGCCAAGTCTGATTGCTCTACAGTCTTAGAAGAGACGTACAAGATTGGCCAGTCTTGTTTTACAAAATACGGTGTGTTGTACATTCTACAGACACAGGTAAGGTGTGGATGAGGAGAAATGTCATGTTTGTCAGAAACGCTGAACTGAAAATCTCCACCTCTCCAAAAAATCCACGGAGGATTTTTCATTTAAGATGCTGCAAATATCTGGAATGCAATGCAACTACTGCTATGGTTCTGAACAAGGGCTGGTTCCAAGAAAGACAATCTTAGACAAGAATGGCTGGAGTATGATACTGTTACAAGCAAAAGCAAAGAGAAATGCAAGGCTTTCTCGTTACAGTCTGAGGCTCTGCACGATGCCAGAAGGTACCCCCCCCCCCCGCCCTTCACCTTTATCTCTGTGGCAAAAGCGGGGCAAATGAATTAAAGGTCATCAAGGCAGCCAGTGATCTGACACGTGCTCACCATCCCAGTCTTCTGCAGTTTCTGCCTCCCTCCCCTCTCTCCATCCACCTGCTCGGGCACCCATTTTAAGACTGCAGGTGGAGAACATGGGTTTGAGCCCTGGCTCTCCTGCTCTGGGGGGTCTTGCTATTTAGCCTCACTTTGCCTTGTCTCCTCCTCTGTAAAATGGGGCTGTTGGCAGTATCCGCCTCCTAGGCCTCCTCGAGAGCGTTAGAAATGCCTGCAAAGTGCTTAGCCCGGAAGCATCAGCCACATAACTGGCGCTCAGTACGTGCTCGCTATTTTATAGCAATTCAAAACACAGCTGAGAAGCTCCTTATACCAAAACACCTAGTAAAATAACTCCAACACACATAGGCATTTCTAGACCACTTGGTTATAAGAATAAAAATAGAAATTAATCCTGCTGTTGCTGAAATTTCTGCAGCACAGACCGGTTGTGCCAGAAATAGGGTTGGTAAATATTCTCACAGGCCCATCTGCTGTCTCAGGAAGGGACTTTAATTCAGCAAAAATCAATCTAAGAGACAGATGTGGTCGTCGTTTTTTGCTTCCTATTGTTCTAGTGAAGAGGCTAATCTGACTGGAAAAACAATCTTAACCAGTCATGTCAGTAGTATAACTCACTGATAAGATTCCACGGAGAAAAAGCACGTCCTAACATTTTCCAGGAAACTAAGGGCTTAAAAAAATAAAACAGTCCAGATCAAGTATGACCACACATCAGCACGTATAGTTCAAATGCCATTTTAAGGGGCAAACCTTAACAAAAATACAGATAAATGCTAAGTGATGCTTTCATGCGATTTTTACGTGTTAGAAGAATGGCCCATCTATGGATTGAAGGTGCCACTTACACTCCCAATAGAGTCATGGCACATTTCAGACTGACAGCAGAAAACTGCGTTTCAATCTCCAACTTCTTAGCACAGCCTTCTCTAGACATAATTCTGTGAGCAGAGAAATCTATTTCACAGATGTGACATTGAACGTGTTTTTATTTAAACTTTAAATGAATGAATGAAGCCTATTAATTATAATAAACTGAGTAAAGGATTTCAGTTTGCCACATTCTAGAAATTTAACGAAACTCCCAGAGTTTGTCCCCGATCCTTTCCTTTTCTCATCTGGGAATATAGTTAGGCACACTGGTGTTGGTGGGTGAGACTGTCACCTGAATGTCTTCACATTTTCTAGTCTTTTGAGTCACACTTATTTTTAAATTCATATTTAGTAACTTGAGACCCTCTCTTGTGTGATGGTATCAGGGTCCCTGGGTGGTGTCTGTGTCGGGGGGCTGCGCCTGCCACCTCCCACCCTGGGCTCCTCCAGGCTGCTGTCTGGGTCCTCTCCCCCCAGCTCAGGCCTGACTCTGCAGGAGGCCGTCCTCCCCCTGCACACGTGCCCCTGGTGAGACTGCAGCCTCTCCTTCATCTGCCGACCAACTCAAGACCGGCACGAGGCCGCGATGGTTAGCCCCCGGCGCTGAGGTTTGGGGATGTACGGGCAGAAAAGGGAAACGTAAAACTCGGTATCCGATGTTATTTCTCCTAGAGTCGCTGGCTCGGCCCAGTGCTTCTCGGGCCCCCTTCCCTCCCGGAAGTCAAGTCAGTTGACTTTACAAACGATGTCTGGGGTGAGGGAAAGTGATCCTTTCGCTCTATGAAGCACAGCTCTTGAGCTCACGTGCCCCCATCTCTCCCCCTATCTGGGCGTCAGAGCTCAAGCCTGCTGCCCGAAGACGCCCCTCCAGAATTCTGCTCAAGACACGTGTTTGGTGTGCATGTGTACTTCCTCCCCTTATTATACATTACTCTTTAAAAAACGATCCTACAGTAAAATTGACTTTTCTGGGGTACAAAGTTGGATGATTTTGAACACTTCTGTAATCAGAGAAAAAACACCTAAAATACCTTAAGATTAACCATCATCAGAAAGCCTCTCAAAACCCTCTGGGATCCTTCTGTAGCCACTCCTGGAACTTGCCCTGTTTTCCTTTCCTCCTCTTTCCCTTCCAGAGCCTGAGATAAACTCTCTATCCAGCAGCTGTCAGTGCAGAAGACCTCCCCTGGTGCTTCTGTTGTGGCTTATAAGATGGAAATGGATGCTGGTCTGCCTGATCTCCTCATTTAAGTGCCCATTCCTGGTGGATTGCTAACCCAATATACAAGGTAGGGCAGGGCCAATGCAATGCCAAGCAGAGCAAAGATAGTCTGTCATGCTCCCTGCCTATGCACACAATTGTAGGTGACCACACACCCCTGTGACCTCTTATTTTTTTCATCATTTTTCTAGCCTTTTCTCAAGCCCACACTTTGCCTTTCATGCTCAGGCTGTGGTTCAGGAGAACTTGGCAGCAGTCAGCTAAAAGCTAGATGAATACACTGAATTATTTTCCTCTAAAAGAGCTGACAGGATGAAAAGGAAATGAAAGTTCGTTTCCTCCATCAAGGCTGAGGAGTTAGTTTGAGAAGCTTGAGTTCCAAGGCTCATTTCCCCGAGAAGGAAATGGTAGCCCAGAAAGGCCCATTTGTGGACAAGAGAAGGAGTTGATTCAACTGTCCTTGATTTTTAAAAATCACACAGAACATTTGATGGAAAGATCAAACATTTTCTATAAAGAACTAACTCACCCTTCAGATGTGAGGCCGACCACTATTGTGGTGTTTATGGTAGCACTTTCCTTCCAGAAAGTGTAGGTGGTAAGTCTGGATGAAGAAAGCAGGGCTGGCCATGTAGCCGTGTGTCTGTCATGTCATGTGGGACAGGGCACTAGTAATGCTAAAGTACAAAGTGTCAGTGGATTCAATCCGTGTTGCGGAACCAGAGCCACCTCCGAATAGGCACCGCACTTGCATGGAATTAATGCCAGTTCCCTGTGTGATGGGAGGGAAAGTGCGAGCTTAATCTGTATCATATGTCTCGGAAAAGCTCCAGACAGACAGACACCAGCCTGGAGTGAGAAGTGTGGATTTTTCAGTTACTAATGTTTAAAGGGTAACATTTCCTCAGTTTCATAAAACAGAATGAAGGCCTTTTTCGGGGACTGTTTAAAGGAACTCTTGAAGGCGTCGCTTCTGTAGGCATTCACTGCTGGTAGGAAAAAAGACACCAGCAAGAATATCTTTCCTATTAGAGACAGTCCTAGTTTCACATGGTACACAGGCAAGCTGCTTAAACAGAGACAGGAAAAGCCTCAGTACCAGGGAATCCTTGGGGAAGCGGCTTATGGGCTCTGTGAATATCTGAAATTTGCATACAAAATATTGAATAGTGGTGCATCTTCTGACGGTTCATAGCCTTCATCAGATTCTCGAATAAGTCCAGAAGAGTTTAGAAGGTGCCCACCCCTTCCACCAATGTAAATCCAAGACAGGTTCAAAACTAGTGTTGACAGAATGGTCAACAGACAACAAAATAAACAGAAGTTACAGGTGGATCTTAACTGACTGAAATGGGAGAGGACTTCGTAAGCACAAAAGGAATGGGCGAATTCACCAAAGATTAATAAATTAAATATTAAAAACTGGAATTCCTTTTATACCAAGAAATAGCATAAATAAATAAAACTGAAAGACAAATTAGGGAGATGTTTACAGTAAATTACTGGAAAAGGATAAATATTCTTAACCCCTTAAGAAAATGAACTCTAAAAACAGGGAGGAGATATGTATATCTATAGCTGATTCACTTTGTTATAAAGCAGAAACGAACACACCATTGTAAAGCAATTATACTCCAATAAAGATGTTAAAAAAAACACAAACTAACAAATCAGGAAGAAAAACTCTCTCTCACAGAGGAAAAAAACAGGCAAAGGATGGGAACAGACAACTTACAGAACAAATACAGTTAATAGCAGCTGTATGCTGGAGCCGGCTGTAACCAGCTCATGTCAGCTGATTCTCTACTTCTCGTTCAGTGACATCATGTTAATAACTTGAAATTGATCATGGTGGAGTTTTTACAGCAGAGAAGTCACCTACAAATCAAGGCTTTTTTTTTTTTGGACAGCCAATTTACCAGCACACCATTTGTTAATAGATATACAAAAAGCAGTTCAAGTGTCCTGGCAATCAAAGGAATGCAAAAAGAAATGAGGTCTGGACAAGATGGAATAAGCACATTGCACCCTATTCCTCTTGCAAATTATAACAAAAAAGCCTGGAGAAAATTCATAAAGCAGCTGACACTCTAAAAGTTGCAGGAAAGTAAATGGACTGGCTAGGGACTTCAGAACTCAAGGAATGAACCAGTAGTGAGTCCTTGTTGTTTGTTTTCCCCTTCTTTATATCTTGGCCTGGGCTCTGGAGAGCCCCCCATCTGGAAATGCCAATAGCACTAGACACACACACACACACACACACACACACACACACACACACAAGCCGGAGGAAAGCCTGCTATCTTTAGCTAAAAGAACAGGAGAAGGGTGACCCAGTAAGAGCAACATTTGACCATACCTGACCTTACTCTACCTCTGGGTGAGCACTAGGAAAAAGCCATGCCCTGCTGTCCCCACTGGGCACCACATCCTGGAGCTGGCAGAGCCCTGCTTTCCATCCTTCCTTGCAATAACAGACCTCATCTCTTCCCTGGAACAGAGACTGTGGATGGAATTTTTCAGTGGATTTCTCATCACCATAAAGGCCAGAAAGGAAGCAGAACAACAGTTTTCAAATGTTGCAAGAATAAAACAGTTAACCCAGAATTCTATATCTATTGAAAATATTCTTCAGGAATAAAGGTGAAACAGACATTTCCAGATGAAGGAAAACTAAGAGAATTTGTCACCAGCAGACCTGCTTTCGAATGGCTAAATCAAATAGCTGAAGGAAGTTTTTCAGACAGAAAGGAAATGATAACAGAAAGAAACCTGGAACATCAGAAGTAAAGAAAGAATGGAAAGGGTGACTATATGAGTAGATACTGTAAACCATTCTTCTTAAGTTTAAAAAATTATGCTTGGGCTTCCCTGGCGGCGCAGTGGTTGAGAATCTGCCTGCCAATGCAGGGGACACGGGTTCGAGCCCTGGTCTGGGAAGATCCCACATGCCGCGGAGCAACTAGGCCCGTGAGCCACAATTACTGAGCCTGCGCGTCTGGAGCCTGTGCTCCGCAACAAGAGAGGCCACGATAGTGAGAGGCCCGCGCACCGCGATGAAGAGTGGCCCCCGCTTGCCGCAACTACAGAAAGCCCTCGCACAGAAACGAAGACCCAACACAGCCAAAAATAAATAAATAAATAAATTAATTAATTAATTAAAAAAAAAGTTTAAAAATAAAAAGTTATCCTTGATGTTTGAAAGCAAAAATGACAACATCTGAAGTGGTTCTCACTACATAAACGTAACACTTAAGACATCCATATCTTAAAGGGAGAGGGATAAAGGGACCTAAGAGGAGGTAAAGTTTTTACTTGAAGTGATGAAATATTGATACTAGTAGACTGTGATAAATTATGTACCTATATTGTAATCTTTAGAGAAGCAGTTTTCAATCAGGGGTGATTTTTGTCTCTCAGGGAACATCTGGCAATGTTTAGAGACATGATTACACATGCTACTGCCATCTATAGTTGGTAGAAACCAAGATGCTGCTAAATATTCTATGATACACGGGTCGGTCCCATACAACAAAGAGTCATCCAGCCCCAAATGCCAACAATGTTGAGGTTGAGAAACCCTGCCCTAGGGCAGCCATACAAAAAAGTGCAGACAGACATATCTCATAAACACTATTGATGAATCAATATGGAATAGTGAAAAATGTTCAAGAAACCCGCAGGAAGTCAGGAAAGAGGAGTATGATTAAAAACATTAAAATGGTAGACTTCAATTCTAACATATCAATACTTACATTAAAAGTAAATGGTCTATACACATCAGTTGAAAGACAGTGACTGACAGAACAGATGAAGAAATACACAACCCAACTATATGTTGTCTCTGAGAAACTCGTTTCAAGTAAAGTGACATAGGTAGATTAAAAGTAAAAAGATGGAAAAACACATACCTTGCAAACCCTAATCAAAAGAAAACTGAGGTGAATGTATTAATGTGAGATAAAGTAGATTTTAGAACAAAGTCATCCGAGCTAAAGAAGGACATTACATAATGATAAAAGGGTCAATTCATCAAGAAGACACAATAATCCTAATTGTTTTGTACCACGAACAACAGAGCTTCAAAACACATGAAGTAAAAACTGATGGCCGAGAAGAGACACATTTATAGTTGGAAACTTCAACATCCCTTTCAGTAATTTATAGAACTACTACACAGAAAAAGATATTTTGTTTTATGTATCAAATGTGCAAAGCTTTGAAATGTTAATACTTAGTACTAGTATGCTCTGTACTAGTATGGGAATGTAAGTGCGTATCCATCCTGAAAAAATGTTTAATTTATACATTAAGATGCTTAAAATGGTTATACCATTTTTCAACCCAGTATTTTCACTCTTAGGAATCTCTCCAAGGGAATAATTAAAGTGGTCCAAAATTTACCTATCTAGACCTTCATAAGAGAGCTATTTATAATAGCAAATATTGGAGACATCCAAACATGCCCACTAATTGGCAAGCACTTAAAAAAGTATTCTATATACACATACAGTGCTGTCGATAAAATAACATTTTAAGCAATTTTTAATGCCATGGTAAATGGGAATGACTTTAAGGCAAAGAAGGAGTATATATACAAAGCACTGTACATATATAATAATCTAAATTATGTCAAATAGACATTTAATTATAAGTATACAAAAATTGATAGAAGAAAATATAACATTGATAGCAATGAAAAATGACCAGCGATTATATCTTTGTGCTTTTCATTTGGTTGCTTTTACCTTTTTCCCCACCTCCAGTTTCCTGCTGTTCATGTTATAACAAACAAACTGTTACTTCCAAAAACAGCATAAAAATGAGATCATATACACAAAGTATCTTATACACTCTTGCATCTGGTATGGAGAAACTAAATCGGTGGTAACATTTTTGTAAATAATTTTTGAAGGTGAAAAAGGTAAGAAAGTATGCCCATTATCATTCCTAAAGTGATCATCTCTGTTTAATTGCCCAGGCCTAATTATTCACAGTGCCACCTGTCATTCTCAAAAGTGTCATGGTCTAGATGACAAGTTGAATGGGCACCCTCACTATTCTGAATAGAAAAGATAAAAATATTCCTAATAATAACTAAAATATATTGCACCGTAACTAGACACCAAGTACTGTACTAAATGCTTTACCTGGATGATCTTGTTTATCCATCTCAGGAGCTGAATTATCTCCATTTTATACAGGTGCTGAGAACTTAAGCAACTCGCCCAAGTTCAGACTTTAGCAAGTAGCAGAGTCTGGATCCAAATGACCTCCATCAAATTAACAGCTGAGGGCGTACCTGGGCCTGTCTGAGTGCAGGGTTGGCCGGCAGGGGTCTGGCAGGGACGCAGGGCACACGAGGAGCCGGGTGCAGGGGCGGGAGTCCTCGCTGAGGAGAACTGGGCAGAGGGGCGTCAAGGGCTTTGAGGGGTCTGCTGATGTCCACGTGCTGACACTGCGGCAATCTCCTGGGATTGTCCTGCGGGGTCAGAGCAAAGAGCCATGATGTGGTCATTACTGTGTAATCCTTGGAGGGACAAGCCGTGCAAACTCATCTGCTCTAGCTGCAGGGGGAGGGCAGGTGGAGGAGGGAAAGAAATCAAGGAATTACAGCAGAGGGAATCTATTATTATTGATGTCAGCTTCAGAATTCTAACAAACCACCCTCCCCCACCCCCAAACCTGGAATAGTGGGATCGCTTTCTATCTAAATGTTTAAAAACTGGTTTAATTCGTTAACAAGTAGGTGCAAGGCAACCTCAGGAAGCACCAACACGTATGAAGACACAGACCAGATCTTAAGGAAATTCCAAAGGGCTTGTGAAAATGAGGCGTAGTTCAGTGTACACAAGGCTCAATGAGAACTGAGGAAAACTCCTGGGGAAGGAGCATCGGGGCGGAGGTGAGGGTCTGGGTCTGGAGGACCGTCTCCTGCCTGGTGGCCTTGTTTTTAGCGACAGATGAGAACGGATGCAGCGTGGGTCTCATGCCCCCTGCCCCTCCCTGCCTCCCTCTTGTCTTCCTTTCTTTCTATAAAGAGCTTTATAGAGGTCTCATTGACTATTAATTGCATATATTTAAAATGTACAATTTGGTAAATTTTGACATAGATTCACACCCATGAAACCATCACAGTAAGGAAAGCGATAAACATATCCACCACCCCGTCATCCTTCCCTCCCACCGCCCCCCTTCTCCTTCTCCCAGCAACTACTGATCCGATTTCTGTCACTGTAAATTGCTTTGCATTTTCCAGAATTTTATATAAATGAAATCATCATTTTTGGTCTGGCTTCTTTCACTCATCATAATGACTTTGAGATTTATCCAAGATGTAGTGTGTATCAATAGTTCATTTTTTCTAATTCTGAGAAGCATCCCACTGTGTAAATATACCAAAGTGCGTTTACCCTTTTACCCGTTGATTGATATTTGGGTAATTTCTGGTTTTTGGCTCTTCAAAATAAAACTGCATCTTTGGCTCTTGCAAATGAAGCTGTTTTTCCTGTCTCCCACGGGTAGGGGTGAAAGGTGACAATGCTCATTAGGAATGGCTGTCTCCTCTTTGCAACCCAACCCTCTACACTTTCTGGATCCAGGGAGATAAAACAGTTTTTTGTTGTTGTGGTGGTTGTTTTTTGCCTACTGAATACCTGATGATGATTTTAAAAATCATTTGTCATTTCCTGACACCAACACCTTTCCCTGCTACAATCTGGACTCTTGTTGAATGAGTTCAATATTCAAGAATTCTTACAGGTACATCAAAAACACTTGGTGGGGGAACCTAAATATCAGAGTGAACACTAGTCATAATTCACCAAGGTAGCAGGAAAGTGAAGAGACAGTAGGGAACCATGAGGTACTTTGGTTTGAGGATCCAGCTCTTTGAAGCCATAGGTTGGACAGAGCTTCTACAGCCCAGGGCTGCAGCAAAATGGGCCTGACCAAGGGTTCAGTGTAACTCTCAGAAATACCCTGGGAGTAGCAGCGGGCCATAGAAGCTCTCCCAAACCCACTCAGTGGCATTCTCAAATCACAGAAGGGGTCCAGCATCAGGACCCTGCCTGGTCAGCATAGCCAGTGGGCCTCCTAGGAATGTGGCCACCTGGGTGACCGGAGGGATGATGACCACGTAGCATGTCTTGCAGGGCACACGGCCTCAGTGGCACCTGGCACCGTGTTGCCCCTAGGGTGCTGACCCAGCGTTCCACAGCAAGAGGCTGCGGGGTCTAGTCCTGCTCAAGCTCTTATTGAAAAACCCGCGTCTTCATGTGTTTGCTCGCTTCTTATGTTTGTTCAAAACTCACCTTAGGTGTGTTGGAAGGTGGCGGCTTCCTCATCGGCCCTTTGCTGAGGTGGGTGAGGTGAGCCTGACTAGGCTGGGAGCCACTGGACGGCCGGGAGGGGCGCACACACCTGCAATGCAATCCCAGACACGCTTGCCGAGGGCGCTGTCCCCTCTGCTTGACTTGACTTTTTCTATTTTGTTCACAGTGACACTCAAAATGCAATGCACTTCTTTTAACTTAGTGTGGTAAACATGCACGAGAAAAGTTATCTAACACTCTTACAAGATTAAAACATAAATATTGAGTTTTTTTCCCCCCAAGCCATTATTCAGTTAAATTAGTTCTTGCAATCCAAAGACACACAGCTTGGGACACCTGGGAGACATTTTGCATAAAGCTGGCATTTTAGCAATGATGTCTCGGAATATATTTGGATCGAAAGCGACCCCATCTGATAAAAATGTTTTAATATTCCATCTTGTAAAAAGTACCAATGTAAGGGTGGGAAAAATACACCAGTGGAATTCATCAACACCCTGCTTATTTATGTAATAAATTGCAAATAGTTTGAAGGGGAAGTGAAGGGGGCAGCTGGTCTGGCAGAAATGTTAACACACCAAAGCAACAGAAAATCTGACCTCTTCTTTGCTAAGGAAACACAGTGAGAAGCAGCCCATTGCACATTCTTTCAAATGCCATTTCTTGAAAAGATGACCCTAACCCAGGGTACCTTAGCTTTTCAATGGTGGTTTTTTTATCTGTAAACAGCAGTCGTATCAATGTCTTCCTTTTGAGATAAACCACAAATCCAGCAGCAAGAAGACACAGGATGGTCACCAGAATTCCTATCGTTAAACCTTGGTTATCTGAAACAAAGCACATTTGACTCAGAGAAGGAGGCATATAACTAAAATATGGGGAGTATCAAACTGTGACATTTACGGCAAAATGAACTTTGAAGGAAGGAACAGAAATGGAACGAGTAAATCCCTGAATGGTGTACTGATAAATTAGTCTCACTTCAAAGGTCATGTCTGAGGTGCAATCTGCCCTGCCATTATTCATTTCTGACGAGTCTGGAACTTGCTAAATGGGAATACAGTCTGGCCAGTGGGACCATATCCCTGGTGACATGGGCCCCCCAGGCATGACAACAGCAGGGGAATGGTGGCGAAAGTAACAGGGAGCTGTCACTAGAATCCCATCAGAATTAAAGTGGTCCCCAAACTGAAATCTTCCCAGCCCCCATCACAAATATGCTCCTGCAGGCTCTTTCCTTCTCTCATTCTTTGTTGTTGGCGTCTGTTTTTTGTTTTTTTGTATTTTTTTTAGACCAAGACCTTACTTCTGGGTATCATCCAATTAGAAGGTGAAAAAGCAAACTCAGTTTAAATGCCCTTGGATTCTGTTTCATTATGTTAGGGACTTAAAAACGCAGCCTGTGAAGGGGGGCAAACCCCTTTCTCTGGGAGGATGCTGTTTATTTTATCTAAGGAAACATCCCCCTTTCTGTGATATGATCCCATTCTGCTTAGTGCAGAGACGAAGACTCCTCAAGGGTGTGGAAAGGAAGGGAAAATCAAACCATCCCGTTGGTTGCTAACTGCAGCCGCGGTCAAGGGCCGTCTGCGGAGGGCTCTAAATGTCGGGATTTGGAGGACCTGTGTTTGCAGTTTCACCAGGGCGGTGAACTCCTTGAGAGCACAGGTCTCAATTCATTTGCCTCTGTTCTCCCGCCGGCAGCCATCCGTCTGTGCGTCCCCTGGTAGGTGCCCTGCAGTCCTTTCGGGCTGCTGGTGACGGCTGTGGAGGTGGCTTCTGTCACCAGGGCTCTCCCACCCCACCTCCGACCGGGACATTCGGCTGGCTGGGAACCAGGGCAGTAGCAGCCCCCACCCGGGGGGAGAAAGCCTTCAGACCCTGTTTCTGGACTTCGTCCCCAGCTGACAAGTCCTGAGAGGGATGTGTCTGAGTCTAAGGC
Organism: Balaenoptera ricei; assembly: GCF_028023285.1. NCBI lineage: Eukaryota > Metazoa > Chordata > Mammalia > Artiodactyla > Balaenopteridae > Balaenoptera > Balaenoptera ricei. The sequence continues at coordinate 6,346,106 of NC_082654.1, read as the reverse complement.
AGACGATCAACACAGGACCGTCTTGATTCACTTGTGTTACTGGAAAAGCCTTGCTCTGGTTTCCTGGCCCAAAGGTCCCTCTTTCGAGGCTGTGAGCTGGCAGTCACAGGTGCCTCTGGTTAGGATTCTGTTGTCTCTTAACACAGCTCATTAAAAAGCGAGCAGCAAGAGGCTTCAGCCATACTTTCTAGTTCCGCACTTCCAAATTCCGGAGTCTTAAACGGATGAATTATCAGTCAAACACCGACAGGGCCGCCCGCTGAGCTTGCCCCCCCCCCCCCCCCCGGCCCCCAGGCTGCCTGTCTCCTCGAGCTGCTCAAGCCAGAGCCCCAGGCAGTGCCATCCCCGCATCCAGTGCAGGCGCCGTGTCCCACTGAGCCTGCCCCCACGTCCCCTCCGTCCCGTGGCCCACCTTCCTGAGTCTCACATCACCCCGCCCATCACAGCTTCTCGTCCGTGCTGTGCCCGCTGAGTGTCTCCCAGGGCCCGGAGGAGCAGCTGGCGCCTGGCAGATGCTGGAGAAATACTTGCATCATGAACTTCTGAGCCCCAGTCGGGCGGGCAGGCGGGCAGTGAGGCCCAGGGCGTGGCTGTGCCCCGTGCAGCCATCAGCCGGCTTCTCGTGGCCCCTTTTTTGTAGGTGTTTTGGGGGGAGGTGTGTAAACTTACTTTCTTTTATGACACGACGGCAATGGTGGATGAGTCCGGCTCTTCAGTTGTTTCCATTTTTAAAATATCTTACTTGGTACAACGAAGAATTGGCAACTCTGTGGGTTCCCCCAAAGTTTAGGAAACCCCCAAACCTGAGTCCCCCTGGTGTCCACACCGAAAAGGGACCCAGAGCATGTGGCCTGTCTCCCGCCCTCCTGTCCAATTCCTTGAATGCCATCTGGCTCACTTGAATGCAGAGGACGGAACAGGTGGCAGGGTCCCCGATGCATTAAAAACTAAAATGCTGCTATTTTCTAACAATAAACTCTTAATGGCCAATTAGAAAACTGACTAAGTTGCAGCAAGAGGCCAGCCATCAAGGCGGGGACGCTGGGCCAGGCCTGGCTTATTACCCCCTGGGATGGATGTGTGCTAAGAGGAAAGACCTTGGCGCCCTTTTCCCACTTGCTGCAGGGCTGGAGCCCGGGGTGGTCTCGGGAGCAGCGTCGAGACACGTCCATCTTGCAGCAGAAGGATGACCGGGAGCTCACCTCCCGTCCTCACAGCACTGTTTCTCCAGATGTGGCTGCCCAGAGGGTCTCTCCCTCCTGGCCCTGTGCCCCCTGCCCGGTCCTGTAGAGCAGTGTTGTGTCTGTTGTCATGGAAACAGTGGCCAAGCCACAGATTCAACCCTGCCAGTCACAGCGGGACTTGGGACGTAGGACGTCCTCCGCAGTGGCGTTAGCCACCGTCCGAGCGTCCAGGGGCTCAGGTGGGCGCCGCGGTGGCAGCACAAGTGTGCTCGGGACATTCCTGCCTGCCCACACCCCCCCATCCCCGGCTCGCGGTGGGCTCTCTGCACCACTGGCCTCGCTTCTTTCGCTTTAAGGTGGGCATCACTCAGGCCTGCCCCTTAACTGGCTGACAAGAGCTCAGAGAAGACAGTCCTGCACTAGGAGACCACCTCTCCACGTCTTTGAGGAGGAAAGAACCGACAGTCCCAGCACAGCCACCCTTAGGGGCTTCTTCACGGGTAGACTGTGCCTCAGTCTTAGCTGTGTGACTCTGTGAAAGTTACTTAACTTCCCTGAGCCTCGGGTCCCTTGTAAGGAAAGAAGAATACTGCCAACTTCTGTAAGGATTCGATGAGCTAATGCATATAAAACGTGAAGCACGGCAGGTAACAGCCGCTCAGCAAAGAGAAACTGCTGCTATCTCTGCTGCTACTGCCGGGACCGGTCCCTTTATGAAAAGGAGGGTGTCTTTCTAGCAAGAGCTTGAAAAGGCATTTGACTGCACACCTCTTAGCCCTGGTACACAGAGGCTGGCCTTGACAAAATCCTTTGATCCGACAATGAAGTTCATACCCAACTTGGCAGTCTGCGGTAGAATGACCTTAGCTAAGAAAATGTCACAGGCTAAGACCCGGCAAACTCAGCCTCTGAGTAAAGCAGAGTGAGGAGTCTCTGCAAAGATCAGGCAAGGACTAGGGAGGGTCTGGAAACGGAGAGGCCGCGGGCTGTGTGAGGTCTGCGTGGGGCCCTCACTGGGTTTCCGGCTGTGCACCCGCCCGACGGCTGGTGAGCCCTCAGCCTTGCTTGGAAGGATCCCCCAAGGGCCTGGCTTCCCGCTGCCCCCAGGAGCTCAGCCCACTCCCTGGGACGCGCCGTCACCACTAACCTGCTTGCCGGGTGGGGCCGCTGTCCTTGCTTCCTCCAAAGCCAAACTTGTCACAGAAGGGAGGAGCCCAGTGGGCCTCGCAGTGACAGTTCTTCCTGTTGTTACACACCTTCCGGGCAGCAGAGGAGAAAGACACCAAGAGGGAAGCAGGGTTAGGACGCACCTCCCCCTGGGGCAGCGCTAAGTCTCTGAGCCCTAATTGAGCCCGAGAGCAAAGCAAAGGCCCTGTGGTCAGAGCCCCCATCACACCGGTACAGTCAGACTCCGTACATGCGGCTGTGAGGATAAACCCTAAACCCAGCACCACACAGGTGAGCCCAGAGCCCGAGGCTGCGGACTAACATAATGTGCTGTTGTTACATCAGCAGCTATTGAGAGAAGGATCGAGACTATTAGGGCTCACACACTCCTTTCAACCCCTTTTTCTTCTCAATCTGCATGTCCTTCTTTTTAAATCCAGGAAACCCTCCTGATCTGGCCGAGATGAGAAGCCCTCTCAGTGGTAAGGAGGGGCCCTGCTTCAGGGACATGGAATCCATGCCCTTGGGCATCATGGGCCCTACAACCCTGGGCACCTTCAGATGGGAGGCTCGGGGAGGCTGTCACACATGGAATTTGCCGAACTACTACCGGAACGAGTGGAGTACGAGCGTGAAAACGAGAGAGAATTATTTCTATGACAATGAGGCTGAACGCTTTGGGAACACTGGATAAATGCAAATCACTAAAAAGAACTTTTGACAAATTTGGAATGGGCGGAACAGCTGAAAAATGGTCAGGAAAAGCCGCAAAAGACACGAAGGTTGCTCGTTGGGTGTCTAAGTTTCCCTTCCACTTAGAGAAACAAACGGTACGTCATAGATGGTGCACTTTGGATGATTTGTATACTAAAGTCAGGGCCCAGCTACGGATGCTGGATAAAGCCAAACACACACTTTTATATTTTAAGACACGATAAACGTTCCGGGCATTTCTCTCATTTGTGATGTTTCCCTGCTTTCACAGACTCTTTTTTTTCTGAATCAACCACCTGCCCCAGATGCTTCCAACAAGAAGCCCAACAGTCAGGAAAGCCTGCGATAAGTGAGAAAGTGTGTTTCCATGAAGCTGACGCTAAGCCGAATTAACTACCGTGTAGCATAGCCCATGTTGCCTCGAGTCTGCGTGTCTTGCCTGTCTCCCTCAGAGATGGTGCTGCTGAGGTACGGCTCCCTGGGATTCAGGCAACTCTCCTGCCCGCGCTGGTCTCCTGATGCACATCACAGTCATGTGCCCTTCTGGCAGCTTGTGGCAGAGAGATTACAGCCCTCACACCCCACTTGGAGGCGCTGCTGGTGAGCCTGGCCTCGCGAGGGAAGGACCGGGTCCTTACTTGTTCCCAAGTCATGGCCTCTCCAGTGCGTGGATGGGACCCCAGGATGTTGGAGAAGAAGGAGTCCAGGGTCCCCGGCACAGCCTTGCTACTAACTGGTCATGTAACCTTGGACGTGTCACTATCCCCACTGGGGCCTGGACGCCTTCATCAGCCAAATAATAAGGCTGTGCTAGGTCATTTCTTCCAGCCATTAGAAAGAAATCTATGATCCAGTGAAGACACGAAAGGATTCCATTTTATATAGACAGTCAGCTACACTCACCATCAACAAACCCATCTGAGGTGACACTGCAATCCTTTATGGTTACAGCACAAGAGTAATTTTATGCAAACCTCCATAATTCTATGTTACAATCATTGGTGAGTGTCTATTTTAAAAGTAGAATTTGGAGCACAATATCTGTAGAAAAGGTTTCAGAAAAACAAATGAACCCCTGGCATAGCTAGGCAAGATTAATATGATTCCACTGGAAACAATTAAGCCAATCAGAAAAAATAAATTAGGTTTTAAACAAGTAGAATCCTCTTCCCCCCGCCTAAAAATTCTCTGAACTAAAATAACAGCCTTCTTTAGTTGACACCCATTGTATGTGATTTCAAGAACATGTGGTCAGTATGTTCTGTCTTCTTTGTTTTAATTCCTTTTGGAAATATTTCAGTTCAGACACATATTCTGAGTCTTGGCTGTAGGAGGGGCGGCTCTGTTTGAAACGCTAATGAAAAACTCTTCATGAAGGAAGGTTCATGTTAAAATTACTTTGAAGATGACAAAGTCCTTTTTAAAAAAAATCCAGAATGTTAATTTAAGAGATAATTATCACTCAATCTGATTTTCTTTGTTAAATAAAAATCCCATTTCTTACGCTATGTAAAGGTCAAAGAAAATGAATGTCTTCAGAAGAAAATATTGAGGAGACACTGACTGCTATATTTTTACAAAGTTATGGATGCCAAAAATCCTTTACAAAGGAATGATTTAGTGCTGAACTTGCTGTGGGCCGGCTATACAAAGGCAGTTCACCTACTTACCCCTCTGCCGTGGCATTGCACCGCACATTCGTGAACACCAAAGACACTTACGTTCTGACACCGACGATTGAGGCAAATCTGGAGAGGAGGGAAGCACAGCAAATATCTCAGTCTGTCTACAACCACACGCACATGCATCTATCTGTGTATTTAAGAACAGAGGAATGGATAAAGAAGATGTGGTACATATATACAGTGGAATGTTACTCAGCCATAAAAAAGAACGAAATAATGCCATTTGCAGCAACATGATGAACCTAGAGACTGTCGTACTGAATGAAGTAAGTCAGACAGAGAAAGATAAATATCATATGATATTGTTTATATGTGGAATCTAAAAAAAGGGTACAAATGAACTTACCTACAAAACAAATAGAGTCACAGATGTAGAAAACAAACTTATGGTTACTAGGGGGTAAAGGGGAGAGAGATAAATTGGGAGATTGGGACTGACATATACACACTACTATATATAAAATAGGTAACAATAAGGACCTACTGTATAGCACAGGGAACTCTACTCAATACTCTGTAATGACCTATATGGGAAAAGAATCTAAAAAAGAGTGGATATATGTATAACTGATTCACTTTGCTGTATACCTGAAACTAACAGAACATTGTAAATCAACTATACTCCAATAAAAATTTAAAAAAATAAAAAAGAAGAGAAAGCAAAGGAAAGCTTGGGGAAGACCATCTTTCATTTAATATGAATAATGCACTTTGCCTTGGACCCGGATATGGAACCTGATGCCTGCCTCCAAACTCAGCCCGTTTCAAGACTCACATCAATGTGGACACTATGGAAGTCGTCTATCTTCATGGCATTTTATATGGTTTTGGTCAATCCTGAAATCATGGTAACTGATTTTCTCATGATTTTTGTTTAGAGCTTGCAATGAGATCTGCATATTGCAGCATTTCCTCCCTCCATTAAAAGATGTAGGAGAGAACAAAAGAGACTAGCCCTTCACCTGGGCCTATGCAGACTCAAAGACTCCAAGAATCCGAGAATCTGGTAAGGGAGATATTAAAATACGGGAAATTTTCCAAAATACCGACTGACAAGTACTATCGTCGATGACATAAACCATCAACAGAAATGCTCAGCGAGTAAAACAGACGCTTCCCTTGTATTTCTCAAGCCTCTGCAGAGGCAGCAATTTGCTAAATGGTACTGGGCTGGTTGAAAGGGTTTAGTCTTATTTCAAAGGCGCATAATATAGTCCAGACTCAAGGGATCAGGTTCTTTATCTCCCATAAGATGTTACAAATTAGTGGAGTCAAAGGGAGAAAAGTCTCATTTTTAGATTACAGAAGCATTTTAAATCAAATAGGACCTTCCTATGAGACATTCACCATCTGACCCCAGCAGTTTATCTAAGGCAAGATTAACGCCCTTTGAAAAAAGTGCTGGTCCAAGCAGCTCTCAGAGCTGGTGGGAATCTTGGCCAAGGGGACTGTCACATTCCGGCTGAGAAAGGAAATTGTCTGGGGTTGCAATGAACACAGCAGGACCCCAGGCAGAATCACAGCATACGGGTGCTGCCCTCCCCCAACCCACGGGCTAGGCTAAGGAAGGCTTTCAAAGAACTAGTGTTCTGCAGGAAGGAGATCAAAGCACATTGAATCCTGCACATGAAGGGAAAAGCTCACTGATAAATTGAGTCCTTGGAATTTCAGTGTTCAGATGCACCTGGCCTTAGCTGTTCAGACCACAGTTTAAATGGTGTCAGTCTAATGTCAAGGCTTGAATATAAGCGAATGGGTGTGGTTCAGGAGACACCCAGAATGTATAACACGTTTCACTTATCATCCTGTTTCCTTAAGGATAAAAGCATTTGTGGTGTATGGGGGAAGGGGGAGGGGGCGGAGTGGAGGGAACTCCTGTCCTGGGGGCTCTGCTACAGGAGATGACTCAGCACCTTTCCTTTCTGCTCTGTGACCTCCATGTTAGGAATGATTTCATAATCATTTTGAAAAGGAGGAGCCTAATGAAAGCATCTTCTTTCCTAAAGTGTTTTATTAACTTGCTGTCATTCAGTCCGATGAGAAAGTTTGGTGGGAAAAAACAATGTGGCAGAATATAAAAATCTCAAAAATTTTTTTGGTCGTTTTGGACTTTATTTCTAACTGCCTGCCCCCCAACCCCCAGTATCTCAGTCTACCTTTCCCCCTGATCTCCAAAAGAACACCCTTTGGCTTTAAGCTTATCCTATCTCTTCGCCTCTCCTGTCCCTGTATGGGGGTCTCTGAAACTACATCTGACTTCCCATTCTGTCCAGGTGAGAACAAGTCCCCACCGTGCCAAAAACCCAAACCACGTTTCCAAAAACAATATAATATGCTGCTGTGTTTCCTTCCAGAGTAATTTCCTGGCTGGAAACTCTCATAACATCCAGAGTGTAGACATGACTTATTAACACTAAAGAGCTGAGAAAACAAGCTTGATTTTCCCAAATCTGCATCTCAATGGTCAGACCAGAATCTAGGATTTATTGACTTTTTCTTCTAGGTGCAAAGAACGGAATTTCAGAGGCAACATTCTGAGAAGCGGATTTAGGAAAACAAACCAACCCTGTAACTCAGTTCTCCAACAGGACGTTTCTCAGTGGGCCCCCTTCCAGACTTACATTTGTGATGCAAGCGAGCATATGGGTCTTACTTTTCCATCTGCACACTTTGTGCCGGCAAGCACAAGCCCTGGGTCCGGCATGTCATCGCCCAAGTACACGTGGGTCCCACGGCACAGAATCCGACCTCCTTCCTGCAGGGGGATATTCGTTTCTATGGAAACGGCATTTGTACCGATGACTGGTCGGCTGGCACCTCCTTGACACTGGATTTTTCCACATTTAGCATCTCTGGAAAGGCAAGAACAGACAGCGCTCAAAGAGGGAAAGTCTGGAAGCAGCCCTAAGTGATCTGGGAAGTTCAAAGCCACGGCGCGGTCAGGAGGCAGACCCCACCTCATCTCGCACTTAGCGAAGGAGCTCTTGGAGTCTTTGCCGCAGTTGCCATAAGGGTCACCTGCAGAGTTGACTCTCTCGAAGCAGATCCCGGGGGCAGGTTTAGCACCTGAAACAGAAGCAAAGCAGCACTTTCACCTCCTGCAAGTGTTTTGAACATTTTTCTTGGAACAGCACGAGGCTTTCAGGTTAAGGGAAGATGTGTTCAGCGTCCCGAGAAATCACACCTGGCATCTTGGCTGATGCCTGATACAAGCCCGCCTCAGCTCACAGCAAAGCATGCATTTCATCACTCCCTCTTCTGGAGGGCTGCTTACTGGGCCCATGGCACGTGCGGCCTCTCCAGAGATGAGGCCTGGCTCTGGGGCCACACCTGACCCAACCCCAAAGTGGGTGGCTGGCCGGCTGCGGGGGAAGGGGAGGCTTGCTCTCTTGAACAACTCCCACACAATTCCGGTGAGAAAATGCAAGTTAAAGCAGGCTCCAAGGAATAATGATGACTCACGTGAGGAAGCAATGTGAGAGAGAGAGAGAGAGAACGAGCAACGCAGAGGTCTTACACCACGTTTCCAGCCCCACAAAGCTCCCTACTGGAGCAAGCACTGGCTTCAACGAATGCCTGTGTTTGCAAGGCAGAGACTGCTCCCAGAGGCCATGGAGGCATAAAATCTGATGGTCTTTTTACACAGCAGGACAGTGCCCGGTACAGAGGGGCGTGGAGCCAGAGAGCTCAGGAAATGGCCATTTTTAGCACATCTTCCGGTCAAGGAAAGAGAGAACATGTACCTGGGGTTTGCGTTGCCAAAGTTCGGAGGGCTCTCGAATCCTATCATAGTGGTATCTGTTGAAGACTATGTGAGAAAATCAGGAAAATGGTCCCCACTCTTCAGGTAAGCTGTGCCCTGTGTGGTGCCCTGGGACTGCCTTCCTGCCCACACCGGTGTCCTGTCTGGGCACTTCCTCTCACATCAGCCAGGATGCCAACTTCCCCAAACCCAGCTCTGCCCCCTGCCCTTGTCTGCATCCTGCTCTGGGGAGGCGCCGCACACCTTCCAAGGTGACAATGTCATGATGGGCAATGCTCGCCTCCTCCCAGGGACCAGATGGTGTTCTTACTACTAAAAAGTCCATCTTTCTGCAACCTGATTCCTCATCAGACACGTTCAGCGTCTCATCAAACAAACAAAGAAGCAGACAAATCAAACCAAACAAAACCCCTGTAGCAGCTGAGACCAGCAACAGGTTTAGCCATTGACCTCTGCACTAAGTTGCCCCCGTCCTGGACCTCTTATTTTCCCATTCTCTGTTTTTTTAAAAACCATTTAAGAGAGTCTCCCAAACTCCTCCCATAGGGCATTTCCCTGAACTGGACACAAGTCTCTGTCCTAACCAGATTAACAAATGGGCAAAAGAACTGTTAAGACATTTCTCCAAAGAGGACATTCAAATGGACGACATCACTACACATTAGGGAAATACAAATCAAAACAACAATGAGCTATCACCTCATGCCAATTATGGTGGCTGTTATCAAAAAAAAAAGAAAAGATAACAAGTGTTAGTGAGGATGTGGAGAAAAGGAAACCTTCATACATTGTTGGTGAGAATATATACAGCCACTGCAAAAAACAGTATGGAGGTTCCTCAAAAAATTAACAATAGAACTATCACATGATTACCAGTTCAACTTCTGGGTAAATATCCAAAGGAATTGAAATCAGGATCTCAAAGAGATACCTGAACTCTCATGTTCATTGCAACATTATTCACAAGAGCCAAGACACAGAGGAGACCTAAGTGTCCACTGACAGATGAATGAATAAAGAAAATGGTAGTATATATGTACAAGTGAATATTATTCAGCCTTTAGAAAGAAGGAAATCCTGCCATTTGTGACAGCATGGATGAACCTGGAGGACATGATGCTGAGTGAAATAAGTCAGATACAGAAAGACAAACACTGCATGATCATGGAATCTAAAAAAGTTGAACCCATAGAAGAAGCAGAGAGTAGAATGGTCATTGCCAGGAACTGGGGGCAATGGGGAGGTATTAGTCAAAGGGTACGAAGTTTCAGTTGTGCAAAATGAATAAATTCTAGCGATCTACTGTACAGCATGGTGCTTATAGTTACTAACACTGTATATTTAAAAATTTGCTAAGAGGGTGAATCTTATGTTTAGTGTTCTCATCACACACACAGAAATCACAGTAAATAAAGAGGGTGGGAGGAATATTTAGGAGGTGGCGGATATGATTACAGCATGGACTGTGGGGATGGTTTCACAGGTGTACACTTACCTCCAAGCTCATCAAGGTGTACACACTAAATACGTACAGCTTTTTGTATGTCAATCGTAACTCCATAAAATGGTTAAAAAAAAGTCTTTGTTTTCCACGGCACATTCCCTTCATTCACAGCTTATTTTGACACTGACCCTTTTATTCTGTTGTGATGCTGTCACGGGGAATCTTATTTTTTTTTTTTTCATGGATTTAATTAATTAATTAATTTATGGCTGTGTTGGGTCTTCATTTCTGTGGGAGGGCTTTCTCTAGTTGTGGCAAGCGGGGGCCACTCTTCATCGCGATGCACGGGCCTCTCACTATCGCGGCCTCTCTTGTTGCGGAGCACAGGCTCCAGACGCGCAGGCTCAGTAGTTGTGGCTCACGGGCCTAGTTGCTCCGTGGCATGTGGGATCTTCCCAGACCAGGGCTCGAACCCGTGTCCCCTGCATTAGCAGGCAGATTCTCAACCACTGCGCCACCAGGGAAGCCCAGGGAATCTTATTTTTAGGCATAAGTACCCACTCACCGAACAGTGAGTCTTTTGATTTTACTTTTTTCTATTTGCTCAGTGGGTGCATATTCATGATCTCCACAACCTAATCACCCATCCTGTTGCTTGCCAAAGTGAGCTTTTAAAAGCTCTTTTACCTGAAAAAAAAAAAGTGGAGGCAGGAAGTCACACCCTAGGAATAATAATTAAACACGTGATAAATGTTGTCTTTTCTCAAACCCAAGTTTGTCAGTTGACCTCAATGAGCCTCTAAACCAGCATTGACACAGGTTCACGAGGTCCAAAGTGCTTCCTCAGCTGGACTGTGAGGTTCAAAAGACACGACTGAGAGATGAAGAGGTCAGTGCTACTCAGCCATAAAAAAGAATGAAATAATGCCATTTGCAGCAACATGGATGGACCTAGAGATTATCGTACTGAGTGAAGCAAGTCAGACAGAGAAAGACAAATACCATATGATATCACTTATATGTGGAATCTAAAATGTGACACCAACGAATCTATCTACGAAACAGGAACAGACTCACAGACATAGAGAACAGACTTGTGGTTGCCAGTAGGGAGGGGGCGTGGGGGAGGGATGGATTGAGAGTTTGGAGTTAGCACCTACAAACTATTATATAGAGAATGAATAAACAACAAGGTCCTACTGTAGAGCACAGGGAACTATATTCAATACCCTGTAATAAACCATAATGGAAAAGAACACGAAAAGAATATCTATATATGTATAACTGATTCATTTTGCTGTACAGTAGAAATTAACACAACATTGTAAATCAACCATACTTCAATAAAATACATTTAAAAAAAAGAGGTCAGTAGTAAACCATTCTTTCCGACGTCGAATCTTTTGGGAAAACTGTTTTATATTTGCGCATGTATGGGATCTAAGAAAAACAAAAACAAATGTTTATCAAGTCTCAATTCCTTTTGAAAGGCCTCCTCCTGTTTGATTTCTACACTCTGGTGGCCGTGCTGCAGTACTGGAAGAGCCGGGGCTTGGGACTCAGAATAATGGGCTGATCTGGTGTCAACCCTACACACTAGGAGATCCTGGTCAAGTTATGGGAACTTTTTGAGACTCTCTTCCCTCATTTCTATGATGGGGACAAGGGCAGCACCTGACCTGAGGTGCTGTGAGGTTCAGTGAGTCCCCCAGGCTCTCAGTAAACCTGAGTTACACTGAGGATGGCCATTGATCATGGGGAAGGGGACAGCTTGGCCCCTGAACATTAAGGATGTGAGGGGAGGAGAGCTCCTTGGAGCTGACCTTGTTTGCAACACTTGCCGTGTTTTAACACTGTAATAGTTCAGGATGGTGTCGGTAAGGGCTTCACACCTGTTTCCTTCACAGAGGGGCGTCCCCAGTGCCTAGCACATCACGGGAAGCCAATGAAGGCTGCTGAGTGACTGGGTGAGGAACTCCTGGACCCACCTTGGGGAACGAGAGGGAAGAAAGAGAATCTCCTCGTCGGAAGCCCTGGGAGGTTCTGTACATACTTCGTATATTAAACAAGAAGTACAGTCAGAGCTCAAGGACCTCAGCTTCCCCGCACCCACCTCCTCCTCACCTGTTTCAGTGAGTGAGGTCCTGCTTCCCCGAGTCCTGTGCTCATTCGGGGCGCCCCCCCAGCCAGGCTGGACTGGTCCTCCAGAACCTCACCACACCGCGCAGATGCCGAGCACCATTTTGAATGAGGCAGCGGGAGACCTCAAGGAAAGACACCTGAGTTTGACTCCTCTTTATTCCACTGAACTCTGGGAACAAAGAGCGTCTTCCCTGTAATTCCCTTCCTTGCCCTTAAACCAACAGACACGCTTTAGATGAATGGGAACGTTTGGCTCACTAACATGCCATTTGTTGGGCATCCGCACTATTAGTCACTGTGCTGGGCACAGCATGCAGTAGCAGTCAGTCCATAAAGAAACAAAGCTGAGTGGGGTCTGACCAGTAAAATTTACTCCACTCTGGTATTAATTTGCCCAGTGGCTTGAACAATGCAGAGTTCTAAAGGTTAACTTTCTGTCTCTTGCAAGAAGCAGTAACTGTCTATTTCCAAGAGTTTTGTTCATTTCAGCTCTTACCCAAAACTCAAGGGAGCAGGAGATGCCACATCACACTCTACTGTTGATGTATCGGCAGGACACGTCATCGGTGGGGCACAGCAATGACACTGCTGGCTACAACGTGGCAAAGGAAACTCACAGCTGGATGAGTAGCGGGTCATGATTTCATCAGCTGCATATGCTTAGGGATAGGCTAGATAGATCTCTCTCTGTGAAATCAAAGACCAGAATGCATACCTGATCCCTTGCCACATAATTCCTTCATTCTTTTATCTGGAGGATTGAGGGAAAGTACACTATGATGGGTAATTCATGGTCAACCTTGATGCATAAGCTCTTTTGCATCTCCATCCTCAAGTACTTAGGGATTGAAAACTTCCATCAACTTCGATCAACTTTCATCAATACTCTGAAACTGCTGTTGTTTCAATAGCGTGGGGGAGGTGAGTGACAGAAGTGAGAGGAGGATGGGGCAGAACCCTATTTACAATGCTCATTCTCATCCAGTTGACGTACATTTTCTTACCCTGAAGTCACCATGTTGGGATGAGAAATCTTGCATGAGAAACATGATGCTTAAAGACCAAGGGGTTTAATAAATGAAACTTAAAATAAATGAAAAAGTATATAAGCAGTTGAAACTTGATCCAGATTACAACATGCCCTATTGCTGCCTCACCTCCAATTTCAAGCTGTAGGACACTGTCACGCAGGGTTTCGGGCCACCTCCTGGGGCCAGCAAGCTCCCAGCTAGAGGTTGGGCACTGCTCAGCCCCACCTGGTACCACCAGCGGCCCACTGGCCACGCCCCTCCTAGGAGGTAACCTCTCTTTATAGGAGAGCGTGTGTGTGTGTGTGTGTGTGTGTGTTTCCTCTGGTGGTTTGGAGCAACCATAGAGATTTGTGAAAAGGAGGTGCAGAGTAGAAGGCTTGTGATTATTCAATTGTTAGTTTTGTCTAATACCTCTCCCATATCCCTTTTTCTAGGAACAAAACCCTTTTTCTCATGGGAAACCCATTTTATATGGTTCAGGTGAGGCTAACGTTCCCAACCAATGCCAAAGGGATGGGCATGAAATTCAAGTCTGGCCCATCGAGTGTGCCACGCCACCAGTCATAAGACTGGGTCAGTGATGGATACGTGACCAAAGCCGGGTGCCTCAGCACCTTCCTTGGAACCCAACTGCTCACGCTGGTTGGATGAGGGGCCTGGGCTGCTGTGTTGCCAGCCATCGCTGGCTGAGTCCTTCAGGGTCTCAATCCATCACCACCTTCCCTTGAACCTGGGTACCCTGCTGCTCTCATTCACCCTGCTGGGCTGTCCCCTCTTTGCATCTATCACACTTGCTTTTGCCTTTTGTGATGTCTCGAGGCTCCTGCCTCACTGTAAAAACCCCTGTGGACTGAGATGGTGCCTCAGGCCTGCACAGAGCAGGTGTGTTCCAAGAACGAATGAGTGAAAACCACAGGGAAAGCAATTTAGGGAAAGCACATCCTGTCTCCGCCGCCCTCCCCAGAGGAAGTCAGTTGCGGTTTCCACAGAACAAAGCATCTTGGGTAAATGAACACTGTTCTCCTGGTCTGCCTTTTCTGTGACTCTGGGTCTTCACTTATTCATTTACATCAAATGAAGTATTACCGTGTTGTCTTAAGAGGAAAGAAGATATAAAGTCACAAAAAGACAGACATTTCACTTCCTAGAAAGGAAAACTCTCATTCCCTCAAAGTTTAGACGAAGTCAGAAATCCTATAAGCAAGGAAACCAGAAAGGGGGTTCCGTGCTGACCTTGGGAGCAGGGAGAACTCTTGCAATAAAAGAAAACATCATTATAGGAAACAGACTAGAAGACGCAAACCCTGAGCGCCCTGGCTGTCAGGACCTGCTGGTGCCAGGAAGGACCGTGGAGGAGGGTCCAGCCAAGAGTTTCGCGTGGCTTTTGTGTGTGAGCAGCCAGCTGGCGTTTATCTTAGAGACAGAAGGGTCAATAATCTAAAAGGTGTAAATGACTTCTATCCACTTGTAAGACGTTATAAAGGTACAGACCTGGCTTCAAATTTGCTGCACTTAAAGGTGTCTGTCTTCATGAAGACGAGAGACTTCATGTCTGTCTCATGAAAAAAAGTGACAAGTTTTCTTATCACCACTATATCAATTTACAGCCTTTGAATTCTTAATAATGGAGCTCTTAGATGTTCTGCCATTATCAAAAGATGAAATTTAGCCTTTCAGAGGGAATTTTGACATCGTACCGTATTTTATAATTCTATAAGAAGTGATGGAATTTAATTACCAGGTTTATCTTCAGAGTTATATAACAATTATATTTATAATTGTAGTTTGGAAGTTCCCGATGTCATTATGTCTTTTGAAAGATAGATGATGACATCTTGTACTAAGCCCACAATTTACTTGATCTAATCTTTTCCTTAAAATGACGCCGTTATGCAAATGCACGTCCCCAGTTCAGTCACCTCGGCTCCTCCCCCATCACTAATTTCCCCAACCCCCGTCACTAATGTCCACAGACAAAGGCATCTTCACAAGCAACTGAAGCCTGCTTGTCCTCCCCATAATTCTCCCTCTGTCTTGCTTTTCCACATTGACCTTTACATCCATCGGAAAATGAAGTCCAAGCAAACACATTCTATCATTTCTTTCTCGCACAATGGGACAAAAAGGAGACTTCCCTGCCTCCTAAACACTATGACTCTTGGCAAAAATCCCTTTTCTTCCCATCTGTAGCCACCAGAGTTGTGGATGATAAGTAATTGTACTGCTCCAGGTATGTCGTCATAAAGCAAACTCATTTAAACTAGCCTGGCAGATAAACACTGAATATGCCCATAAAAATCGTCTGGCCAGCTCACACTGCATCAATCAGGCGACACTATTTTCTGGTGAGTGATAAAATAGATAGAACTAAGATATTTCAGGACTTCCTCGATGCAGACTGTTTGTGGTTCTAGACACACAGTTATCTGTAAGATTAATTTCCAACCGTTTTCAGCGATCATGCTAGTGGTTTGGATAAATGACGTTGGCAAAAATAAATTTTGTGCCTGAAGAAACACATCCAGCTGTGTTTTGGAAGGAATAAAGGTCATGTCACATTGACAGAAAATCTTTGTGGATATTAAGACTGAAGTGGACAGAGGGCTAAATACAAGGTACGGTGTGAGCTGCAGATAACGTTTATGGATTTGACATCATCAGATAAAGTCTTGAGATGCAAGATTTGTGGAAGAAAAATCAGTGAGAAAAAAAAAAATGTCAACTCCGAGCCAGCAAGAATATCATCAACAATAATAACTAGGAAAACAAGCGGATGAACAAAAGCCCCAAAAGGTATTCTATAAGTATATTACTTTGCCAGTTACGAGTTGCAGGCATATGTTTTGAATTTTCTATCATTTATTTGTAGAAAGATTTGGAAGCAGGATTATTTTATTGAAATATAATGCTGGATTGAGAAAAGTCCATCTCAAAAGGGAATAGTTAGCTGGAAGGAAGGGCTTCATCTGGTCAGTGTTTGGGTAGCCAGATTTGGGGAGTGAGTAACTAACTGACTTCCTGAATGTAACGGAGGATTCTGGCCAAGTTGCCAATGGCAAGGGCAGGCAGAGCAAGAGCTCAGCGACTCCTAGATTTATGAGTTACTGTCATCATAGGGGTTCAAAAATGATCCCAAAGCAAATGTGGTCCTGATCCCAGAGCGTTTGCTAAAGGATGGGAGATGAAAGATTGCAAATGTATCCTTGACAATAAGTTTTCCTCTTCTGAAACATGAAAAGCTAATTCAAAGCAACCACTGTAACACAGCAATACACTGCTCTCAGCCTGGCACATCTAGCTGGCCGGGACCTGGCCGAGGAAGTGACCTCTGCCCCTGGAACTGTGACGGTCACGTCCCGACTCTACTGCAGGTCTAGGCTAGAGGGCACTGGGACTGGGGGAAGTATGTCACTCTGGCAGACCAGGGCTCTTGGTCAGCATCTCACAATAGCAGGACATCGTTCAATAGCTAGCAAATGAGAGAAGTGGGTGGCAGACGGGGTTCTCTGCTCTCCAGGTCACAGCCCAAGCTCTGGACAAGCCGAAGTGCCCGCAGTTCCCTGAGATGGCCCCCCTGTTCCTGTGCACCTTGGCCCTTGCTGTTCCACATGCAGGAAATCTCCTCCTCTCCCACCCCGGCAATGACTACTCCAGGGCAACCTCGGCTTGGAGCCTTCCTGCTTGGCTCCCCTACCTCTTTCACCCCAGGCTGAGCCCCCTCTCTCTTTCCACCAGATCTCAGCCCTCCCCACGGCCCCAGGCACTGCACAAGCTGCGTGCTGCTGCATGTGATATATACATGTAATATACTCACATATATGAAATAGATAATAAGCTATGTTGGAGGACAATGATACACCCGTGCGGTAGACGTATTACTCTCCCCACTTTACAGACGAGGTACAACAAGGTTGAGTAACCTGTTGAAGGTCACCCTGCCAATAAGTGGTCTGTTCAATGCCTATGGTAGCCAGAAAATGGCCCCCCAAAGGGGTCCATGTCCTAATCCTTGGAACCTGTGACTATGTGACCTTACTTGGCAGAAGGGACTTTGAAGATGTGATTAAGTTACGGATCTTGAGATGGGGAGACGATGCTGGGTGATCTGGCCCAATATCATCACAAGGGTCCTTACCAGAAGGAGGCAGGAGGGTCAGAGTCAGAGAAGGAAATTTGACCACAAAAGCAGAAGTCAGAGAGAGACAGAGATTTGAAGATTCTGTGCTGCTGGACTTGAAGGTGGACGAAGGGGCCAGGGGCCAAGGAATTGCAGGCGGCCTCTCAAAGCTGGAAAAGGCCAGGAGACAGATTTTCCCCTAGAGCCTCCGATGGTAACACTGCCCTGCCAGCATCTTGATTTTAGGACGTCTGACCCCAAGAACTAGAAGATGATAAATTTGTGTTGTCGTAAGCCACTGAGTTAGAGCATACACAGGAAACTCACACAATGCCCTTGAACCGGACAGTGAGGTCACCACACCGATATAAGGAAAGGAGCACACCACATTTGCAAAGGGGGTGGGTGAAGGCCCTTCTAAGAAGCCCCCTGGTACAGAGGGCCACTGTACCAGTGCCACAGCTGGTGGTGGCACTAAGTTCTCTGCTCTCCCGAGGAAGTCTGTGTGGTGATTGGAAGAACTACGAAGGGGTTGGCCGAGGTAGACGGAACCCCAGGAAGTCACCAGCCTGAGGGGCTCCCCCAAGCCTGGTCCCAGTGCTGGTTGTTTCCAGGAACTCGGAATTTCTGACGTCAGAGATGTTTAGTCTATGTGCCACGGCCCCCTCACGGCAAGCCCACCGTCGCCCGGGGAAAAGCGTCCTCAGTCACCAGGGTGACGATGGGAAGGGAGAGGAGGGGCCGGCCCGGAGCCCCGGGGAGGCAGTCCCTGCTCTGGGGGTGGTGCGGTCCCCGGGGTCCCCACCCTCGCTCACAAGGATGTTGAGGGTTCCAAGCAGGTAACTCCCTACTGCTTTTGAAAAGCTCAGCCTGTGAGTCACGCTGTCAGTTTGTCCGCCTGTCTGGGTCTGTCTCTGGTCAGGCAGCTCGAGGAGGACTAATCGGATGAGATAATGAATACCAGCCTTGGTCACCATGAATCAAAGGCACGCAGCCAGCTGAGTCACTCGGTGGTGGGAGCTCAGAGGGGACGGCGGGGCTCCATCTGACCTCACTCTGGAACTGGGGCCAGACGCTCTAATACAGCGGGGCACCGAAGACCACATTTCACTCCAAAAGCTCCAAGTGCTGTGTGTGCTCTGGCCATGGAATGCTCCTTGGAAGGGAATGTTATAAGATCCCTTGTAACTCGAGAAGGGGAGATTACCGAGTCCGGAGAAAGGCTGGGAAGGGACGGCCACTGGGGATGCTTCAGGCCATGAAGATCTGGCCTGCAGCAGGAGCCACTGTCCCAAAGTGACCCCACTTGGCTAAAAGCTGTCTGAAGTCACTAAGCCATTCAGAGCCCAGACAACCATGTGACACGTGTATAGTGAGTGCCTACTTTGTGCTTGTCATTGAAAAGCTTCGGAAGCTGTAAGCCCTACCTTGCCTGGGCCCTCCTGCCTAGCCAGGGAGGAGGCCAGGGCCCAAAGACAAAGCACTAAGGCTCCAGGCACCACCAGCTTCTCCTTCCCCCTGCCCAAGCACATCCGTGAAACCTGAGGCACTGGAAGAACTCTCCAGAGAACGGGATAAACGGAGGCTGTGTTAGCCCTTGTTGCTGCACCCAGGCTGCTCTCTCCCTTCTCCCTCAGAAAGTTCCCAGTGCACAAGGGCACCTTTGGCTTGGGGGGGGGGGGGTGAGTGGGCCCCACGACTGGCCCCAGCCCCAAGAAACATCTGCCCTGTTCACAACGCTTGGGCCGTTGCTTTCACGTCACATTGAAAACCCAAGCTCTGAGGTTTAGTCATTGTTTTCCGCCCTCGTTTACTTCCTTCATCACCCCTAGACCCAAAACCTCACCATAAAGTCTGACACAGGCCCGTATCGGACTTCTCTCCCCTGCAGAGCCTGAGCTTGTCTGGCCCTCTGCCTGGGCCTGGCTGGTCACAGTGCCCTTGCCACAGCTGGGGCCTCTGGCCAGAACTGAGGTCACCCTGCCACCAACGGGGAGAGGGCGAAGAACGACAAGATAGTTTGGGCCACAGTCTTGGAAAATACCCTGTGGGATTCACTGCCAGAATCCTCAACGCAGGAGACAAGCGGCCAACCCTGGGGTGACAAGCCCACGCCCTGGCCTGCCCACCAGGCCCTGGATCTCTGGCCCCAGAAGACGGGGCAGCGGAGGAGAGAGACACAGGGGACTCAGTCTTCCCCCTTTCACATCTGTGCATCCATTTAATTGTAGAGCACCTGTGGGACTTCCGTTGACTGGCTCTTTGGGGTGACGGCGCAGTGTGAGAACGACACCTGGGCTCTGGTCACAAGAACCTGGGTTCACATCCCAGCCTCATGACCTTGGGAAGTAACTTCCAGCCTCTGAGTCTGAGCTTTGCCTTCCATAAAGCTGTAGTCATTGTCTCTCCCTCAGGGGTCATGGGAGGGTTACAAGGGCCAAACCACATGGAGCCCGGGCCCAGCGGCCCATGCCTGGGAAGTGGTGAACAGTCTCTAAGGGATCCAGTCACGCAGCGGCCGCTTCCTGGCCACCTTCCCACCTGGGTGCTTTTTCTGGGACACACGTGTCACTCTGCCTTCAAGAGCCACAGAGGGGGGCTTCCCTGGTGGCACAGTGGTGAAGAATCCGCCTGCCAATGCAGGGGACACGATTCGAGCCCTGGTCTGGGAAGATCCCACATGCCACAGAGCAACTAAGTCCGTGCGCCACAACTACTGAGCCTGCAAGCCACAACTACTGAGCCTGCATGCCTAAAGCCCATGCTCCGCAACAAGAGAAGCCACCACAGTGAGAAGCCCGCGCACCGCAACGAAGAGTAGCCCTTGCTCGCCACAACTAGAGAAAGCCCGCACGCAGCAACAAAGACCCAACGCGGCCAAAAAGAAATAAAACAAAATAAATAAATTAAGAAAAAAAACTTGAAAAGAACCTCAAAGGTGTTCAGGGCCCTTAAACATCTGTCTCCGTGTTCTTCCTCTGGAGCCCGGGCCTCCCACTCTGGGCCACCCCTCTGCACATCCTTCCCCATCACAGACTCACACATCAGGTCTGCCCTGGGCCTTCCCAAGGCAGCCCCCCGGCCCTCCAGCAGCACTGACTTTCTCTCCAGCACCCTCTGCCCTTGGTTGGGGTCCTCGCTTGGGCTCTAAGAAGCACTAACACAGTCAGGGCGGTGGTGGGAAGTTCTGCCGTCTGTCTGCCCAACTCCCTGATAAGCTGTCTGAGAGCAGCGGTCCTGGCTGGTTTATCCCTCTCACCCCACAGGCACACAGTAGGTGCTCACACATCTCTGGCTGGACGGGGCTGAGCTCCTTGGGGCGGGCTCTGGGCAGCACCCACTTCTGCGTGCCCAGTGCCTGGCAGGGCCCCGGTCCCACCAGAGAGCCAATCGCTCCAGCTGAACAGAAGGAAGCTTTTTCGAAAGCGCGCTCCAGGAGGGATGCTCGTGGAAACAGAGAGCGGGTCCCCTGGCCCCGGCCCTCTGCGCCCAGGTGGTGGTGGCCACGTACCTGGTCCCCAGAGGGTGATGCACTGCTGCTCGTGGGTCTGGCAGATGCCGTTGTAGCAGTAGCCGTCCACCCCCTGACACGGGTGCCCATCGTGCAGGTACACGTTGGCCGGGCAGTGAGGACTGGCCCCCGTGCAGAACTCCGGGAGGTCGCAGGAGTTGCTAGAGTCCCTGCACGCCGTTCCTGCAGGTTTCAGCTGAAAGGAGAGGGCCGTTTATAGCTCGTGACTGCGGGAAAGGGGGAAGCAGGGTCTCAGCAACACTCCGGGGGTGGATAGGAGCAGGACCACCCTCTTGCAGCTTCACATAGAGGGGCGAGGATTTCAAAGGAAGTTCCCTTCACCGCAGAGAGAGCTCATTAAATAAACAGTCTTGCTCTGGGCTCCAAGGTTCACCTTTCCATTATGGGGGGTAACTGAGATCAGCCTCTTTTTAATTTCACGCAACATCAGGGTTTTCTGGTGAGCAGACAAGCTGGTTGCTGGCACCTGGCACCTCAGAGGGGGGGAAGTGGGTGCTGCCTGATGGACCCATTGATTCTTAAGAACAAGATCTCTGGACACCAACACCATCATGTGTTTTAAGAAGACGTTTGCGCTTAAAGCGTTAGCCTTTGTGGGCAAAGTGACAAAAATAATTCCAAGGGCACACTTACAACAGCGATTTTACTTTGCCATCAAATCAGAGAGCTGGAAAGCTGTCTGTAGGACTTTACAGGGGCGTGTAGAGAAGTAAAGCAAGGGAGCTGTACAGGATGTTAGGAACAACAGTGCCAAACAATGCCTCATCGTTTTGCGGTTGAAGAACTTATGGCTCAGGGTGGCTTGTCTGAGGTCACGCCACCAGTGACCTGCCCCACCCCCAAAGCCCCCTCCAGGCACCTCCACCACCAGCTGCTGTGTGCAAGGGGTGCCAGCTTCTTTCAACCTTCGTTCGCCATAAGTTAATTACAAGTAGGAAGGGGATGAAGGACACTTTAAGCTGAATGTAAAATGTCGTAATGCACTTCTCAAGCACTGTGCTCTACTTGGGTCGCTAAGAGGGAGTTTCCTGCAAGCAGAATGCCAAGATCAATTGCTTAATTAAAAGGAAATAAAACTCTACCCTTGGAACCTTGGAATCAAAAGCTCAGGCTTTGACTCTGGCGGATCTCAGCTCTGAATAATGAGACAAACAACGGAATTGCCAAAACGAATGCAGGCATGGTGGCAGAAAATGGCAAAAGTATAAAACTGCCACTCTTGGCTGGGCGGGGTCAGCCAGCACCTCCTGTTGGGGGCACGTCAAGATCAAGACGTTGACACAAAATCCCTGGAACAATCCACGCAGCTCCTCACCCAGCAGGCACATGTTCTTGGGATGGAGAAGAGGGACCCAGCGTGAGTCCCCACAGCAGCGGGGATTGGTTCTCGAAACCTTCCTCCAACAGCAGACCCGGAACACTTAACATGGAGCTGGAGTTCTTCGGTCTACTTACTTTTCAGCTCATAAATAAATAATTTATCGCAGATGACTTAGCATTAGAATATGCATTTCACAGGAGGATTGGAAGATAATAAAAATAGGAGATAGATGGTACCAACTTGCGTAATAAGGATTACAGTTTCCACAGCAGCGAGTGCTGGGAAGTCGCCCTGTCCAATGGCTTGCCCTGCGTCACTGTTGAACCAGCTGACTGCACGGGTGACCTTGGGACCGGCAGGACTCACCTGGCAGTTTTCACAGCACAGTCCGTGCGCGCAGACAGCATCTGGCTTCAGGGTACAGGTGGTGGCGTTGCAGCAGAGATTCAGACACTCCTGGAGACGGGAACGGGTTTGACAGGGTCACATGGCATAGATACTCACAGAAAGCAAAGGTTGCACCTTAAGTGACTGAAAAGGGAAGAAAGAACCAGAGGGCCTGGCTCTTGAGATGAAAACTAGCCGGACTGAGGATTATTTTCCTCTCGAAGAAAGCAAAGCTTCTGGTAAGTGTTTATCAACTGCCCGGGAGTGCGTGTCCCTGGGAAAAGTCAGTAGCACTCAAGCATCTTTCATGATGGGGTGAGGGACCCGGACAGGAAGGCTGGTTGGCTTGCGAGGCCATTCATGTCAGCAGCGGGTGAGGCTGTGTGTGTGTGTGTCTGTCTGATGACTGCCGGCCTTAATGCAGTGAATCATACCAGGACCACTGGAGTCCTGTGAACTTACTTATTTAAAAATCTACATAGATGCATACAAACTTTACCCTTCAAAAACTGATCCAGAGTTTAATCTAGAGCATATTGGCAGGAAATGAAGTCAAATCAATTGCGTTTGAACCACGGTTCCCTGCAATCCAACCAGACCTGGTAGCTGGACTCTTGCTCAGCACAGGTGGGCTGTCTCACCTGATGAGACCCTCCTCAGGTCAGAAATGCACCTCAGAATGAGCAAGGGGCGGGAAGGAGATCCGTGGGCTGTGCCCATTGATCTGCAAAGGATTTAAACAGATCAAACAGTAGCTGGATTGTCCTCTGTGAAATGAACACGAGAGAGGAAGTGAACTCCTTTGTTATGCTGTGCTTCACAGCCACCTAATTTTTTCTAACAAAATGAAACAAGAGATTGATACCTTTTGCTTAAATCTCAACAAAAGGCCTATACATATCTATCCAGTATATTTATGACATCTGGTGCTTTAGAACATTCCAGTAACTCGGAGTTTACACATTTTAGAAGAAATTGATTATCATGAGAAAGAAGAGTTCAATAGAGTCTTCAGGATTGAATTTATCAATGTCCTTTTATTTTATTTAATATGATATGTGCTGAAGAATTTATATACTATGGCTAGAGTGAAGCCCATCACATACTATTTTAATAGTATAATAGTTTACTCCCCAAAACCGTCTTCCACGAATGAATTTATTAGTATCATAAATGCAATGAATAAAACGTTGATAATCCAGACGATTTATGGCTCACCAGATATCTGAACTGTACCCTTTGTAAAACTCTATGACTGACGCTCCCTTTTACTGTTTGCTCCTATTATACACACATCCCAAATTATTAAATTTTAAATTTGCTCAAGGACTTTATAAACATCCGGAGTGTGTAATATATACAATAAGATAAAACTGCCAACCAGAAGTCATAGCTTTCAGGACGGTAAAGGTTTCTAACTCATGGACTTACAATCCTAAAACATTTAGGAACTGGTTTTGTTGTTTTAAACGGAGGCCATCAATGGCACTCCCGGTCAGTACCATCACACGTACAGCAGTATTGTCCTGTACATCATGGTCTAAATGGCTCTCCCAATAACACATTAGCCAAATTACAGACTTCCTTGCACTTCTAAGTTAAATCAGCCATCCTAAAACTGGGTCCTAAGATCCTTTAAGAACTAACTCCCACCTCCCCCACCAAATCGCTATATAATATACGCAGCAGTTCAAATGGAAACGCAGCCAAGTAGAATGGTTTTGACTTCAAAGGGGATTGATAATGTGAGAGAGATAACTAAGTTTAAAAGATATTTGCAAGCTACTGGCGTCCTATTGACTTTAAACAAGGAGATAAGGCTGCTTTTCCAACCCTATTAGCTTGGAAGAATGAGCAAGTTGTCAGGATATCCTCATGGTGGATGTAAATCCAGTGCCCTGGACAGAAGACTTCAGCATTCATTTGCCTTTTAACTACCCAGAATCTATTCCTTCCGCAGAACTCTATTTATCAGAAGAGACAAATTCTTCATCTGTTGATGCATTTATTAGTTTAGTACTCAATAGAGAAGTTCAGCAGAGCCAACGAACACTAAGTCTCCAAAGAAGAAAGAGTAATGAATGAAGCCATTAGAGAATTCTCAGCAAATGCCCTAATTGTCATTCTTGGGTTGTAGGTAGTAGACAGAGATTCTTAATCACAATGAACTGGGGTTAAGACAATAATGCACCTTCTTGAAAATAGTGGCCATTATTTCTGGGAGCAAGGGAACAGAAACTGGTTCCAGTCATGAGCTGGGGCAGTTGTTCTGACCCCGTTTACTCACTGATGTGGTGACACTGGACGCCTTCATGGTCCAGGGGATGCGTAGGCCAATATGAAACAAAGGCATGATGGATATTTCCAGGGCCTGAGCACTGAGTGGAGGGTAAAGAACCCAGGTCCACAGGTCTGACTAAAAGTTTTGGTCAGCTTGGAAACTAGGAAATGGGCTTTCATACCCTCAGACACAGTTTGAGCTTAAACTTTAAAAAGAAATTTTTAAAAAAATGAAAGAAAACTAAGAATTGAGGCAAAAGGCTTGCCTGCGACCTTGAAACATTTCTTGGAAGAAAGAACTTTGGATGAGGAGAACGAGAGTTCTCTTCAGATAGCAAGAACTTCTCCTATTAAATAAGGACCCTAGGGGCTTCCTTGGTGGCGCAGTGGTTGAGAATCTGCCTGCTAATGCAGAGGACATGGGTTCAAGCCCTGGTCTGGGAAGATCCCACATGCCGCGGAGCAACTAGGCCCGTGAGCCACAACTACTGAGCCTGCGCGTCTGGAGCCTGTGCTCCGCAACAAGAGAGGCTGCGATAGTGAGAGGCCCGTGCACCGCGATGAAGAGTGGCCCCTGCTTGCCACAACTAGAGAAAGCCCTCGCACAGAAACGAAGACCCAACACAGCCATAAATAAATAAATTAATTAATTTAAAAAAAAAAAAAAAAAGAATCCTCAAATAAGGACCCTAAGCACAGAAATATACAGTTGGGAATTACATGGAGGGAGAACACAGCTCTTACGTAAGCAAAGACTTTGAGTTCTTCAAAGCTGTCCTGCAATGAGCTGCCTGGAGAGACAGTAAACACCCTGGGAAAGCTGAGTGACTTCTTGATGGAGGTAAAAGAGAAGACCACAACAGCAGGCTGGCGAATTTCAGGCACTCAAGCATTTGCTGACATGATGGTGGCGGTGGTGACGCTAGTGGTGGGGTTGAGGTGATGGTGGTGACAGCAGTGGTGATGATGGTGGGGTGGCGGTGGACATGGTAACAGTGGTGATGGGGAGGGTGGTAGGGATGCTGGTGGCAGTGCTGGCATATGGAATAAATGATGGCTAATAGAGTCATTCCAAACCTGAGAGTTCATGGCTCCAGGAAGAGCTGTCAAATTTATTTAGATTAACAAACAATTACAAGGAGTTCAGATAAAAGATAACCATTTCAAGTCAACATGACCTCTCCTGAGAAATAGGAGTAATTTAAACTAATTTTGTTTTTTTCTTTAAGCAATTAGAAAAAGTCTCCAAGCAATTTCCGCTTTGCATAACCCATCCCATGACGGTTTCAAGTTTTCCTCTGCTAATCTGAAAAAGAGTTTCTGTGAGGACTTAGGACTTTGTTCCTGCATAGTAACCATTCTCTACGCACTGTGAGCAAAACTGAACGCCGCTGTGGACAGCACTGTGACCTTGGATGAATCCTGATTTTGGCAAGGGCACAAAAACATTTCATCAAACCACCTCTGCAACCCCCATCCCCTAGAACTTATATTCACTACCAGTATTCTTACAAAAGTGGTCAGATGGAGACCAGGATCATTCCTGCTGATGTGGGAAAGCTCAGAGACTTGGAGATTGGACATGATGAAGGTTCTATACCCAGTTGCTTGTTTGATGAACACAGGAACACAGAGTCTCAGCACAAGTTCCCTTCCATCCCCGAATCCCCCTTTCAGAGCAGCCCTCCAAGACATGCTCTTCCTAAGCCCTCATCAAGCTGGTTTGTGAATTTAGCTAAGCCCATCTTGAACTTGACTACCACTGCAGCTTGCACAAGCTCTCAGGGAGGGACTCCCACATGGAGACAGCCTGCTATACAAACGACTGGCTTTGATTTATTCTAAATCGACCTCCTTCAAGTTTTGAGGGGGTACTTCTTTCGCCAGGGGGTCTCACTGTGTCCTTTCTCTTTCCTTCCCAAGATTATTCAGAGATTTAAAAATGGCTGTTATAATTTTGATGTTGATTAACTTTATCTTGGGCCCTACAGAAATGAGAAAATGTCCTGACACTGGCTGGAAAACAGGGTTAAATACGCCTTTTGCTGGATAAGAATGTTCCCCGCTTTCGCTTATTTCTTCTGAAAGCTAACAAGCAGACAGGCAGGAGCCTGGGCGCCTCAGGTCGTCCACACAGAGGAAGCTGTGGCAGCTGGAGCAGAATTTCAACTTGGGAAGAAGCTCTTGGTTAAAAACGAACGCTGCTTATTCAAATTCCCCTCGGGTGCACCCCTTACAGAGAGAAAGACTTGGTACTTACTAGCCATTTGAAGCCAGCATTCCAAGGCTTTGTTCTCTATCAAACTCAAAGCTAAATGCTTTTTCGTTGTTCTTGCCCTCATCCTGCCTACGCTACTGCGTCCTTCAACAGAGAAGATTCTTTATCTTGTTAAACCAGTGAGACAACTTATTCTATGCAATACTTAAAATTCAAGAAGGCCACCCTGGCTTATGAAGTTTGTTCAAGGTGGTCATGTAGGAGTTTTCCATCCTGCATTTCTAGCACTTTCATTCTACCGCACAATTCCTTCAAGGTCTTGCTTCTTGGCCCAGCCGCAAACGCGAGACCAACATTCTGGAAACGTCTCTCTCACCTCCGGTTCCCCACAGTCACACTCCTCTCCTTCTTCGACGTATCCATTCCCGCACTTCCGGCCCCCGAAGGACTGCGTCACTTCCGGCAGGTTAAAGAGGCACATACCCATGCCCTTCTCCAGGCTGGCCTCCAGGTCCTTCCTGCTGCAGCTGCTGAACACCATGGGGAACGGGAACCTGCAGAGAAGAGCCAGGACGTCAGTCGTCAGGGCACTGAGAGGCCTCTCGCATCCTTCTCGTGCAGCTGTGCGTGGTACCCACGGGCGCCATCTGCCTGGGTGGCCACTGTTAGTCTCAGTGAACAAAGGCTTGAGCGGTGTAAAATGAGGCACCTTCGACTACACCCTGAGGTCCAGTCCTGCACAGTTCCAACACCACTGATGAGGAAGTGCTTTATCCAAAAAGAAATGACCTTTGGATGGTTTCCAGATCAACAACTTTAGATTGTGTCTCATTACAGACATCATTAATAGTTCTGTGTGAAATGATATAATGGAAAGGGAATGCTTAGGATCTGTAGCTTGTAATATGAACGCTATCTATGTTCATATTGGAAAGTACAAAGATGAAAAAAGTACATTTAAGTCTTTAAGCCATTTTGAGTTTATTTTTGTGTATGGTGTGAGGGAGTGCTCTAACTTCACTGATCAGAAAGGCCATCATCAAAAAGTCTACAAATAATAAATGCTGGAGAGGGTGTGGAGAAAAGGGAACCCTCCTGCACTGTTGGTGGAAATGTAAGCTGGTACAGCCACTATGAAAAACAGTATGGAGATTCCTCAAAAAACTAAAAATAGAGCTACCATATGATCCTGCAATCCCATTCCTGGGCATATATCCAGAAAAGATGAAAACTAATTCAGAAAGATACGTGCACCCCAATTTTCATAGTAGCACTATTTACAATAGCCAAGACATGGAAGCAACCTAAGTGTCCATCGACAGATGAATGGATAAAGAAGATGTGGTACATATATATTGACATATACAATGGAATAGTACTCGGCCATAAAAAAGAATAATGCCATTTGCAGCAACATGGATGGACCTAGAGATTATCATACTAAGTGAAGTAAGTCAGACAGAAAGACAAATATCATCTGATATCACTTATACTTGGAATCTAAAAAATGATACAAATGAACTTATTTACAAAACGGAAACAGACTCACAGACATAGAAAACAAATTTATGGTTACCAAAGGGGAAAGGCAGGGGGAGATAAAGTAGGAGTTTGGGATTAGCAGATACAAACTACTATATATAAAATAGATAAACAACAAGGACCTACTGTAGAGCACAGGGAACTATATTTGATATCTTGTAATAACCTGTAAGTGAAAAGAATCTGAAAAAGTATATATAACTGAATCACTGTGCTGTACACTAGAAACTAACATAACATTGTACATCAACTATACTTCAGTTAAAAAAAAAATAAGAAAGGCAATCATTATCCCAAGGGAGGGGGAAGGTACAAATGACTGAGCTTATCAACTCCACGGCTTCACAGACACAATCCCCATGGTGGGTCACGGCCGGCTGATACTGGTTTGGGCCTATAAAGGGCAAACCACTGTCTCCCCAGGCACAGCTCTGAGAGAATGGAGGTGGTCAGAAGTGCAGGTGCTGCCCTTGCCTCGAAAAACCAGGGCTACATAGGGATGTGGCCGAGTTGGCCAACTTCCCTGCAAAGCTCGTGCTCCCCCTTCCACGGTCCGGAGGGGCTGTGCCACCCGCCTCGCTCCTGGGTGGGCTGTGTGATAATTCTTGGTGATGGAATTAGCAGAGGGGAAATGACATGCGTCACTTCTGGCCGAAGGTAGTTAAGAAGCTGTTCCTTCCTTTCCCCTGCTGCCAGCTGGGCTCAGACCAGTCCAACGTCCCAGGAGGGGGACGAGCCAGACACAGCACCTGGTCCTGACTCACTGACAGCACAGAGCGCCATGGCGTCACATGCAAGGGAAACACATCTCTATGACGGTAAGCCCCTGAAATTAGGGGTTTGTTTCCCACAGCAGCTAGTGGTCCCTAACGTATATAAAGCATCTGACTCTCTTTTACGAATGCGTTTTCCCAGGTCTTAGGCAGCGATTATCATAAGGGCTACGCACACCAGAAAGCCAGGTTTTATTACTTAGTGAGGAAGCAGGACCTGCTGACCAGCAAGCGCAAGCACCCTCTCCCATGAAGACAGGATGACATTATAATTGGACCCCAATCAATTGGCCAAACCAATGTGTGCCGCTAGGTTTCCCTGAAGACCGCCGACTAGCCACCATTCAATGATTGAGTCTGGCAATACTTCAAGATCATGATGAGTTCCAGGGCCAAACTGGTAACACTGCACTATCTCCCCAAGTGTTTTCTATCAATCTCAGGTTATTAACTCTGAAGTATAATTCTAATCTACAAGTAAATTAATACATGCAAGTCTTGCTCGTGGATACAAAGACAATAAACCAGGACTTAGCTGTAGTGCTGTAACAAAGTTCCTTTCGAAATCTTTATAACTTTCCTGGGCAGACAGATTGATTGTTCCTGGTATCAAAAGTGATACTGAATAGCTTCAGATGATGAGCCACAAGAAAAAGTGTAATTTCGTCCATTTAGAAGAGCTTTGTGTTGAAAAGATGACAGTACATCACACAGGGAATTGAGAGCAGTACTTCACTTTGCAGTGGAAGAGATGGAATCTTCTCCAGTGTAAGCATTTCCCAGGACGCCTCTATCTCAAGGCCTGACCCAGGAGACTAAACCTCATTCTCACTCAGTGATACCCAACCAGGTGCTGTGATGAAATCTGACCAGTTCATTCTGGGAGGGCACTGATTTCTAGAAAATGTTGAAGTTAATTAGGAAAGACACAAGGAGAAATTGTAAGCCTTGGGAATGGTTTATAAGCAAGATTAACAGCAGTTTATAGCAAGATTAACAGAAGCGCAGTGAAAGAGGGGTATCAATCACCCTGCTTCGCAAGTGAGAACATGCCCACGAGCGTCCGGGGATTAGAGGGCTGAAGCCAGCTCCAGAAACAGCTCCGACGAGCCCTCCCATCTCACTGTCTTTCAAAACAACAAATACATTTTGGGTTTTTGGGGGGATTGACATTTTAAAAAAAGGGATAGAAGCAAGATGAGTGAGATCAGTTTAAGTCCAGGATTTAAAATTCAGAGTATTTGGGAGAGGAGAACAGATCAACTGTTAGCAAAAAAACGACTCTTTTCGTGTCTGTGCTGGATATGGTCAGATAGAAGTCGAGTTATCTGCGTAATAATACATTTCTAGTTCTCTTAGTTTTTTCCTATTCTGTTGAAGGACAAACCCCAGGTGCTTTTAAAGTTCTCTCTCATTTAGAATCGTGGAGGAATAGCATCCACCCAATTCACAGCTTTCCAGCCTTGCTCCGAGGAAGAGCGTCCAGGCACTAATTCCTCCAGGTGCCTCTGCTGTAACAACAAAGCAGCAATGTTCTCCTCAGATGCCAAACAAGGTGTGGATGAGTTCACCGACACTGAAACTGACCCTTGCTCACCATCACTCACAACAGAGCCGGGCCTCGCAGCATGTAACCCGATTTCACCAGCAGGACGCCTGCCTTCTAAGTCAGTATAATTAAAACCTCCAGCAGCTGCCGGCCATGGCTCACAGCTCCTGCGCCAAAAGCACATGTGAACAGGTCCTCTTTCCCTCCAATCTGGGCCTTTCTGACTCGCTCAGAGTGACCCCGGGGAGGCCCCTTGGGAAGGCCAGCGACCCTTCCCCACACCTTCCTGCCCTCTCTGTGGACTGGACCGGTCAACATTCCCACCTCTACGTGAGGATGGAGAAACACCTCTGCCATCCTCCACGACCTCTCTTTTGATGACAAATGGCAGTGTGTCCAAGGAGCATTTTGTACCTGTAGAGTATCTTTACTGCCTTCATCCTTTCATGATTTCTCATCATGGAGAACAGGTGACTATTTCTCTCTGATAGAATATTCCTGAGCCCTATTTGGGCATTTAGAGAAAGCCAGGCTTTAGAGGAAGAAAAGCAGAGTAACCTGTCACTCATCATTCAATTATTCTGCAATTATTTATTCAATACCTACTGTGTTCCAGGCATTGTTCTAGGCTTTGGGCAGATGGAATGAATAAAACATACACAAATCCTGGCCGTGGTGGAGCTTGCATCTAGTGGGGCAGACGAATAATACAGAAGATAAGGGAATCAATTACCTATTAGAAAGGAATGAGCATTAAAGAGAAAAATAAGACAGGTCGGGGGAGAGGATGTGCGAGGTGCTGACCTTTTAGGGAGGGTGGTCAGGGAAGACCTCACGGAGGGGAAGGCATCTGGGGCTCTCACCAGAAGGATGTGAGGGAACAGGTGGAAGAACATCTGGAGGAAGAACGGTCCAGGCAGAGGAAGGAGCCAGTGCAAAAGCACGTGGGCAGGTGTGACTGGCCTAGAGGACTTTGTTCAGCAGAAAGCAGCAGGCTCTTCTTTCAGTAACACACACCCAGAGGGGCGACCCCCTCCCCAGAGAAGACCCCTAAGCCCTTGGAGGTCAGGCTGATGGCAAAAGACTACCATGGAGCATCATTAAATGGGGGAGGGGAGCTTTGCCCTGCATGGACCAAGCACTGATAATGGCTGAAGGTACTTTTCATAAGAATTTCAAACTCTTATTCCCCCACACTTTTTTTTTTTTTTTAAGCAAACTAGTTTTGATTGACAAGCAAGGGTCTGCCCATCATCTCCCTTCTGCTGGGATCATCTTGGTTGATCGGTGTGTAGGAAGGAAGAAGAGAGTAACTAAAAACTATATCTAACCCGATGGCCCTCCCTCAGTAAACAGAATTCAGTGATCTAAAATGATTTCATGCAAATCAAAACTACACTGAGATACCACCTCACGCCGGTCAGAATGACCATCATTAAAAAGTCTACAAATAACAAATACTGGAGAGGGTGTGGAGAAAAGGAAGTCCTCCTACACTGTTGGTGGGAATGTAAGCTGGTGTAGCCACTATGGAAAACAGTATGGAGGTTTCTCAAAAAACTAAAAATGGAGTTGCCATAGGATCAAACAATCCCACCCTGGGCATATATCCAGACAAAACTATAATTCAAAAAGATACTTGTACCCCCGCTATGGTCATAGCAGCACTATTCACAATAGCCAGGACATGGAAACAACCTAAATGTCCATCAACAGATGAATGGATAAAGACGTGGTATGTATACACAATGGAATACTACTCAGCCATAAAAAAGAATGAAATAATGCCATTTGCAGCAACATGAATGGACCTAGAGATTACCATACTAAGTGAAGTAAGTCAGAAAGACAAATACCATATGATATCACTTATAGGTGGAATCTAAAATATGACACAAATGAACTTATCTGTGAAACAAAAACAGACTCACAGAGAACAGACTTGTAGTTGCCAAGGGGAAGGGGGGGTGGGGGAGGGATGGAGTGGGAGCTTGGGGTTAGCAGATGCAAACTATTATATAGAGAATGGATAAACAACAAGGTCCTTCTGTATTAGCACAGGGAACTATATTCAATATCCTGTGATAAACCAGAGTGGGAAAGAATATAAAAAAGAATGTATGAATATGTATAACTGAATCACTTTGCTGTACAGCAGAAATTAACACAACATTGTAAATCAACTACGTTTCAATTAAAAATAAATAAAATGATTTCAAATCTCAAGAGATAAGGGAATTTGGTGATACCAAATATCAGAGTCCTGTAATTACAATAGAATCCTAATTTACACATATTTAAACACCTTTTACAATACGTCTAAGTGGTCACTGGTTGCACAGTGCCTAGTGCACAAGAGATGTCACTGATTGTTGGCTTAAGGACTCAATGAGCAGTTCATTGGTTTGCATGAAAAATGGGCCAGTGGACCTTGAACAACACGTGGAATCCACTCCCCAGCACCGCGTCAGGATCCACAGACAGGATCTATCAGCACAATGATTATTCAGACTGCTATTTCTCCAATGTGCCCACACAAAAGAATGCCTCCAGGGAAATGCTTGCTCATCTCCCTGCTTCCCAGACACCAACTCTGCTTCTGAACTTTTGATGATAGCAGAATGAAACTTTTGGGATAATATGTTCACTACTCCTTCATTCATCCACTCACTCACTGGAGAAGTAATTATTATATTTAAAGCTCTGAGGAGGATCCTATGATGATTAAAATATGGCCCCAGCCCTTCCCACTCTCCCCCTGCTGGACCTTTGCCAAGGGAACTACTGGACACACCTACTTCCCCACGCTGCCTCTCCAACCATATAAATAAAATATCAGAAATACAATACATTCACATCTATAAATGCATCATGCATATTTATTCATATAGAAATTATATAAAATATATAAACATATATAATTATATTGAACTGATACACACTCTACATATTTTTTTGGAATAACTATTTGAGAGCCTGCTTTAAGCTAGATGATATGATGGGTACTTTTTCATAGTAATATTTTCTTCTTCTTTATACTATCTTTTTTAAATTTACGTTTTAAAACAACACAGGGAGATAGGTATTGTTATTCCCATTTTGCAAATGAGGTGAAGGGACTTGTTTAAGAGTTCTCAGTTAGGGGATGGCAGAGACTAGATCTGATCCCAAGTTCAGTTATTTAAAAAACTTATGTTCTTCACTGCAGATATCATTTCAGCCCTGGATCACCTGCAGTAAACTCTTGAAACATGGACGGGGAACAATACAGCCTTGATGTGCTGATTTACATACGAAGGAGGAATCCTTCCATCACTCAGACCACCTGCCTGGATCAGAGCCCCTCAGAGTGTGGTCCCAGCTTCAGCATCACCCGGCAACCTACCAGAAATGCAAACGTTCAGACCCCATACGGACCTGCCGCCTGAGAAAAAATCGGGGGTGGGGTCCAGCAACTGTTTTAACAAGCTCGCCAGGTGATTTCATTTTAAATTGAGGTAAAATTCACATAACATAAATTCACCACTTAAAACTATATAATCCCTTGGCTTTTAGTACATTCACAGTGTTACGCAACCATCACCACTAATTCCAGAACCTTTTCCTGAGCCCCCAAAACAACCCTCACCCCATGAAGCAGTCACTCCTCATCCCCTCTCCCCCAAGTCCCTGTCAACCACTAAGCTGCTTTCTGTCTCTCTGGATCTGCCTAGTCCAGACATTTCATATAAATGGAATCATCCAATATGTGATCTTTTATGTCTAGCTTCATTCACTCAGCATGAAGTTTCATCCACGTTGTGGCACTATTAGTACTTCATTTATTTCAAACTAATATTCCCTTGTAAGTAAGACTACACCACAATTTGTTTATTCATCAGTTGATGGTCCAGGTGATTTATCAAATTATCAAAATTAACGCCTGGGAACAACTGACCTCAGTTTAAAATTCAAATGTTGTAAAGATCATATATGGACAAATCCACACCTATTTGTGTAAACAATAAGAAATGCAAACTAGGTGCGTTATAGGTCAGCTTTCTTGCACTTAAATTAGAAGTAGTTCTACTTTCCCCTGTGGTTCCATTTTCTAAGAAAAGCTCGAGGTACAGCGTTTTGAAACCTCATGTGATTGTAGGCATGTGTTAAAAATTCCATGAGAATCTGTCTCTTAAAGCCAAATTCAAATCACAAATGAATTTTTCAAATATCTTTAAGTGTTAGAGCAGGCTAACTGATTAATCATCCTACTTTATACTAATTAAGGTACCAGCAAAGGTTCTGACTGTGAACAGAAAGATGTTTCTGTTCTGAAGTTCCTTCCACTTGTTTCAAACTCCAAAGTATGATAGTTCTGCTTCCCTTTGGCTCATTTTGTTCCTTTCTTATTTCATAGCTTTATTCCCTGGACTGTTAATGAAAAGAACATTGATTTGGGCCATATAGTTGCTCATGACATTGAAGATCCCATGTAGCCCATGGTCGGTAGTTTAAAAAGACAAGCCTCAGTTTCTTCTACAGCTTTCGGCAAACTCATCACAACGTGCTTTTTAATACTTTTCATAAATTATCCCAAATATGCCAGGACAGCAGCTAATGGAATTGACATATAGCAGTGACAGGCTGGTGCAAAGCAATAAAATTCGAGAATTATTCAGAAAAGAACCCCCTTTGCATGATACTTTTCCTTGGCAACAAGAATGCTTTAAAATGAGTATACCTAGGACCCAGAAAAAAGTGCTGCTTTCAGCTCACGGGCAGAGAATTTCTTGCAGACACCCCGCCAGGGTGCCTGGCACCTGTTCAGATGTGACCCCTTTAGTTACACACATCTGCCTTTTTTCCTAATATTTACCAACCAAGGACACTTGGGGGCAAGTTTACCATGCTGAATGCAAGGTTAGAAATAAAAAGCCAATGAAATAGACAACCAGGTGATTTTGGAAAACACACACACACACACACACACACACACACACACTTTTCAAAAGAGGAATGCACTTATGGCTTCCCACCGTAAATGCAGTCACAGCTTAATATTTCAGCCCGTCACCAAGTTGCCAAGTAAAACATTATTAGGGGTTACTTTTACTTTGACAAATCTGCAGTCAGAAAATTCTTTTCTTGTAGGAGCCTATTGTGCATCTCACGGCTGTATTCTTGGGGGTGAATCACACTAAGCCCATTTATCAATCTTGACAGTGGAAGTCGGGAGTTATCTGCCTTGCAAAAGCTCTCTGGGAATTATCTTTTCTTGTTGGCAATTAGGCAGCTAGGGAAAGCAGCTGCAAGCAGGCTGGATTCACTGGGGCTGCAGGTCACTGTTCTTGATGTTTCCTTTGACTGCCCTGCCTCATTAACAAACGTGTGCTGGGTCCCAAAGAATCCATGTTCCTCAGCTCCAAGCGCTGGTGGGCGAGGGTCGGGGGGGAGGGGGACAACAGTCCACAGGCAGATTGCAGCAAAGAAAGGCAAGTGACCAGAGGAAGAAGGATGGAACAGTCTGGGCAGCTGCTGAGAACAGCTTGGAGCTGACATAACCGTGTGACAGGAAAAGCCAACGTTGCAGGAAACCAGGGACGGGAAGCCATCCAGATTTCTCTGTTTAAATCGATTGAAAAAAACAAAAAAACACCTCACATCTTCTACAGCTGGTAAATGATTAGATGGTAAAGGGATAACTGGTTTGGGGAAATATGTTGCTGACATTCTGCCTCCCACTGATTTCTTCTTGCAGACTGAGATGGAGTTTTATTGTCTCCTGACAGTGGAAGTGACAGAGGCAGCAGGCCTGGGAGGCTACTGTCGATCTGGGCACATGGCACAGAGCAGCTGGAGAAGAATCGAAATTGGGAGACTGAGTCTGAGCACCCCATCTATTAAAACTAAAGCTCAGTTTTAAAACCAAGCCTCAGTTTTCACACCTGCAGACCGGGAATAATAACTACCCTGCACGCTGAGGGAGAGAACAAACGAGCTTCAAACACAAATTAACACAAATTAATTAATTTGGTTAACTTCAAAGATGCTAGCTGCCAATATTTGCCTGAAAAAGACGTGTATCTCTTCCTCATTTAGAGGCGCTGTTTTGGCTATTTCAAATTACGGTTTGCCAGTGCCTTGTACGTTCTAGGGCTTAGAAACATTTTCCAATACGGTGCAGAATGTATTACAATTGTAGCCAAAATGTAGCAATCTTTAAACTGTAAAACCACAAGTCAGCTTGAGAGAAGGGTGATTCAGGAGGCAAAGGAATGATCAAGCAGTTAAATAGGATCCCTCCATTTAATACATATGTGGTGTTAAAGGCTCTGCTCATTCTGGAAGGGCCGAGCCATCTCTAGCTCAACCAGAACATGGGCTTAGGAAGCATAAACAACCAACCGAACCACCAACCAACCCAAACAAACAAAGACGCTGTTTACATGACTGTTACCCGCCATGCGGCTGGCAGTGGTGGTTCTGAGTTGTTGGAACTTTTTCCAAAGGACTTTCCCAGAGCTCTAGTGACATGAACACCCTCCACGTATTCTTCTGACCTCTTCCTCCACAGCCAAGCTGCTAGGCGGGAGCTCGGAGGGAAACGTGGCCACAGACAGACCAGACCTGCCCTCTGTTCTCTGACAACGCGACCTACTGACTCTTCATCACTAAATCTGCAACCAGCTTGAAGAGCTTTTCCAAAAACAAACAATAGCACACAGGTCAGGGCCAAGTTCTATGCATTCCTAGATCCTCCAGGAGCACAAGCCTCACACTGTCACCAACTTCTCTTCCTAGAGGAACGCAGGGCCCACGGACACCAATGGGTGCAAGAAGTCTTGGTTGGGATGGATTTGCTCCGCCAAGTGTCAACCCCAAAGTTCTCGGGCCATCTTGAGAAAAACCGTTAGGTTTTTCACAATTACGCCCTGGAATAAAAGCTTGCAATCACCATGCACAGAATTTAGGAGTGACCCAGAGGCACGTCCTGTTGGGGCAGGCAGTGGTGTCTGCGCCCGTGGCAACTGGCCCGGTCTTCAGCAGCCTGGCAGGACTGAGGTGCAGCCCTAGGTCACCCCGTTTCAGGGGATTTTGACTTCATCTCGTCCTGCACGCCCAGGATAATGAGTAAAAATACCAACAGCACTTACCATTCTTGAGCAAGGGCCTGCTGTGGACCGGAAGCCTGGTGGGCATCCTTGCTCACCGACTGCCCGGTGAGCCAGATTATATCATTCCTATTTTACAGATGAGGAAACTGAGGCACAGAGCAGTTAGACACCTTGCCACAGCCCTCTGGTTCCAGGGTCAGGACCGAAAGCCCAGCTTCCTGACCTGAAGGCCTGTGTTCTCCCTCTGCAGCCACGCTGCCTCGAGGGCAGTCAGGAGGCCTCCGGGCAGCCTCGGGGGTGACGCGGCGCAAACGGCCCGGAGCCAGCATCAGCATTCAGGAAGAAGAGGGCAGTGGTCCAGCAATCTCTGGCTCCCTGGAGTCGGGGGCACGTAACAGTGGAGCCCACGGTCCTGGCGGCTACGCGGAGGGCACGGTCGAGCACCTCCCGGCACGGCTTTGAGGCCGGGAGAAATGGTGGCCGGAAACTGGGATTTATGGACCACGCCTGCGGCCACGCACACACCTGAGGGAGGTTGTGAGCCCACGCGGGTCTCAACAAGCTGCGGGCAGAGGGAACCGTCGCCCACCGGGAAAGCACGGGACTCCGCCGGAGGACTTTCCCGGGCGTGCTGGGAGGTGGATGTGGGCCCACGTCCCACTCCGCCCGGCCAAGGATGCTCGGCGTGACCCTGAACACGCGGGCTCGCTCGACAGAACGGAGCCCCGGCGGAGCCCGCGGGAATGGAAAGCGACTGCATTAGGACCAAACGCTTGACCCCGTGGGCTGCCAGATGGGCCGCAGACAGCGAGGCAAACCACCGGGCCAGGAGCGAATGATCAGAAACGTCCTGAGAGGACATGTCCATTGTTAATAGCAAACACCTGGGGCCCAGAATGGAGCCATCTGTGGCACGTTATAATTCATGCCTTTAACACGTGAACTCTGACCTCTGCTCCTGCTCCCCGGAAACCAATTAAAGTATAAATGTAATTTCTCACAATTTTTAATAAAGAAGGAGACCAACGAGGCCCCGGCTGGCTGAGAGGTGCACAGGCGGCCTCTAGGCGTTATCAGAAAGTAGACCTTTCGCTTCTGTGCTCTGACGGCCGTTTCCTCCCGAGCTCAGTCCCTAAAGGCAGGGGGACTCAGGGCAGGGCACCAGCACCCCACTGAAGGAGCCCAGCCCATCAGAGGCAGTGTCTCAGACTGGCTTCTCAGCTTCATCACAGGAAGAGGCCGCTGTCTCTGCGTGGGGCTCCTCGGGGATGAGATTCTGGCAGATATAAACAGATTCAGGGGTTAATAGAGGGCAGTTTACAAGTCGGTCGAGATAACTCCGCCCTCTCCTCCTGCCCCAGGAGACAGACCTGTATAGATCATGCCCGTTGCATCTGCTGACTCTGCAAGTCTGTGTAACACTTGTAATCAAACATGATAGGAAAAGTGGTCATGGTAGATACTTCCAAGCCACCCAACGAGGGCTGAAGTCTTTTTGGCCCTGTTCTTACCTCGCTGAGCTCCTGATGCTGGGCTGGCCATCAGGGCAGCCTGAAACTCAAGAGCCGTGAAGACTGGCACCCATGTTCCCCTCCCCCTCCCGCTGCCGCTGGGGATTGGGAACCGAAGGTTCCTTTGCTCACAGGGGCCAGGGGATAGGCCAGAGGCAGGAGCCGGAGGCTGTGGGCTGATCACCTTGAGTCTGGCCCTGACCAACCGTGGGG
Organism: Balaenoptera ricei; assembly: GCF_028023285.1. Lineage (NCBI taxonomy): Eukaryota > Metazoa > Chordata > Mammalia > Artiodactyla > Balaenopteridae > Balaenoptera > Balaenoptera ricei. The sequence continues at coordinate 6,306,439 of NC_082654.1, read as the reverse complement.
CCTCTGGCCTTTCTGAACCGCAGTTTTCTCACCTGTATGATGGAGGTGATTGTATCTGCCCTTTCCTCTTAGAACTGTGACAGTTAAATGAGAAAGGAGATGTGAAAGTTCTTTGTAAACTGGAGAGTAATCTGTGAGGTCTACAGGGTCTTAGTCTTACAACTACTTTTAGTTTTTATATTTTTAACTTCCTACCTCCTACTTTAGCTAAATTAAGCACAGGCTTGCAGGAGAAGCCACTTAGGGAAGAAGTCCACCTTTTGAAAGTAAATTGCTCCTTGGTCTCCATGGAGTTAAAAAAAAAACAAAAAACAATGGACTCAGCCTCCTATTTACCTGGCGTTTCTCAGTCCTTATTCTTTTTCATTTTGCCTTTGTTTTTCTCTTTATTGTATTGTTTCTGTTCTTGTGAGTTATCATAACTCCATTGTAGATGATGTGGAATATACAATAAATGACACTGGCAATGCTGCAGCAAATGCTATAGTATAAGAGACGATGGCCTCAGAATCTTCTCCTTAGAAGTTTAGCCACTACATGAAAGGTGAAATGTGGCTTCACTCTGCACACATCTGATTGTGCTGGAATCACCATCCGTCTGTCCATCCACCCAGCCGCTCACTACCATTTATCCATCTGCTATCAGCTCACTCAATCATCCACCCATCTGCTCAGGCATCATCCATCCATCCACCCACTCACCCTCCCATCCATCCATCCATCCATCCATCCATCCATCCATCCATCCATCCACCCATCCAACCTTTCAGTCAAGAAGAATTTACTGAAATCTACTATATGTTCCAGGTGCTGGGGCTTTAGCAATGAACCAAACAGACAAAATTCCTGACCTAGTAGAGCTTAAAGTGGGTCCTTCTGAATACTGTTGGTCACAGACAGGCCCAGAATTTACCCTTGACCTCACTCTGTGGTCTCTGTGCCAAAAGTCCTGGAGAAAGGAGGAAGCCGTGTGTGTGTGTATATGTGTGTGTGTGTGTGTGTATGTGTGTGTGTGTAAGTGGGGAGGGGTTGGCAGAATTTCAGCGGCAATGTTTTCACACATGTTCTACCACAAATAAAATGCTGGATTAACGAGCAATGACAGGAAATAATTCTCTGCTGTTGTAACCTAAGTTGAAGGAGATTTGCAGAACTAAATGGCTTAAAAATGGGCCAGCCTTCCTGCTTCCCAGAAGTCACACAGGGACAAAGCTCTGTACTGAGAAGGCTTCAGTTCCCGCCTGGAGCCTGAACACGGCAAATACAGCCGAGGTGAACTCCACATGGTAAGGACCCCCGGGAGGCAGGATGGTACGGCCGCCCCAGTCTCAGCCTCAGTCTGGACCACAGAGCTCCCTCGAAGCCTGCAGTGGGAAGCCAGCACATCTTCTCTGACTAATACCCCAGCATAGATGCCCTTCTCCTCTTCCTGAGGTTTACAGCTGCTGCATATTTTTATTTGAGATAAGTAATAGGAAGGTGGAAAGTCAGAGGCTTGGCTCCTGGTGACTCAGCCTAACGTCTTGGGGCTTCTCCTTGGGTAGTTTTGAAAACATAAGCAATTCATTTAACTTTCTGAGCTCCAGCTCCTCATCCTTAAAATGGGTATAACCACACCCACCTCACACCGCTGACTGACGAAAGATACATCCCCAGTAATCTCTAGGGCCAAAGTCAAGTCTGCCTCCATTCACTTCCCCCAGACTGGATATTCAAGGCGCAGTGCCATGCGGACCAGTCTCCCTAGCTTGACCTCTGTTTTGCATCCAGCTTAAGAGGAGAGGACTTTCTACCATGCCCTTGGGCAGTGACTTTTACTATCCCAACTCTGCATTAATTGCAGACAAACTCCTTCATTTTCCAGTGAGCAATATCTAATCCTACAGAGAGGAAATAAGAACATGGTCTGTATCGAGGGGTCCTCTTGAACTGCTGTCAGGAATATCTCCTGCCAGTTCCTTTCCCCCTTATCGTCATGTCGGTAAGTAGCCAACTCAGTTACTCTAGCTGGATAGTTAAATTGATTCTGCCCTGTAGCGTTTTAATGTTACTAGAGTGCCTCATTTTGTTGTTGTTTATTTGTTTTTTACTCCTTGGATAAAGATTTCCATTGTTTTCCCTCCTGCACCTTGAAGAAGGAAGTGAAGACTTTCTTAAACTTTTCATTGAGAAAAAATAATAATCACCTTCAAATGAAGAACTGATATGGGGAAACAATTTTCTCCAATCCCATGCTCGTAAAATCCCTTTATAATAAGTGTATTTCATGACCTCAGATAGATCCTCAAACTTCAAATGGGGGTGAGTTTTAATTATGTATATTCTGCACTGATTTTCAAGAAAGCAAGTGCTTTTTGAAAGGGGATAGCCTTTCCAGATACATCGAATTTCTATCAATTCCTACCACATCTGAAACTTGGGAACTTTTCACTGAAAAGTGCAGTTGATTTTAGTTTCCCGAATCACATTTTCAGATAGAGGCCTCCTCAAAAATAAATCCAAATTTCCTGTAACATGAGCTAGGAATTCTCGAGGAGGGTCTGCCTAACTCTATGCAATTCTTCCGGGATGGGTTCAGACTGGACTTTACTCCAGAATGTTCCCTGCCCACCACCCCTTCCAACCTTTGCTCCTTGTTCACAATGAATTATTGGTCATTTTTTAAAAGATGTGAGATGCTAATTATTGGTCATTTTTTAAAAGATGTGAGATGCTATTATGGTGATGTTTAAAATTTTCTCCTTATCTTTTAGAGGCACAACTGAAGTACTTATAGATGATGTTATGATACCCAGGATTGTGTAAATAGATGAGATTAGGTGCCCCTGTGGTGAGCCCCATGGCACCCCAAGATGTCCCCTATCAGCCCTGAGCTTCCAGTCTGTAATCACCAGTGTACTTGCCTGGGATCCCTACCACAATATAAGGGCCTAGAAATCGAGTTTCCTGCCTTTCGTGTCTGTGGTCCCGCTCTGCTCCTTGGAATCTGGCACACAGGTACCCAGTAAATACGAGCTGAGTAAATGAGTGGTTTTGCTATAATTGGTCACCCAGCCCTGTTTCCTGAGGTGGAGGCAGGGCCTGTGTCCTCTCAGCTTTCCTGAGACAAGGTTGAACTTGGGTGGAGGCTATCCAGCTGTGATCCACGTCCAGACAGCTGTGCAGCAGGGAGGTATGCAATGAATGTTTCCTGAATTGAATTCTACGGAATCGAATGAGCCAATTATCCACACTGCTGAGGAAGTGGAATGGCAATGCTTTCACCTTGAACGTGGATATCTGATCTAGTTGCAGATGGTATTCCTGAATGCCCAACCTCAGCTGAATGTAAATTATCCACACCCCTGGTGAGCAAGCGGTAACCCTCTTTCGCTTATTTTCTCGGCCCACGTCCTCCAGGGCGCTCAACGCACGGCCCCTCCACTGCCCCTTGGAAGCCAGGCAGCACATTCTTTGCTTGAGAGCCGTTTGCCAGTCTGGATTAAACAAAACCCAAACAGCCCCGAGCTCTGAATCTTAGTATCAGCATGAAAACTATGGCACCAACTCCCTTCAGATATAACAGATATATAGATCTGGATATATCTCTTCAGATATACAGAGTGTGGAAGCGCTCTTTCGTGGCTGTTGAAGTAGAGCCCTTAAAGAATCTTACTAGAGGAAAAGCAAAGTGAAATCCTAAACAGAAGAGAATCTTTGACATCAAGTCTACAAGACTGCTGAGGTGAGCGTGTGAAGCTGTGGTGCGATCCGCCCCCCGGGATGCTAGCTCAGGCTCCTTCTTAAGGGATTCCAAGTGCCTGTGAATTACACTAAAATAAAACGAGAGTTTACATACCATTTCTTTTTTAACAAGAAGCTCCCCCCTATTTTTTACAGACAGTAAACCCCTTAATTTGGCAAACTACAATAGCTCAGATGCTACGCCATCTTCTTAAAAGTGAAGAATTCTTAAAAGAAAACTCAGATCATGTTACTGTCCCGCCTAAAACCCTCCAATGATGGTTCCCTGCCCTGGAGACAAATCCATGTTCCTACCGCGGCGTGGGCTTTGCGTGCTCTGGCCCCTCCTTTCTCTCCAGTGGCATCAGCACCACTTCCCTCCAGCCCCATCCCGTTCCGATCCAGCCCCACCAGCCACTGGCTTCCCGTCAGTGATGCTTTCCCTCTTCATGGTGTCCCCCCTGCCCAAGCCCACGTCCTTCCATCTCTGCAGGCTCTCCATTCCTCTCTTCCTGTTGGTCTTGGCTTAAACGTCATCTCCACAGAGAGGTCTCCCACAAACCACTAATTAACGTCGGGTCCCCCAGCCCACGTGTCTCCTTTCTATCCTCTTCCTTTTCTTCCTTCATAGCACTTCTTCCAACCTGCAGTTTTTGATTTACTGTTTTTCCAGACTGTCTTCCCCACAAGAACGCAAGTTCCATGAGGGCAAGAAAATGGTCTGTCCTGTTTGTGGCTGAAATAACCCCAACATCTATCAAAGCAGGTGGCACATTGCAGGAGCTGAGTTACCGTGGGTTTCCGATCCAGCTGCATCCCCTCAAGAGATGGCTCTTTGACTCCAACTCTCACTGTAACAGAAAATTTTCCGCAAGAAAATAAAAGGGAGCTCTGAGAGTAGTTTTTGAATGTTAATACTGCCTTTTTTTTCTACTCGAGGAAGTGGCATTTACTATTATAGTAAATATTCTTTTCCCTAAGTGCTCAAATTATTCATGTTTTTCTCACTCCCATAAATGTGGCATATTTAGTCCTCAGCCCCTTTAAGACCAAATGCTCCAAGAAGCTCATCAATGGACGGACTCAACTGAGTTCAAACTCCCACACGAATCCCCAGATATTGCTTTTGCCAAGGAGTAATTTCCAAGACAGGTCTTAATGTTAACTATCCAAAGACATAAAACACACTCTCACACACACTCAAAGACTTGCACTAATTAATGATACAACCTGTAAGGACACCCCCTCCAACTATTCCTGTAACACGCAACTGAAGGCATGACACCCATGTTTAAAAGAATTCTCCTCCATCCTCGTATTTTTAGGTCTTTGGGTCCAATCTGTCAACGATGGCAGTTGGTGAAATTTCAGGGTTAGGATTCTGGAATGTTTTGATAAAGAATAAACAAGGGGTATTAAGGGATGCATTTCTTTCCTTTAAACCATCTGCAATACATGGTTCTTTTCGATTCTGGGAGACTTTCGTATCATGAAAGCAGTCCCTGATTCATCTCTTTGCAAGTCACCTTTGGGGCTGAGACTTAAATCACATTTTTAACACATTTGCCACTCATGTCTGAATCAGCAGTGGGGAGGAAGTTGGGAGGAAGGTTCGGGTGTGGGCCAGTTGAAAATAAGCCATTCACACAGAAACCACGGGCACTTACATGGCACCCTTAGAAGTGCTTTCCAGCAACTATGAGCAGGAATTCTGAAAAAAAAAAAAAGCCTTTAACTCTTCAATGGTTCCAAGGTCCCTGTAAGCGAAATAATAATAATAATACCTCCATATATTTGTGGAGTGATTTACAATTTGCAAAGACATATGATCTCATTTAATCCACTCTTCCACTCTCGTGGGGACTCTAAGAGGTAAGAGAACGACAACGTCGAGATAATACTGGAGATTAAAAGCAGCCTGGAAATTCTACAATGGGTGATGGATGACTGAGATGGCCGGAACAGCTTGACCTCCTCCTTACTGTGGGCTTTTGTGATTAATTCACCCACTTGCTTAGGAAGTTTCTTTCCATCTGAGAAAATTAAAAACACCACCCTCTGGACAGGAATGTGGGATCATAAATGAGAACCAAATAGAAAAGATTTACACGAAAGCACAAGCTCAGCAAAAGAGGAAACTCAGAAATCGCTAATAAGGTATAAATCAAGGAAAGGCTATTAGCAAACCCCTGGTAAGAAAAAAAAAGCTTTTTAAATGATTTGCTGAGCTCTTAACAATACCATTTCTACCTATGATTTTCAAGTATCTCCAGGGTAATTTGGCTTGCAATCCTTAAACGCTGCCATGAAGACTTTCCAATTGAAGGGATTTACACAAAATTACAGAGAGTACCAGAAAGCAATGCCTTGCTATTGTGCCTCCAGAATTGTAGGACTCTTAGGGCTGTAGGGTCTTCCTCATCTGTGCATTCTCCACAACAACAAACACAGGGATCAAAGTATTTGTTTAATGTGTGAACAAACAAGTGAAAGAATAGGTGGATGAATGAATGGATGGATGGACGGAATGATGAAAAGATGGACAAATGGATGGATGGATGGATGGATGGATGGATGGATGGAATGTTGAAAAGATGGATAGATGGATGGATGGGTGGAAGGACAGATGAAATGAATAATGAATAGACGGATGGATGGATGGATGGATGGAAGGAAGGACAGAAGGAAGGAAGGAAATATAAAGACTAACTCACTCATTTTACCGATAAAAACATAAGAGCCAGAGGGGTTACTAATTTGCTTGTTTTACCAAAAACAACTAGTGTCAGAATTGAGGCTACCAGGTGTCTTCAATCCCAGTGTAGTATCCCCAATCCAGATTTTCCTCTCTTCCATTCGTCTCTTTTATCAAGAGTTCTGAAACATTAACAATATTAACAATCTAATCTTCTTAGTCTTTGAGAACCACTTTTGGAGGCATATAGGCTGGTGTGTTTGTGCCTACTTAATAATCAGGGAGATTAAGCACAGAGTGAATTTTCCGTGGCCACTTGGAGCTCATCAAGAATGAGAAAGCAAGAAGACCACTCAGTTTCACGTCACTTTCCTGCCAATCTCTTCCCCAGAGATTCTGGACCCTATCTGGGCTGGCGGAATATTGGAAACAGAGGACACCCACAGGCCCTGGCCCAACCTCACCCCCTAAGAAGGGATTCTTTGCCCCAAATACCCAACAAGCAGCTATTCTGCCCCTGCCCGGGGAGTTTAAATGACAAGGAGCATGCTACTTCTGGGAGCAACCTGCCTCCCTTTGGGGAAGCGCCCCGCATTGAGTTTTGCAACGTTTCACTTCCTGTTGGTGTTGGGCCTAAGATACTTTCACTTCCTATTGGTGTTGGGCCTAAGATACTTTCACTTCCTGCTCAGGTTCTCGGCTTCTGTCATCACAGACTCAGAGAGCAAGTTCCTCTACTAGGTCTTGGTGAGTCCCCGGAATTGTGCTTAAGACAGAACCTCAAGCAAAAACAATGCACACCTGAAGGCTTTGTGCTAATGGTGGTGATGGACCGGAGAAGCAGTGCCTTGCTGGGAAAAGACGCCTTAACGACCAGCTCACGTGAAATGCCATGATGTGAGCCATGGAGTTCTGCCCTACAGGCCATTCAAGAGGAGGCCCACGAGGCTACTGGCTGTAAAAGCATAACCACGTTCTGTAACAATCCATCCCTCTTCCGGCACTTTTCATCCTCTTTAAGCAGGTGCCCTGCCCGCCGCGAACACCGCGACTTCGCAGAGGCCAGCCTTCGGGCTGCCCGTCCGCGCTTGCTTCTTGCTCCCAGAGCTTCCTTTCAGCAAACCCAGAGAGTAGACTTGGCCTGGGAAGTGCCGTAAAGATAAGCACTGGGAAGGTCTCAAGGTATAAAAAAGAAGCCGGCATCATAACAAGTGCGTGTTTTCCTTCACTGGTGAAAATCTTCCTACATTAGCACAACATTCTAGTTTAGGAGGGGCCCGTAGAGGTGTAGGGACACATCATAATCTGTAATCACTCCAAGTTGCATCTATTTCTACCTCCTCTGAATGCTGCAGTAATGAAACTGTCTTCCTTTTTTTCTGGGTGAATCAAGTCTAGCGTTTCAGAAAGGCATGAAATGAGGAAGAATGACATAATTTACTGAAAAGGAAAAGTCCCATCATTTAAATCTTTAAGATCTGAGAAGGGGATGTGGTATTAGAGACGGGGACCCTACAAATCCCCAAGCTACTGACACATTTCAGCTCCGCCCCAGGGCCAACCCAGAGGGAAGACGCACGTTCCCACACGGGCCCCTTCTAACCGCGCCTGCTTTGCCCCGTGGCTTTACCACGCCCAGACGGAGCTGTAGGTGCGAATCAAAACCACGTGCTGGGATTGTAGGGTAATTCGCGATCTCTGAACAAAGGCAGAATCCATGCCCACCACTTCTCAGGGAGGCGCTCAGGCCTCACGCCCTGTGTTTTGCAATCTGGGTGCTTCTCTCAGGGAAGCATGGTCCACGGAATTTCTTTCGGGAAGCTTCCATGGGCGCTCTGGCCAGAAAACCAGGGAGCTCTTTGCCCAGCTGTTTCCCAATACATATTTCAAGCTGCATCCCGACTCTCAGAGCAGCTGGAAGCATCAGTACTTGCCCGGTTGAGGGGTTCATGATGCAGCCTCCTTTGTCAGCAGCCGTTCTGCAGCTACAGCCCCTCTCCAGGGTGTCATGGTTCATCCCGAAATTGTGTCCCAGCTCATGGGCCAGGGTCACAGCCGCGCCAAGGGGACTGTCTGAATGATCCTCAAAGAAAATACAAGAGCACAATGTATAGTTCACATTTTTTGGCCTCTTTCCCAGCCACCCCCCTCCCCTCAGCCCTGCCCCCCAGATATTTATCTTTTATAAACATTTAATGGAGTCCAATCTCCTACAAGGAACCAAGATAGAGCCCCATTATATAGTTCAAACTTAAAAAAAGATTTGATCTATTTTATTCAACTAGTTTGGGGCCCCCTCTGCTGAGGAATGTATTCCTCATGAATACATGTAGGATTCCTTGTGTCTTTACATGAAATAATCAAGGCAATCATTTCCCTCTCGCTTCCTACAATCTCTCACAAGACACCATTCTATTGAATGAAGCAAAAAGTTGTCCTGTATCATAGGAAGAAGCAGCTCGTTCCTTCATGGGTAATGAAAGTACCGTCTTATCCTTGATTGAGATGATGCTGGTATAAAGTCGTTAGGGGAAGCATACTTTGAACAGTCTAAATAAGACCTGAGCAATTGTTACTGAGTATGCCTCTTGCTGTCTACTTGGTAGAGAAGGATACTTGGAAAATTCATAAGAATTCACCATAAAAGCTAACGACATTGAGTAATCTGTTTGAAGACTCATTGGACTAAGATTGTAATCCAGTTATGCCTTACTCTTGCTGGCCCTTTGTTTTGTCAGGTAGACTTTGGAAATGGATGGAGGCATCCTGACTCTCTGACTTTTGCTCTTGGGAGTTCACTCAACCTTTTGCTTGGTTTTGAAAGGCGGGTTCTCCACCCAGCAAGCACTGCTTGGCCACCCCTAACTTAGTGGAGTGCATGCATGGCTTGGCTAAAGAGATATTAGAAATTAATTTTTAAAATATCATTACTCAACTTTAACAAACTAAAATTAGTTGATTTGCAGAAATGGTGCCCATGATTGGTGTTTCTGCAAGGGCCTGCACACCACAGAGTAATGAAGGTAACATTGAATCCTGCTTTGTGCTACCCAGGAAGGAGATAAGAGGCTACCCAAGAGGTTTCCAGGAAACAGTGACACTGTGCTTTAGAGAACACATTATTCCTGATACAGACAATCTTTGTGGGGCCTCTTGATATAGGTGTGTTCATATAAGATTTTATAGGCTTGTTGGCAGTTACAGCTGTAGCTGCCTTTCTCACTGGCCCTCAGGCTAAGAAAAGAGTGGCATGTCAAGGAACCAAGTTATTCTTAGAATAGATGAAATTCCTAATAAATTACTTTGTTTAGATTTTAGTTTCCTGTTGTAGGAAGCTTCACAAACATGTTTCAGGAAATCGATTTTCTTCAATCTAAGAATGCTGAGGGCTGAATTTAGCATGCTTTGGCACAAAAATTCAAGGAATTTATCCTTAAAAAATGACTCTTTATCAGATTTTTTTGTATCACTGAATATCTTGGTTTTGTCTTGAATTGCCTAATTGTTTCACATTTTTTCACGCATAGGTGATTATACACAGAATGTCTCTTAAGAGACCCCGATAAACAGTTCATATTTCTAATAAGACAAAAACCTATTTCTTTATTTCTGGAATTATCTCCAAACCAAGACTATTTTAGTCCAGTTAGATACAAAGGCACGGCTTGAAGTGACTAAAATTAATGATCTGTTCTATCTTGGAAAAATAGAGAAACAGTACAGAACTCAAATTTTCAGTGTGATTAGGATTTCTGCTTCCTTGCGACATGATTTCCTTCCTCATAGATTTGTTGAGTCCTTGAAAGAGGCACAGTCGTATGTAACACCCATGAATTCAACTTTAGAGACACAATAGGAGAAAGTCTAGACGTTTTAGATCTGGTCAAGATATTGATTTTGTTGATCTCATGAATTTTATAGAAACTAAAGGAGCTGTGGACTTTCAACCTACGTGATGCTTCTCTTCTATGTGGAGTAAACAAAGAGTGAGCCTAAGGATGGTCTTTACTGCTGGCCAGCCCATCAAACATATTTCTTATTGATTAACTTTGGTCTTGACTTGATTCCTATTGCAGTACATACATCTGCTTCTATTTCCCCACATTCATTTTTATCTTTTTTTTTTTTTTCTTTAAATAGGCTTCCCTGTCTCCTTTCAAAGAAGGAATCTTGACCAAATGCTTGCATGGAAACGGAATAAAGGACGTGAACTTAAAAAAGTTGCTTAATACCATCAGATCGGTTATAAGAACCTCTGAACACTCCATAGCTGCAGAACCTGCCATACTTATAAGGAATTCAGTTTCAGCTCTAAAAAATATTTACGCCAATTTTAAGTGGCAAAGTCAGTAGCGATGGACCATGGAACCATGAAACAGAAAATGATTCCCTCTTAAAACTTTACAGGCTGCTCTGTAAAAAGACAGTTGGGATCTGACTTGAAATGAACCTGGCACCGACAAAACCCAAACTTTCCAGTGACTTCCATGGTGGAGATCACTGGAAGTCTTCCAGGTTCAAAGGGAACCAGAGGGCAGACCGTTTAAGCCAGAAATCCACTGGGTGGGTGCCATCCCTCCAAACAGCCTCCTTACACATTTAGTGAATGTTTATGTTAATTACCAGCTCCACCCAGAGAAGAGGAAAATATTCATTGTGGATATTCACTAAGAAGATTAGGTTGGGCAGTATGTGGAGAGCAAATAAAAGTCAGCAGAACATTACTCCTTCAGCCCTTTAATACAATGGAATATTCACAAATGTTCTGTTTGAAAAATGTGGAGGAATTCATGGTTTCTTGGAAGGGCAAGCTTCTGTTTGTTTAACAGAGGTGGTGGAATGGTCTCCGAGGACACTCCCTATCTGAGGGCTGGTGCAAAGGGGACACTATGTTTTCCCATCAGGGATAGTGACAGCATGGGGTGAAAACCTTTCCTTTAGTTACCTGATGAAGGGGAACCTGTCAAAATTACCTCCCTCTTCAATTCATATATAATATGACAAAATGATCCTTGTAAAGCAATAAACCTAGGTCTCTGCCTTCCAAGAATAAGGTTAGTATAAAGACAGATTGGACACTGGCTAGGAGGTATGTCAAGCATTTGCAGTGGTAAATAGTTAAAAACCTCAGACTTTTGGCTATCGTGCCTGGAGGGAGAACCATCAGAAAGCCATTCTAACGGCAATATTTGGTGAGATCACAGCCCATCCCAGAAGCTGAGTGATGAGGGCAACCCCAGTGACCTGGCTCATCCCAATGCTGGGAGGAATTCCTGGATGGAGACGGGTGGATCAAGATCCCACTTGAAACTTTTTCTCCGCAAAAGGTGTAGACTAGCTTTCACTGAGCTGTTTTTACACACTCAGCCTTCCTGTGTGCAGCCTGATGTGTTTTATAAACAGTCCCTAGAGTACTGTCGGGTACGGAAGATCATAAGCAGAGCTAGAAAAAGGGTAGAATTATATCTAAGAAGCATTAAAGAAAAGGACCTAATTTTACAAAGTCTGATGAAAGTAGAGATTTCCTGGGAAATCATCAAGAGAATTAGGTCTGGACATCGCTGTCGGATTCTTGGTGCCCCTGGCTTACCATGACGATTCCCCCGGACTGTTCTGCCGTGCACATGCTCATGATGGGCGCCATGCCGATGGTGGTCCCTTGGAAATAAACGCCACTAGAAAGAAAAGAAAGGACTTTCTTAAATCAGTATAAGGACATTTTCTAATATTTGAAATTCTGTTGGACATTCCTACATTCCAACAGGAAAACTGCACAAGCATACGCAAAGACGAAAATAGCTGCATGAGAGTATGTTTACAGGTGATTTTTATCTTTGGTTCTTCTAAAATTTATCTTCCAGTTCACCATCGTCTCCTAATCCTTTCAGATTTTTGTTTTCAAGACTCGGGATGACAACTAGTCACGACTTATATATTTATAAGTTGTATCCTGCTATTTTCCAATGAACTGGGCGGGGAGCTTTTCCTTTTAAACAATGTCTGCTGATGTTAGGGCTGAAAAGAGTCACAGAGAATCACTGTTAACAAATGAAAGGCATTAGATGCTTTACTAGATTTTCTGTTGCAGCTGAATTTTGCTTTCCTGGGTAACATTACAATTAGGCCAGAAACCCAAACTCTTCCAAAATGTCCTGCTAATATAGCTTGCAAAGGGAAATTGGCAGAAAAATGATTGACCCTCTGGAGATAGTGTAGAAGTTAGCACCCACAAAGCCTTGGCATCCCAGGAGGAAGCTTCCGGAAGGGGAGCTCATGGCTTAGGTGTGGCTTTTCCCCTATATGGAATCTTAATCAATGAGTAATGACATCAAGGCCTCTTTAATGCAATGCTATTAATTCCAACCTCATGCATTAAAAATTAAACACTGTATTTGCTGAATCTCCTTTAAGGGAAAAATTGACTTACCCATGTTATCTTGGCCATGTACATATAGATATTACACATATTATTTGAAAAGTTAGATACTTAGCAGTGCTCAATTGGATGAAATGGGATAAGTATATACAAAATATAACCTCACGTATGTATGTATGCATGTATCCAATCATCCATCTATCCATCCAGCCAACCAGCCATCCTATTACACGCATATGTACAGTACTAGTGATTGCAGCTTTTATATTTACATCTATATAGACCGTTTTAACAGATAAAATTATACCTATATATATAAGAATAAGGTTATATAAGAGGCTAATTTACTTCCAGATGTTCAAGTTGGACAGACTCCATTTGGGGGAAAAATATCAAAACAAAACACTCTGACTCTATTTTTAGTAGCTCAGGATTAATCAATGCATAAAATATGAGGCAACCACAAATATCCAGGGTGGGAAAAAAAAACAACCCTATGAAATGGCCAAAGTAAATTATCAGGGAATGCCAACAGCCTCAGTTCAGATGCAGGCCTTTTCGAAAGTGAGGTTAGGGTAGGACTGCTTTTCAGCTTCCCATAAATGTTCAGTAAACTAGATCCAATTTGTCAAAGAAAAGTGTCTCTGACCCTAAAGCTTTCAACTCAGTGATACGAGCTACATGAGAACATAATAATGGCATAAACTGTTTAAGAATTTTAATAAAAAGCTGTTCAGTTTAGGAAAAACCTACTCCATACCAACTTAGATTATGATATTTTTTGTTTAAATATGAAGGTGTCTGTAACATGTTACCAATGTATTATATTATATTATAGGCGTGCTTTCCCTCATTTTATTATCTTCACGACCCTTATCACGCTCTGAAATGTCTTTGTTTATTATTGTCTTCTCCCAGTAAACTGGAGACTCCCAAAAGTGGGGAAGTTTACAATGTTGGTCACCATTATGTTCAAAGCCCTTAAAACATGTTTTGTTCCTCGTTTGTGCTCAATACACATTGATTGAACAACAGAACACAAGGTTAATCTGCGACACTGCTGGTATTCTCTGATCTAGAAAACCAAGAGTAATGGCAAAACAGGAGGAATAAAGATTTTCTTTCTCCAGGCAGCTGACAGTGATCACACTAATGTACTGCCTTCAGATCTTGCATAAATATTTTTCACTAATAATGACAGAAAATGAGCTTTTAAAAAATATACTATTCAGGACAACTTTATATCAAGACTAAGCCTAGAGGGAGGGATAAATTGGGAGTTAGGGATTGACATATACACGCCACTATATTTAAAATAGATAACCAAAAAGGACTTACTCTATAGCACAGGGAACTCTGCTCAGTATTCTGTAATAACTTAAATGGGAAAAGAATTCAAAAAAGAATATACGTATATGTATAACTGCATCGCTTTGCTGTACACCTGACACTAACACA